>NW_004955448.1:14379549-14389803 GCF_000276665.1 Chinchilla lanigera | reverse complement strand
GTAGTTGAGGATAGCGATATGCAGTGTAACAACCACTGTTAATTCGTATTATTTTGTCTTGAAACTCTCTATCACTTGGAATATTCTTGCTTTTATTTGTTTATGTTTGTGATACTGGTATGCTGCTACTATTCTATTTTGTTTGTTTGTTTCTCATTTGCTACTCTCTTTAAAATAAAAGATTGAACAGCTGCTTATTT
Organism: Chinchilla lanigera; assembly: GCF_000276665.1. Classification (NCBI taxonomy): domain Eukaryota; kingdom Metazoa; phylum Chordata; class Mammalia; order Rodentia; family Chinchillidae; genus Chinchilla; species Chinchilla lanigera. The sequence continues at coordinate 14,389,603 of NW_004955448.1, read as the reverse complement.
TATGCTTTCTAAAGCTCTCATATGAAATTTTGATTTTTTTCTCCCTTTTTGATATGAACATTTTTAATTCTTACTTTTCATTGTCTTACTGTACTATAAGGATAACATGTAATGCAAAAAGTGATATATACAAAGCATCACTACCTTAGTCACATTAATGGAAATTATTCTATTCTATTTATATTATTAATGATATTTGTTTGATGTATTAGGTCACAGTTTTGTTAATGAAATTCATTTTATTCACATTTTGCTAAGAATCGATTTTTGAATACTATAAATGAGTATCAAATTATAATATTGAAAGGGTACTTTCTTCTTAATCTATTAACTTGATGGACGAACAGGTACACTCCACTCAAAGAAATCATTGTTATGATACCATTGAAGACTCACCTTGGGGAAGAACTGTTTCTGTTACCATTGTACCTGATGTTGCCTGGATCTGTCATGCTGACCTGATAATGCTAAGAGAATTTTGCTTTTTCAGTCATAGCTAACTTCTCTCTCCCTTCCTTTCACACTTATATAAAATAAATAAATTATATCTATATGTCCATATAAAATCATTGCATTATAAAATTTAGAAATACATGTACACACCAATACTTTCATATATTGAATACAACAACCATTGTTATGTTCTTATCACCTTGTCTGAAATTCTATATTATTTCTGTTTGTGTTATTTTATTATGTCTGTGCATTTGTTTATATGTCTTCAATCTTTTATCTCTAAAATAAAAATAAATAAAGTAGTAAAAACTGATGAGGTTTTTATAAATGCAGACATGCACACTAGCATATACACAAAACCTTAAACTTGCTATCCTGATTTAGTATCAACACTTTCAACGACTGGAACAAATTTTGTTGTGTATATATATACATCCTACTTTAAAAATGTGTATTCAGCCAGGCATGGTGGCACACGCCTGTAATCCCAGCACTCAGGAGGCTGATGCAGGAAGATTGTTGTGGGTTCAAGGCCATCCCGGACTACAAAAGAGCTCAAGGGCAGCCTGGACTGTATAACAAGACCCGGTCTCAAAAAGACAAAAAAGAAAAAAAAAAACAACAAAGAAATGTGTATTCATCCAGATTGTTAAGCACATGTGTTCTTTCAGATTATTTATTTTATCAGTTTTGATGTATATACTGTTCCATTTTCTGGCATAAAACTAGACAATACCTGTCATTTAATAGAGGAGAAGTTTGGCTTGGCCAATGGTTTCGGTATTGGTCTGAGTCTGAGGCAGAAACCTTACGGCATAGAGCAATGGCAGAAGAAAGCTGCCACTCATAGCATCCAAAAAGGAAGTAAACAGAGGAAGAACAAATGCGACAAAGGGTCAGGCACCATTACAGTGTCTAGGCTACATCTAGAAGCACGCTTTACTAACCTGCCAGGCATCATTCAAACCAATGAAGTTGACAAGATCATCCATCACACTGGTTCTATTCAAGATTACAGAAATGTGCTGAGGATTATATAGTAAAACAGCCCGAAGCCCTGCTTACACACTTTAACAACACTGTCATTTAGACAAAAATGCATCAAATTTGTCTTTTCCTTCAAGAGTAGAATTTTGCAGAGATAGTGCCTGCTACACCTAATCTCCTCTAATATTCCTGCAACGATTTGTAACTGAATTTCAGATACACACAGACACATGCGTATGTTCTACTAAAGTGAAAAAATCACTGAAAACCAAAAAAAAATGTGTGCAAACACACATACACACACAGTACAGATTTACAGATTTTATCCTTAGTAGTTCTTTTTCATTTCTATGATAAATAATTGGTAATTTTCATATCCATAGCTACTTCATTTATTTCTGATTATTATTTTTCTATCACACTTTAGAACATTCTATTGTTAGATTTGCTTCAGATAATTTTCTTTCTTGTTCATTTTGTTTTAGAAGCCTAACCATACTTTGTCAATTGCTTTAGTTTTGATACCTAATTAATTTTGTCAAAGTTGAGTTTTGTTTGTAGGAATAGATAATTTTCCATATTTTCCTAAAACTCATGAATTTTGATTTTCCAGTTACTCAAAAATAGAGTATGTCTGTCTCAGTTACTTTTCTCTCACTGAGACAAAATCCTCAACACCCACAAGTTAAAGGAGCAAAGGTTAATTTAGCTCACAGTCTGTGGAGGTTTCAGACTGTAATTGGCTGACTCCAAGCAGAGAGGTGTGGCACAGGAGCAAACTTTCATTTCTCCTGGAAGAGAGCAAAAGCAACAAGAGAGTAAGGCAGAGCAAGCTCCTTTCCCTCCCTTGAATTGTACGCAGGCTACCCGCCGGAAGGGGGGTGTAACTCTCACACCCTTAATCCCAGCATTGGACTGTGAATCAATCACAACTGAATGCATCAAGTTCTTAATCATAGAGACATTCTCATTGAGTGACACAGCTCTGCACTTATAATTTTTTGTCTTAATTCTTTATGAATAGTTATTGTGTATTTACAGTTAGTGAAGAAAAACATTACAAACAAAATCTAATAACTCATTTGGAAAAGAAGCACGTTCTTCAGTTAATTTTCGTATTTATGCTATAAATATCAAAAGGTAATAATTACCCTCATGTCCATTGGATCCCCACTATATTTCAAAGAGTAATATTCCTGGCTTGGTAGATCAACTTACAGGAAAAGATGTCACTATTACCTTAAGATATTCACATGTAATTCAGGTAGTACATATTACTGAATAATTAAAAATATGTGTTTTAGATTAATTTTCTCTTACCTAGATTTTTTTGCAAAGGATCCAACTGGACATTATGTTAGATAAACAGCACAAAATTTATGACACAATATTCCAAAGGAAACAACACCTGAAGAACAACTTCAACATTGAAATTATATTTCTAGTGAAAAATCCAGGTATCATTTAAAGTATCTTTTAAAACAATTCATTACTTTGGGTCAGCAAAAGAAAATTAATTTCTGAAAATATTATATAGCTTTGGAAAAATATTTGCAAAAGGTTTTTAAAAATGAATAGTTTGAAGATTGTATCATAGAGGCTTTTTTGGAAAAAAAAGTTGACTTAAACAAGGGTCTCGTAGAGAGAGTAATTAAGATAAGATGCATAATTAAACAGCACGGTAAGTATTTACATTTAAAAATTATTACAATAACAAGCACATTACCATTAGTCCTCATTACGATATTCCCCAGTTTACACACATCCCATCATCCTTAGCACCTTCGTGAGATGCTCCAGGAGTCCTTTTGAGTCCCTTTAGTTACTCTGACACGGCTGCCTTCATGTCCTAAATGGATTCAAAACATTTACCTTTCATGGTCGTTTTAGCTGTGGAAAAGAAGCAGAAGTTGCAGTGGGCCAGTTACGTAAATAAGGTGGGTGAGCACAGCCTGTCATGTTTTTATTACATGTTCCCCTGCAGGTCACCTGGCAACAGCATTCACCATATTTTTATCAGACCTTGGAAACACGCTTTCAAAAGGGGACTTCCAGAAATGCTTTACAATTTGGCAAGAATGAGTGATTAAGGGCGTTGAAATGAGGGAGAGTATTTCCAGGGGGATTAATGATCAAGTGTCTTTTACTGTAGTGCATTTTAGAAATTTAAATTTAATCATGCATTTTCACCACCCCTTGTACAAGATTAAATCATACAAGAATTAAGCCATTTAGACATAACAATAAATGTTATCTTAAATTTTAGAGGCATTTTGATTTAATATGCATTTGATCAGTTAGCAGCAGTGTAGGATCTTAATCTTTGCAAATACTGTATGTCAACATCCGTATGAGAAACAGTTACAACATAAAGACTTTCACACATTGATGAGCGTTCCTGTGTCAGCTTGGCACTTTTCAGGATGACAAGTATATTCCCGTTGCCGTCTCAAAGCGGGAAAACCTTTCTGTTCTCCGCCATTGTTGATGTTTTTCTTTGTTGTTTAGTCTCAGCGTGAACTGCCTAGTGATTGATGACACCCAGCAGGCTGTTACAACTGCTCAGAGCACAAACTATGTCTTCATTTATACCTTATTAACTGAAATGCCAGGGTTCATTGGCATGTTACAATTGCTGAAACTCAATCTGATCAACCACATAAAAAAGATACTAAAAATTTTGTGAGAAATCCCTCAGTACATAAGTTTCCCTAACATTTCTTATGAGGGCTATCTGGTCCAGAACGCAGGATTTATCATCTGTGGTTATAAATCTGGTAACAAATGGTGATTATTTTAGTTACAAATGAACACACGTGATTATGACACATGTTAGAAATAATAGAGCTAGGAGTAATAAGTTAGAAATTATAAATTCTATTTAGAAATAATAGTTTGTTTACACTGAAAGTCATTTTATATTTCCAGAAATAGTATTTATACCAATCTAACTTGTATAAATTAATGAAAATTTAGTGGTCTTCAAATCTATTTTCACACTGTGTTTTACCTAGCTATGTCCCTTACTCCACAGCTCTAAAAATTTTATGTTCTACATCCAGGTGTGGTGGTACATGCCTGTAATCCCAGGATTCAGGAGGCTGAGGCAGGAAGCGTGCCATGAGTTTGATGCCAGCCTGGACTACATACTGAGACTTTGGCTCAAAAAAATTCTGTTCTATATTCTGACAATAGAGTATATATAATCCTGCTACTATGTCACTTATTCTGCCTGTGTGACTTTGTTCAGGCTATGTTTTTGTTCTTTGGAATAGTCTCTTTTTAATAGCATATCAGCTAAAACCCTTCTTTTTGCTGAATGCCTAGATTAGAATATTGGTGCTACACACAGGCTGCAATAGTTCTGAAAACAAGGATGTTCTCATTCTTCTTTTGTACAGAAAATTTCATCTCTCCATCAATGATAATGAAATTTAAACTAAATTCAAACCACATAAATGTTGTAGTGCTATTCTGTTCTGGGCACTATGATAGTCAAGTAATCCCCCTTGAAGTAACTCACAAATTGATATAAAGTCAGTAATTGTTCTTCCTTATGTTAAGTGCAACTGTCTTAGTCACTATCTTGGTGATGAGACAAAATACCTCCTCGCTGCCGTTTAGGGGAGGAGAAGCTTGTTTGAGCTCATTCTTCAACAGTCTCAGTCTGCGTTTGCAGACTTGAGCACAGAAGCACACTGACGCGAGGGCGTGGATGCAGGAAAGCTTCTCAGGCCAGGGTGGCATAGCAGGGTACAGCTAGAGGGGGCCGGGAAAAGGAGGCACCACTCCAGTTCACACCCCAGTGACCCGCTGTTTCTGAACAGATCCCACCTCACACCAGCAAGTCAGGTTTAACGCCTGCATAATCCAATTCTTTTTCAAAAGCCCCACCAATGAGTGGCTGACACTCTTAGGGGACACGCAAATGTCAACCGTAACACTCCTGTCCTGCCCCTAAGGACACGTGTGGAGCTCCTTATGCAAAATGTATTTCATCCAACTCTGTGAGTGACCAAAGTCTTAACAGTTCCAGCATCGCTGAAAAGTGTAAGCCCAAAACTTCCTCTGAGATATAAAACAAATGTTTAGCTGTTAGTCCTTATAAAAGTCAAAAGGAAAGTTGAACACTGTTGACAGTGACACAATGTCAGCATTCCCATTCCAAAAGAAAGACATACATGAATATAAAGAAATGTGACAAAAGCAACACCAAAATCCAGCAGGTGAGCATAACCCCAACTCCAGCACCCACGGCAAGCAGCTGTGAGATGCAAACTCCACAGGGCTTGGGCAGATTTGCACTCGCAGCATTGCTGGTTCCGTCCACAGGCTTCTGTCCTGGGCTGTTCTGTCTCACTGTCTTCTGGTGTCTCCACTTCACACATTGTCTTCTGGTCTCTCACAGCTTCACACACCACCCCTCTGGGTCACAGTGCTCTGACTTCCAAGCCTTTTTCTGAAATCAGGTAAAGGCTTGACACCACAGCTCCGATATTTTGTGTACTCATAAAACTAGCGCCTCACGGGTAATGCAATTCTGCCTTGAGGTGAAGCAATATTTGTGACCCTTGAACCATATTTGTAGAGACCTCTGAGTGCCTGAATAACTAAACGTTGTGAACCAAGTGCCAGAAAATGAACACATTGTTGGCCCTCCTTACGCAGTATTTCCCATAGCTGCCTTCTCAGCTGAAAGTTTTATAGCTTTGTGTCCTTAGACCTGTCATGGATGAGGTTTTGTGAATTTGTCACATGCCCACAAACCATCCTTTGCATTGTTCTGATGTAAAGTACTTGTCTTGTTTTTAATGTTGATCTTTTAAACAACCACACTTTCCTGGATCTCAGACTTGCAGGTACTACATTTCTGGTGAACTGTAAACTTTTCTAATTCAATTTTTTGCCCTGATTTTCAGCATAAAACTGGATAAAAGCTGCCTGCAATACTGTTACCACAGCCTGAACATTGGGCTCCCTTGAAATTTTCTTGAACCAGATTAGTTGGCTACACTTAATCTCAGTCTCCTGCAATTCTAAGGGCATCAGAAAAATGTAGACAAGTTTTATCCCAGAGGGTAGCCCCATGGTCCTTAGCTAAATTGCCCTTGGTGTCTTTCTTCCCAACTGAAACCTGCTAAGCCTAAACTTTACAGTCTGCATTTTTGTCAGTGTTGTAATCTTCTGAACTCTCATCAGAATTTCCCATCAATCTGGACTTATAACATACAAAGATTTTTGTAACTGACACTACAAACTCTTTCCCTGAGCCATTTCCAATGGATTCTGAACCAGATAGGCAGGTAGTATAACAACAACTACCACACTTTGGGCACCCAAATCTGTTTTAGTCATTTTGTTATCACTAGAACAAATTACACAGTACTCGCAATTTAAGGGAGGAATGAGACATATTTTGGCCTACATTTCAGAAGTTTTAATCGTTGTTCAGCAGGTTTATGTACAGAAAGAGCATGGTGGAAGGACCTAGGCAAAGGAAAGTTGCTCAGATTATGGCAGCTAAGGAGCAGAGAGCTACGGGAGGGGCCAGGAAAAGAGATACACCCTTCCAGTTCATGCCCCAATCAGCTTTTTCTGCACAGGGCTTGCATCCTGGCAGCAGATCTGCAACAAAGCCCCATAATGCAATCACCTTTCACATCCTTCTGTATCAGTACGTGAATGTCTTGAGGAACATCTAGATATAAACTATAACCATAACAATAAATAAATGTGCTAGAAGGTAATTCTACACGGTTCGCTGAAGTATAGCAGGACATTTCTTTTGCCAAAGCTGCAACCCTAAGTAAGTAGTGGCAGGAGATAAACTTGAAAAGAAGGCTGAGGGCACACTATGGAGAACACTGTCTTATAGCTTTCTTGTTGGTAGGAAACAATAACCAATGCCTCTAACTTAAAGAAGGATGAGTGTATTTTGGATCCAAGTTTCATCTGTGTTTGGCTGGTTGCAAGGCAGAAAGGCATGGTGAAAGACTCTGGTGTAGAAAGGCTTCCCACTTTGAGAACCAGGAGCCAGGTACGGAAGGAAAGAGCCAGGGAGAGTGATATATCCTTTCTGATCATGATATTATAGGCAGCTAAAATGGACAGAAATTAATATGCAGTCAGAGAGGGACTGCACCTCAAGGAAATCAGTGAAAATAAAGACATCAGAATTGTGACGGAAGGTGCCCGTGAAGAAGGTAAGACCTGCAGATAAAGTCACGAGGATCACACTTGCATGCTTCTCGGAGGGAGAAGCAGAACTTGGGACCATAGTGTAACAGGTACCACCCAGTCCACTAAGCCCTCTCTTCCCACGCGTTCCTGATTTAGAAGTCACAGATAAGCCAAGGTGAATGATGTCAGACATATGCCTTTGCACTATGCTCCGGCAAGCACTTGTGCTTGTAATTCTTTCGGTGCTTGTAGTTTGACCCATGTCATATGCACATTGTGACTTTGGTGTGTAAATCAGCCCTGACAAAGGTCCTTGGTGGGAACTCGCTCGGACCCTGCTCTCAGAAGCCATTCCTGCTGCCCAGTAAACCTGTCCTACTCTCAACCTCCTTTGTCCTTTGAATTTATTCTTTGACTTCAGGGGACGTGAACTCTGTACAGTCTGATGTCTAGCGGGTTGGGAGTTCTGTTTCTCCTACACCAATGACCCCAGGGACCTGTGTCCACCCCCTACAGTAAATCAGCCATAGCACTGCCATAGCCACTAACATGTACCAAGCCTCAGTTCTGAACGCATGAGGCCTTGCGGATCCAAACACGAACCGACCTGTTAGTTTTCTTTAAGAGGCTGGCACGTTGCACATACGTTACTGAAAGACCACGGAAGACCTTAAAGCAAGCAAGAATTTTTGAAATGTCAAACGGAAGAATTTACTTAAAATCTACAGTAATTTTAATATTAACTGTTGGAAAATGTGAGTAGCACTAAGTTTTATATTTTAAATTATTTTAACTAATACTGAAAACATAAAAATTGTATATTAATGAGGTCCTATGTGACACTTTAATACATGTGTACATTGTGTGATACTGAAATGATATTAATCTTGAAGAATGAAATGGAAGAAGCAAAAGAACAGATGGAATGGCAGTTTCAAAAGCTGTGCTGGGAAATAGGAAGCAAAACCAGCAGCAACTCTTTGGATGCAGCGAAGAAACAAAGACTGACTGGCTCTTCCATACTCTGTAACTATTCCTTGTGAGATGGTGATACGAGGGTTTTTCTGCAACACCATCTAATCTCTGTGTTTACAGATCTCTTCTACAAGCTGCTCGGCCTCTCTTATCATGAAAGACTTTGGTCCCAGGCCACATTTTTCCTCTTCATGCTGCCGTCTTCCCAGGCCACATTTTTCCTCTAAATGCTGCCATCTTCCCGTGTTGTCTTTAGTGATAAAACATTCAGCACCTGGATTCTGGGCTTCCCTTGTTCTAATAAACTGTTCTTTGGGTAACCTTCCCCCAAAGCCAAACTCTTTAAGTTAGTTATTAACAATCACCTCTCTTTGTAATTCATTTTTCATAATTTTCTTATCAGTTTGTTTTCAGCCACCTCCAACTTGAAATATACTCCACTTAGCTGAATTAATATGAAGCATCTTTCAGAGTTCAAGTCCACTTATGAATCAATTCCTTACCTACAGTCTAAATAAATTTCTTTCCTTGAGCCATGCTTTGACCATACAATTTTATTTTCTTTCTTTGATCTTGACCTGGTGCATTATTGCATACTTGTTTTGGAATTTTTTTTGTTTATTCTGCTCCCTAAAGTTTAAGATCCATATTTCAAAATGGCTCTATTTTTACTACCAAAGTATCTCTGGTCAGTTTTCTTTCATAAGCATGAAAGTTTTCTCTACTGTCAATAACTGATGGAGAAGAACAGAAAAAGTGCATTTGGGCTGAAAGCAGAGAGGGAAGATGACCATAATTTGATATGCATTACTCTGTGTACAGATTTTTTCCCTCATAATGTTTCATGTTTGGCTCTCTGAGAGATGTAAGACTGACCATTGTCTGGTACATAAGATACAGGATCTTAGAAGCAGGTCACTGTGTTCACATTTAATCTCTTCATTGATAATTTGGACAAACTAAAATCTTTCAGATTCCTCATTTGTCAGATAGACATAATATGGCAACTTGTATAAAGCTTTGTGAGATTTAACCGAGCTGATGCAACCTAAGGGTTCAGAATGTTGAATGTGAAAAGCGCTTGAAAAACATTAGCTATAATTTTGATTACACTTGGTGAAATTGTTACTACATCTAAATTTATTTTTTTTTATTTTTTTATTTTTTATTTTTTTTTGGTTTTTCTCCGGTACCGGAAACCGAACTCATGACCTTGCGGCTTGCCAGGCAGGCGCTTTGCTGCTGAGCTAATCCCCAGCCCCCACTACATCTTAAGCTTTTTTTTTTTTTTTAATCTTCCTTGAAGACATCTGGACTTGTCTAGGGCTATTATAACTAGTCATAGCAGGTAAGAAGGTGATACTGACATTTGGAAGATTAAGGCCCACTCACTGTGACAAATAAGCCTTCCCAAGGAGTACTGATCCTACCTCCAATATCACTGGTGCCAACATAG
>NW_004955448.1:14349317-14379449 GCF_000276665.1 Chinchilla lanigera | reverse complement strand
GTTTTTGGTTTTTTTCTCTGGTACCGGGAACCGAACTCACGACCTTGCGCTTGCCAGGCAGGCGCTTTTGCCGCTGAGCTAAATCCCCAGCACCCCCCACTACATCTAAATTTAGAGAAGGCACAACTAACCCTTGAAGAGCAGTGAAAACCGAATTGCCAAATACCTGCAAACAACTACAATTGTGATATTGTAAATATTGCTGTTAGTAGATTATTAGTCATTTACTCATTTTTTATATTTGTGACCTGGAATACATTCTCATTTCTTTAGTTAAGAAAAACGTTAAAACTTCTTATGTTATAAATACTTTCTTTTTGCCACATGGCCTTGCTAGGTAGACCAGGCTGGCCTTGAACTTGTGGCGATCCTCCTGCATCAACCCCCCAAGTGCTAGGATTACAGTTGTGTACCAACATGCCTGACTTACATACATTTATCCAGTGTTCTAAGGAAATTTAAATAATCATTTCATTCAGTTCAGTTTATATTTACTCTCTTGTTACTTTAGCTCCACAAATAGTTGGTATAAAAATCTCAAAGGGATATAAAGTAAAATGAGGCAGAGTATAATAATATGGCAGATCATCGGCAGCATGCACTCACAAATTTGTCTAGAATATTCATTCAGAGCAACAGATTGATGGGTGTGAGAAGATACAGGAACAGAGAAAAGTAAAAGACCTCTAGAGAAAGGCAGTAACTGGGAAAACCCTGAAATGTTGTTAGTTAGAAAAGCAATAAGCTGAGTCACACACTCTTGAACTAAATGAATAGTGGCTCAGAGGGGAGACAGAGACCTGCCCCCCACCCCATGCAGAAATGCAGTGACAAGCATGAACACCAAAACAACCCCCAGGATTTGCAGGCAGACTTGTTTACATTGATGGGGACCGATCAGGATCATTCCCAGAATACCAGACCCTGATCTCCGGTGGTCCAGGGCTTCTATATGATGCACAAGCAGGAGGTACAAAGGCGAGACAGAACAACCTGACAGTTCTTCTGGTTAGCTAGCAGGGTGAGATCATCAGCTATAAGGGTAGATTAGTGATAATCAGTTTATGAAGCTAGACACAGTGGTATAATCAGGCATCCTGTATGTTTGGTTATGCTTTCATAGTTACAGGGGTCAGGAATGTTTAATTACAAACCCGTGAAGCAGTTACAGAGCTAGGCAGTTTCAAAAGGACAAAGTTTAAAACAGAAAAATTTCTCTTGTACAGTTTTTCCCTTTCAGCAAAAGCTTTTTTGTGGGAAAGAGATGCAGCCCATGCAGACAGGAGTTCTGAGTACAGTAAAGTGAACAGACCCCAGAGTGAGAATTCCAGCCTTGTCTCTCCAGATTTAGACAGGGTCAGAGTGGGAATCTGGCCCTAATCTTCAGGGGACACCAGGAAATGCACTGGGCAGAGGTGGGGAGGAAAGCCGTGTGGAGTGACAACCTTTGCACGTGTGCAGAAAAACGAAAACTTTCCACAGTACCGAGTTAGGACTATGACTACGGTACTACAAGGAGGAAGAGACTACCAGCCACAGGGATTAGAGTCTGCCTTAGACAATGCTAAGTATACAGTGAAACTAAAACCACATGATCTGGAGAGAGACCTTACCCTGCAGCTCACAGAAAACCGATATCTGAGCTGGGATATAGACACTGGTCTAGATGAACAGCCCAAAGTAACAGCAGATTGAATGTAGCAAAGGTCAGTGAGTACAGTCGTGTTTGTTTTGCAGTGGAAGTGGGGTGGTGCAACCGCAGGAGTCCTGAAGGCCTGGGCACCAGCAGCCTCCCACGCGCAGTACCTGTGCTCCCCTGGCCCTAAGAATCAGCACTGAGGCACTCAGAATGAAGACAGAAAGCCACAGTCACCAGCCTGGGATGATTCCCAAAGCGTATTTTGGAAATTTATGGACACTGACTTGAGATTTTGGACATACCTAGACACTGCACAAGTGACACATCTGTAAATAATTTAGATCCTCGTGCTTCCTCAGTCATACATATGGGAGAGTTTAAATTAGTAAATTGCATTTAACTCAGTGACAATCTGATCCACCAAGTTCCCATCCACAACCGCAGAGGTGTGAAGCTCAGCCTGCTGAAAGCTCCACAAATCATCTCATGTTTGTACTGAGCGGGAGGAGAGGTCTGGACTAATTTCGACTCCCGCATAAATTCCATCACAAGGAGAAATAGCAGACAATATTTTTGTGATGGAGTTTCCCTTAGAAAGTGCTGGGTGATATTTAGGTGTTTGTAAGCATGTACAATTGCTAGTTACTGCGTTTCATTCTTTATCTATCACATTATTTTCTCCCACATGAACGGCTGTTTCATAGGGTGCTCTAGAGTGATGTTCTTAATGCATTAACTGGTTTCAATCTCCGTAAGCCTTTTTTCATATTTCCTTTAAACTTCTTCCTTCTTTCTTCTTTCTTTATTCTTCACATGCTCTCAAATCTCCCACCTACTCCCCTTCTTTTCTTACCCATACATACTCTCGTTAAAACTGATGTTTTCCTTTCTTTCCCTGAGTGTGTGTGTTGAGTATGAGTACAGTACATGCAGCTTTGTATGAGTATTAATCATTACTTTCACTTCCAAGTGTCTTATCATGATTTCTCAGATTCCCCTCAGGATGGATTGTTTCTTGGATCTTCTAACTTAGTGTATCTGTGAAGTTATTGATCAAACCAATTACCATATACCTTTCTACCTCCCTTTTTCCTTCCTTCCTTCCATCCTTCCATCTTGCCTTCTTTCTTTCCATTAATATTTTATTTTGTTTATCCTTTCCTTCTTTTTCTTTTTTTATGTGTCATAGTTAATTGCAGCTCTTGTAGATAATCTCTGTTTTTAAATAGATAGGTTAGTTTATTAGTACTTAGATTTATTACTTAGATAAATTACTGAGTTATTTATAGTTATAGTTATATTTGTGAGTTATTCAGAGTCTCCATTTTATTTTTCTATTTTTTTTTATCTTTTTCCTTCTCTTCCCTTTCTGTGTATTTTTTTATTTTCTCCTTTTGTGCCCTATGGATGATTTTTTTTAGTGCCAGGAATTGAACTTAGGACCTTGTGCTTGCCAGGCAGGCACGGTGCTGCTGAGCTATCTCCCCAGCCCCTCCCATGGATGACTGAATAAGGAAGTTTTAGGACCTTTCACTTTACTTTACTTTACTCTGCTCTACTCTACTCTACCGTACTGTACTGTACTCTACTCTCCTTTGCTTTGCTTTTACTTCCGTACTCAGCCACATCTCTTTTCCTCAGTTGGAGTGGTCATTATTAGAATTAGCATATGCAAACACCCACACTATTCCCACTTAATATTGCACTGCTTAAAAATATAAACTTTATAACCATACGTACTGTGTACCCCAAAATTAATAATCTGTGCTAAAAATATATCAATTTCCATTATATTTTTCCTAAGATATCCAAACTTATGAAATATAAAGACAGGTATTCAGTTCAGTTTAAATTCCAGTAAACAACATTATTCAGTGTAAACACATGCCGTTCAATATTTAAAACCCTCATAAAAATATTTATTCTTTGATGTTCAAATTTAAAGAATTCCAGAGTTTACCTGAAAACCCTTGAAACTTTTTCATTATAAATAACTGTGATGTAGTCATAATTATTTAAAAAACGTTAAGTTAAAAAGTAGTCCTTTACATTTGTCAAGATAGGTCCCAATATTTTTATTTCTTCCTGAAAAGTTTCTCTGCTACTCCTATTACTATTCTTTTCTATTTGTTCTCTCTTCATTTTAATATGCTATTCAACCACTTAGTTGAATATCTAATTTAACTGTTTATACCATTCATTTCTAGCTCTGATTTATCTGGGTTGGCCTGCTCTACTGTTCACTGATTAATATTTTCATTGAATTTTCTGTTTCCTTTTAAGCAATCACCTTCCACTCTCATGAAAATATTTTTAGAAATGAAGAGTACATGTCAGAACTCCCTGATTCATAAATGCAATCATCTTAGCCTAAACTCAAATCTGCTTTTCACTCTTGGCCGTAACTGTCTGTACACAATTCATCACACCTTTGTCCTTACTTTTTGTGTGCACACCCAGTTTCAGTTTATGTTTAACATCACACCTCATCACCCACGATGTCTGCACCTCTTTTTCTGACTCTATCTTCCACTTACTTGATTCCTAAAATTACACACTGCTAAGTGAACCTTTGGCATGCCATCAAAAAGTTCCTAAGTCAGTTTTGAATATTCCCTTTACTTCTTACTTAAAAACATTGATTGCTTCTGTGGTCATTCCTTATACATAGTGTCAAGTTTTACTTATCTCTTTTCCAAACCACGGCAGTCTCCTGAAAGTCTCAGTAGCAAGTATCATGGTTTGGCAGTTATCGATCTTCTTTCCAACTCATTTCTCTTCCTGTGAGAACTTGACGCCTTGACCAACATTTCCTGAGCCAACAAATATTTTGCTGCTGCTCAAAACTGCAGGTGCTCACATCTCTTTAAATAACTTAAGTTTGTGTTGCATTTTTTACCATCATTTTGTAGTATCAGTTGATTTGGAGCCACCCGAATGTCTGTATCTTTGTAGTTGAAATGGACTTAAGGAACACATAGGACAACATGGGTAGAACTTCCTTTCAATTCACGACTACTAACATTTAGGAGTCTCAGACGCTTGCCAGGAAGTCCTCCAGTGTGGTTGAATTGTGTGTAATCTCTCACACTTCTGGATAATCATTTATCCCTTTTTTCACTAACTCTCCAAAACTTTTTCACACTCTATCCTTTCAGCTGATTTTATTTTTTACTACATCACTGTCAAAACAGAAGCCATTGAAAAAGATCATGAAAAAGTTCCTTCTCATACCCATTACTTGTATAAATTTTGTTTTCCTTTTGGATGAAAAAATCCAGCCCTTTCTCATAGGTATGAAATCCTTGTACCTCTGATCTCTTTATGGTAGCATACTATCTGTTTTTCCATTTTATACTAATATTTTGAAAATATTTGTTAGATTACTCTATAAGCATACACAGTTGCTATTTTCTGCAATTTATATGCACTAACAATCACACACGCACACACACACACACACGCCAGCTCATGTAACACACACTGGGCTCCAAATCCTAGGCTCAAGCAATTCTGCTGCTTCAGTCTCCAGAGTTCTGGCACTGCAGATGTACACCATCGTGGCTAGCATACAAAACTAATTTTAAGCATGTAGTCCCTCCTCCCCAAAAGGATGATTTTTCTTTTCTGTCCTATTAAGAAAATAATCTTGGGCCAGGAAGATAGCTCAGCCACACAGCGCCTGCCTGGCAAGCACAAGGTCCTGAGTTTGATTTCCAGTACCCCCCAAAAAAAGTTAATAAAACAAAACAAAACAAAAATAATCATAAATTTTCATGAAAAATGTCTCTAATTGATCTCTTTTCTGTGTTCATTTAAACCAATCCAATAAGGCATTCATCAATGCTATCCATGCTGAAAATCTTTTGACGTAATTCCTTTAGGTCATTCAAGTGGGGCAGAAGCTACGGAGATAAGTTGTGTGCAACTATGAAAATTTAACAGGCTGGCTTGGACTTCTCCATTCACAACCAAACTTGCTTTTGTAAATAAATTTAATGGCATAATTAGAAGGAATATGTACCTATACCAAATGTGATGTGAAGAATTTGCATGTAAGGAATTTGAAAGAAACATAACATGAGAAAAGAAAAGTCCTAGAAAAGATGAGACTATAAGTCCTACAAGTCGTACTGGAAATGTTATTTTCCATTTTCGTAAAGAAGATATGTAAGAATTATATGAATATACATTAACAAGTCCATTATTCAAATATTCCATTAAATCATAGACGATGTTGGATAAAGGAGATCTATGTTCTAAACTAGATACAATTTCAAAATGAAATAATTTAACCGGTCTTAAACACCTGAGACACATGAATCAGTTTCATAAATACCATTATAATGTATAACTATATTGTTACACTTGCTCAAATTTTATACCTTTCCTTACCTCTGATAAAAATACCATAGATACAATGGAATTGTTTTTTGAGACAGAGTCTCACTATGCAGTTCAGGCAGGCCTTGAACTCACTTTGTAGCCCAAGCTGGGCTTGATCTCACAGTGATCCTCCTGTCTCAGCTTCCTGAGTGCTGGGATTAGAGGTGTGTGCCACCATACCTGGATACAATGGAATAATTTCATGAAAAACATCATTATTCAGTTTCCAAAAACATCTATGTAATTACTTCCATTATTTCTTTGTCAAATAAAAGTTTATTCATACTCATTTTTGTCGGTGTCAAAAACTTTCCAAATGCACAACTTTTTACACTTTTATTATCATATGCAGTTGTGTAAAATCCAGAAAAATAAACATGATCTTTTAATATAAAATATCAGCTTTGGCAGGTGCCATTACACACTCAACAAATAGATACCTCTTAAAGTATGAAAACAAGAGATTTGCCCTACTGTTGCTTGGGGAAACCTAGTGTTTTGACTTTGGCTAATGTATCGATTACTATTATGGTACCTAAAAAAGATTTCTCATAGAAAGCTAGGGGTAAGGCCACACACTAAAGATAATAAAATCTGTCTAAATAATACTTGTTTAATTTTCAGCAGTATACATGTGAAATAGTGTTGTTTTCCCTTGAACTTATCATTTAGCTCTGAAATATTTATGACCCAGAGAAGAGTAAAAACAAAGGCATACAAAGGATGGAAAATTAAACATGTTGAAATAGACTTGATAAATTCCGAAATGGAAGGAGAACACAACAGTAAAGTGCTGCCCTAAATTTTCAGTTAAAAATAGAAATGGACTAAAATCCAGTAATAAAATATGATAAATCACATTCCTTGGCTATATTAGTTTCCTCAAATAATGTTAACCAAAGGTTATGACACAGTGCCCTAACCCTGATATAAATATTTACCTTATGCTGTGAAAAATGTTCAGACTTCAGACACCTAGCATTATGCAAGAATCCATTTTTATTTTTAATTCAGCCTATTGTGGTCCTTTCTGTGGCAGTCATAGGAAACCGACATAACCCCAATCTCACCAAGGGTTACCTGTTGACAGTACCATATAGCTAAAGATAATCTTCAAGACAAATGTGTATGAGTGTGTGAATGTGTGTTTCTGCATGTGTGAGAGTGAAAATGCTCAGATTTAGCCAGTCAGAACTTTGTCTCAGTCATTGTGGGTGTTTTTGGTAATATGGTGATGAAGGTGATATGGAGATGTAATAGGGAGAAACTCTTTCTGCTTCAAAATATGTGTTAAGCAGAGTAGGAATTTGTGAAATATGTCTATCTTAATCCCTAGAACCTGTGAATATGTCTTGGCACAAGGGAATTAAGGTGTCAGATGAAATTAGGGTTGATAATGAGTGAATTTTAAAGTAGTGACAAGATCCTGGACTTAACGTGATCACAAGGCTCCTGAAGGGAGGAAAGGTAATCACTAAAGGGTCTGCATCAGGGAGATGAAATATGAGGAAGACCTGACTGTCCATTGCTGGTTACAAAGATGGAAGAGGCCATGAGCCAAGGAATTCAGGCAGCCTCTAGAAGCTGGAAAAGGTAAACAAAGCAGAACAAAACATATTTCCTCTAACTGAACTTCAAGAATGAACGCAGCTGTGGTAAGATCTTAAATTTAGCATGGTGAAACCTATTTCAGACTTCTGAACTCCAGATCTATAAGTTGTTACAAATATTTGCAAGTTTGTGTCATTGTTAGCCACAAAGTTTGCTGACATATTACAGCAGAAATAGAAAATTATAGCAAGGATTCTACCACTGTTGGGCTACTAAGAAAGATAGGCAAGGGTAACCTAATAAATGTGCGTTTGTGTTGGGTAATATCAAAATATTAAGGTTTTGCAAATAGCTTGCCTTAAAAGATGGCACTTTTTTTTTTTTATCAGTTTGAAGGTATATTGAGACTCTCAGATTATCTCTGCTCCACGTTACTTCTACTCTTGCTCATGGGAATCAGTCACAAGGATCGGAATCAGAAGAGAATGCTGATGTATTAAGTAGAATGTTTCCAGCCTCTTCCCAGCTTTGCATTCTGGTGAAGAATAATGATTTTTTCATCGGTTTGCCCTTCACTCTGTATGTAAGAAAGTGAGACTTTGTCACACTTGCAACGTGCTGTGTGGTGCCCATTTTTCCTCCACCATTTTACTTCACAAAGATTCTTTTTCTTGGATGTTTTTGAAGTGAAAAATACTATTCGCAGAAAGGTTCTTCCTTCCAGCCTAATTTATGAAATCTGAGCTACCCTTACGGGGAAATCGATAGAATTAAACAAGCTTTGTTAACAACTGAATGTAATTTTGTCTGCTTTCCAATTTCTGATCTCTTGTCATTAGCCCGTGTGCATTAGTTATCCAATATCAGGCACCACAAAGACTAGACAAAGACTCTTAAGGAAGATGGAAACAAGGAATTTTTTTTCTAAGTTTAGCTTGACTGCACCTCACTTTCCTTCTCTGGTCTTTCTAAGAGCTCCAAATCCATTTAAATTTGGCACTGGTATCATCAGATTATACTCTCAGCTACCATCTTCTTAACACTGCCCATTATTCATCAAAAAAAGAAAAAAAGCACAGTTTCCTTTTAAATTATGAGGAAGCATTTTTCACGTAGCTTGGCTCAGAATCTGTATATCTTTTGTCATAACAGTTAGAGAAGGGCTGTTTCTTTTCAGATAATTTAAAGCTGTTGGATCTTCAACAAATTATTTAAAATCTGTTCAGCATATATTCCTCTTTTTAAGTGGCTTCCTTATTTTCTTATTTCATAATTTTCATTTTTAAAGCAGTTAAATTATAAATAGACATAAACACCATCTCATATGAATAAATTCATAATTTTCCAAATGACAAATTGTGAGGCATTAATTGTAATCAAAATGCAATAGTAAATCTTTATATTTCATAATGATTCAACTAGTCGTGATTTTGAAGAATCATGCAATCCATATTCCTAGAAATATTTTAAATAAATTTACAAAATGAGGTATGCACAACTTTGAAATACCTTTATTTCATTATTCTATGGCTTGAAAAATAACGGTAAGTGCTATAGTACGCCACTGAGGACTGGTTCTCATAGAACACACACTCCATACTAGTAGAACATGTCGAACAAGTAATTTCCTATTTAGAAAATTTATATTTGAAAGTCTGGATTCATTTAAATAGAAAGATATGCATATAATGAAGAAAACAATATTTGGAATATTGACAGCAATTTGATAAACTAATACAAATAGTTTGATGTTCTAGTCCTTTAAGAATATCTCAGGTGATTATGATTTTTATGTAGTCTAGATTATGTACAAAGAATTAAATCTTGAAATAATATAATTAATGAACAGTCTCACTTTATATTTGGTGGTAGGGAAGGGATTATAGAGAATATTAGGGGTCCCACATTAGATTAGTTGGCATTATTGCATTTATCTATCATTTTAACTTTGGCAGGATTAAAATCTACCACCTTTCCCAGCAATCGAGACCCATTCTGAGTAATTAAGTTATCAGAAAGAACACTGCAGGTGACATCAGACAGCCTCACTTAAGAGTGAAATTCATTAGTTCTGGAAATTTAATACTGTTAATTGTGAAATCAATTTCAATACCAAGCACCTATTAATATTTAGTGTCTCAAATATTAATCATATGTTTTAATATTTTTCTGTCATTTCTTTCAATTCTATTATTACATTCACTAAAATTTCTTTTATTTTAACATTAGGTGACATCTGAGTTGATCTTATTGAGTGCTAATCTGACAATTAAAGCTCATATATCCTAAGATTCTTCTTCATATCATATATAAAATAAATACTGTGTTATTTCTCCTCTACTGTACAATATCCAGAGAATATTTTGTTAAGCCTCCAAAATTATGTAGCCTTTTTGTTCTAACATTTCCAAACAAAAATAGGACAGGCTATTATTTAATATTTCGAGACCAACAGTAAGGATATAGCTATATATATTGCAATCTTGTCAGTCGGGTGACCTTGGCATTCATCCAGAGATGGATAGAGCAAACCAAAGCTGTTAAATAGCCAAGAAGGTTGATGCCCAAGATGTGTTGTAACTGACCTTTGAACACGCTAATACTTGAGAAGGGTCAGGTACCTTCTGGTTGGTCACAGGCTGCCTTCACTAGTTTAACCTGTAAATATTTTTCTCCATTTTGAGGTAGGCAGATACACTTGTTTTGCCTTATCCATGAGGCGTTTTCACCCATAAGTTTCCAATAATTTGTATTTTGTGCAATCCTAGGACTGCCTGCTTCTTTCTCTGGTTTCACAGTACCTCCATCTTTTGGCATCCGTTTCTCATACAATTTCTTTGGGATTTCCTGAAATATTCACAAAGTAAATATCCAAATTCTCTGTCAAATACCCTTTTATACATACTTTGTCATGTCTATATTGGGTTGCTCAAGACATAGCAGGGGAAATGTAGTTGAACAGAGGACATCACCGAATCCCTTGCAGCTTAAAGGCGGTACTTGACCAGACATCGCAGTTCAAGCCCCTTAGTTGGGACGACCTACTCTTTTGCTTTTATAGGGTGCTGACAGCTTTCAAGTCATAAACAAAGGAACAAAGCAGACATAAAGGGTTATTGTAAAAGAGAGAAAATTAACAAAAATAAAAAGTACTTGTATAATTTTCAGCCTTATTGTACTTTGATTCTCTATGTGATGACTAAAAGAAGTGTATTTTACAACTTCTAACAGTGCAATACCCCCGAACTGATCATTTTTGCCTAAATCATTTTTGTCTTCCAGATGCAGATTTCTTTGATTACTAGTGAAAGAAATTCTACAGGCAAAGAAATTTAGCTGTGGCAGCAGGACTGACAGTTGTGACTGAAAAAATAGAGTGGTAAAGACTACAGATGAGCAATAAATAATTAATAATGTGATTTTTCTTAAAAATTGTCACTTTAAGAAATGAAGCACAAGATAAAAAAGTAATGAGCATATACTTAATATGTATACCAGCTGGTTATCACTAACACCATTTTATTGAGTGTACAAAATGACTAAATAGGCTTAGACATAGCCAAAGCATGTGGAGTTATCAGCTAAGCTAAAGCATTCCAATCATGGAGCTTCTATAAAAGCCCTGCTGAAACAAATCTCAGTTTAATTTAAACTCCACAGGAAAGGGTGCTCTTTGCCCTTCAGTTGCTGCTTTTGCCTCAGTATCAAGGAGTAGGCTTTTTATCTGCCACCTGTTCTTATACAAAACTGTATAAACAGAAATGGATATTTTGTCGCTTGAGTTTTAAGGCTTTCAATAATCACAGATAGTGATTTATATCTTCTATAGAGATATCATATAGAATGAAAAGGGAGAAAACATCCTAATATTCTGAATGAACTTCAGTGAGAAAGGCTGATTTATGGGTAAAAATCTTAATATTTTACTTGATGGGTAACGTAAGTGAAGGTCGGAGCCAGTGAGGTGGACGTTGCAAGCTCTGTGGTAATTCTGAGTGAAGGAATAAAACTTCCAGTGGAATATTTTTCTCTAATTATTATCCATAAAGCATAACAAAATCATTTTAGAGGCATATTGCAGATCACAGTTTCTCTCTTCAAGTAAAACAGAAAAGAGAATATAAAAAATTATATAGCATTTTTTGAGTAAAGGTAGGCAAAAGATTATTATGTTTGTATAGGCTTAGTTAATATCACACTAAAAAGATTATTTAAAAGAACGCTTTTTGTTATATGTTGCATTTATATACTTGATCCTAGCCAAAAGGCTGAGTCCTTCTGTATCCCGACTTTGAAAGTCGGTTCTCATGATTAAGGGCTGAGGAAACGGGGCCGAACGTGCGTGTGCTGGGAAAGACCCTGGGTCAGGAAGCCACTGTGTCATGTGTGAGTTTCCCTCTTTCTACTACACAGACTCCCTGCTATAAATTTTTGAATGAGAAAGCCATGAAAAATATGCTGTAGCATGAGGATCACATCCTAAAATACTTTCTGAGTTATGTATTTTCCAGAGAAATTTTGAAGTTGCTTTAGTAAATTTATCTTGTATATATTTGTATTTTAGATTCCATAGTTATTTTGTACTAGTAAATACTAAGTGTATTTTTTGCAGCAAATTAAATCTTCTGTCCACTAAGACCTTTGGGAGAACATATATTTGAAGGAAAAGTAGTCACAACCTTCAGTAACATTTCAATATAAAAGTGGAGATTTTAGGCTTGTTATTTAGGAATATAATCATGTTCTGATATCTTGTCAACTAAACTAAAGATTCAGGGTTTGGAATATTTAAAAATAGATTTTTTTTTGCACTCTTTAAAAAATTAGATTGTTTCGTCTATAATAATCATGCCAGTTATAGAAAAGGGAACCCTTAAACTGTTGATAATCAAAAATTTAGCTTTAGGGGAAAAATGATGATTGGCCAAGTTAGAATAAGTGTGTTCCATGGTCAAATTTCAAAATTTCTAAGTTATAAAATGGGACAGCCACAAGGCTATATTTAAACTATTACATGGCTAAGAAAGAAGCAATCATGATTTTCTTAAGAACCATAAATATGGGAATGAAAAAGAGTTAAAATACTGCTAAAAATATTCTGGAAGTGATATGAAAGAATTTTGAGGTGCCAAAAATTCAGAAAAGAATTCGACAGACAAGGGACTAAGTTGATACTTAGAATTGCTCTGTTGTTTGAGTTTCTTCATTGCTAATTTATCAACATGCAAATTTTTAAATATGTTTTTAATCTCACTTCATAAATTCTTTAATGGGAAATTATACCTATAAAGAAGAAAATGCTATATCCTTTTAAATTACCTCCTGACCAGATAGCCTTTGAGAGACTTTATTTTTGCGACCAGATTCAAGCCCCACAACCTGAGTCTGATTCCCGGTACCAAAAAAAGAAAACAATTCTAAGCCCAACAATTTAGTATTGATTTAACTTTTCTGGGATAGTAGCAGATAGTACCCAGATAGTAGCAGTTTTAAAACATCCTTCAGTTTGCACAATATAATTTAAAGATAAGAATCACTGTAATTCATGGTCATTTTTCTGTCTGTTAAACAACAGAGACTATTGAAATACAATTTTAAGAAGGAAATATCTTAATTTTCTTACCCAAACATAACTGAATCCACCCTCATGACCAAAAGTATTAATGTTGCACAGGCTAAAATATCCTTGGTTTCACATTTTTAATGAGCAAAACCAAAGATTTTCTTAAATAGCATCTATGGAAAACTTGCAGTAAGGCAGGGGCTGTTCTCTGAACTTTGCATACATTGACTGATTCAAAATGCAGAATAAATTTGTGAGGCTATTTATTATGTTGATTACAGAATGGAGAGGGAAGCCTGCACTTTAGGGAGGCTGATAAAAAGTGGAGAGGGTGCAGTGCACATGGTTCATTGCCTGCCAGATTCAGGATATCTATCTGGTTTGTTCAGCTCCAGGACCCACACTCTGCGTCACAGAAACTGTAATAGTCAGGAATGTCCTGACTTCCTTTGCATTTTTCTTTTCACGGTAACGTGATGTTGCTTCTTGAGGCAGACATGCCAGAGATGATATAAATATTTGGACAGAAAAGAATATGTTACAGAAAAGGTAGGCCTTCATTAATAAAGTGTGGGTGTAAAATAGTCATATAGATAGTAATAGTTATCTTCGTAAGTACTATAAATAATTCCTAGAAGTGACTTATTTTATAAGTAATAAATTCATTACAATTTGAAAATGCAAAATTTTTATCACATGGCAACATTAAAATATTTACTAATAAACTTATGAGTTCTTTTTGTATTAACTTTGCCATTGATGAGAATCCACTTAGAGACAATCAGAATTTCTGCAAAATTATTTTGGTGGGATTAGCAGCAATTGAAAATATGTATAATTATGTGAGTATGTATTGGTTCACTTGTTTGTGAAAATCAAGAAAATTGTGCACCATTTCCCCAATAAAATATAATTAAAGTCTTAGAATGTCAAAGATAAAAAGATTTTGCTGCTTTTTAATGTGCTGTAATGTATGACACATGTATATGTCATATGCAGACATGTTTATAAAATGAGCAATTGACCAGTGGTTTGGAAGTGTTATAGAAAGAACTGCACATGAGTGGCAAGTGTTATAACATGCTATAGGTGTCTAGTACCAAAAGCTAGGTGACTGGACAATAGAAATTTAAAAGGTTAGAAAATAAAGATTAGGACTGGTTTCTTCACCTTGCTTTGTATAAGTGAGAAAAGGATTGTGAAAGTTTTTCATCATAAAAGAAGAAATAGTAAATGAGGCGGTAGATATGTTTAACCTGACTTTTCAATTTTGCATCATGTATAGATATATTTTCTCATCATATAAAAATCATAAAATTAATCAGTGTTTTTTTCCTCAGCAATGTCAGATTCATGCAGAATAAATTTGGAGGCTACTTATTACGTTTAAGGTTATTTATTATGCTATTTATTCTGATAAAGGGTACAACCTTACATCAAGAGAGAAAGTAACAAAAGCATATACACTGTTCCCGAATATGGTCACTTACAGATGGCCACCACCTCATGTTCTCCTTCTCAATTGTTATTTTCAAAAAGAAAAGTATCTCCCACACTCAGGATGCAGAGGAAGGAGGATTGCTGTGTGTTCGAGGCCAGCCTGGCCTGTCTCAAAACAATGAAAAAACAACAGAAAAAAGAAAAATATCTTATGTAATTGTGTTGATCTAAATGTGTGAAGTAAACTGATCAGAAGTGCTACATATATGACTTTGTTCTCTATTAAATTTGATTTTTATCAAAACTATCAAATGATTTAAAAGGAGGTGTATAAAAAATATGAATATAGACATATAAAAGAAATTTAAAATAAGTATTGATTGCAATTTTAGAGATACATATATATTAAGAGAACTAAGACTTTGGAAATAAAAATGCATGAAATCAATTAAGGTAAGACAAAATTCTCATGTTACAGATGAATTATTTTTAATGCATGATTAAAAACACAAGGAATAATCAAATGTACTATAAAACTGAAATTTTAGACAAGTTTTTTTCCTTTGTCCAGTGTTTCTCAGCCATGAAATACAATTTAGTACCCTTTCTACTAGATAAGTAATTGAATAAATAGGCATCTATACGTTCTAGGAGAAAAAGTTCTCTAATTTATTTCTTAGGGAATCATTTCATGTTATTATAATATGAAGTGTTGTCATTATCAATGATATCATATTATCAATATCAAAGTATGAAATGCTTTATACATCATGTTCTTTAAAAAGAGCTCTCCTCATGTACTTTGAATGAACTGAACTCAGTACCATTCAGAGGGCATAATATTCATTCATGTAATTTTCTTTTACTTTTTTTGTGATCATACACTCATGTGAACACAGATTAAGGTTCTGGTATAATCTGGTGTGGGATAAGACCCTTTATTATTGTGGATTTAGTGAAACTTACCTCATATTCCTCTCTTTCCATACCAAATAAGACAGTTCATCTGGATTTTGATGTATAGGGAAGTTTCATATTTCCTAAATCTGATTTAAATCTATCATCAATGAGAAAAATGCATTGTCATTGTGCTGAAAATATCTTTATATTTTAACTCCCCAAACTTGTCTGTAGTTATTGTTCTATAAGAATCTTCATATAATTTCAACCATATTCTTGAATTCATTTTTTCTTTTTTGAGACAGGGTCTCAGTTTATAGTGCAGACTGGCCTTGAGTTTGCTTATGTAGCCCAGGCTGGCCTCTAAACTCAAGGTGCTCCTCCTGCATCAGCCTCCTGAGTGCTGGGAGTACAGGTGTACACCACATCACCTAGCTTGAGTTCATTTTTGAGGAGAGAGAGAAGGGTATTGTATTTTTCTAGAGTATTTTATTATTGATGGAGGTCACTTTTCTTAGATTTATTTTTAATTCTATTGCATTTTGGTTAGAGAATATATATATATATTTAAATGTAGCAGCTTTTAAACTGGGTTTGAATGATATACTTTTAGTACTAATTTAAATGTAAGGATATGCATACATGAAAGTATGATATATGAGTATATACTTAATATACATCATACCATCAATTTATTTTTGAAGACCTCAATTTTTATTACTAATTCTTGGCATATCAGAGATAAAAAAGTATGTTTCCTTCTACTAGTTGTGTTTTTAAAACTTTTTTCATTTTAAAGAATACTAGATAAATCATAATACATTTGCATGTTCACTACCACTTATTTATTTTTTAAAAACTTATTTTTATATGTTTTTTACCTCTTTCAAGTTAAATCATTAGCTCAAGAAAAGGCTTTTATAATCAAATTACAAAACATTACCTTTTAGGTTGTAAATGTTAAGGATTATGCTTCATTTAAGAAACATGTTTAACCAAAAAGATATTCATGGACTAAAAGTCAAAGGGTGGAAAAGCAATTATCTATGCCTCAGAAATCCAGAGAAAACCAGGGGTAGCTATTTCATTTGCAAACAATGCAAAGTTCAAGCCAAAACTGATCAAAGACATACTCCTTATAAAATGTAACAGTCTGAGAAAATATATGGAAGGTGGGAATCTTTCTGTTAACGATAAAAGACAAAGTTTTTCTAGGCTGGAGGAGGGAGAAGAGTCAAATAGGAGAAAAGATCAAACTCTCATGAAATTATGTGCATCTTAAAGGAAAGACTGTATAAATATAAATTCCAATATTGAAAACTTCAAATGCCTTTGAGGGACCTGAGAGGAAATCAGCAGTCTGCTTCAGAAACGGAGAAATGGTCTGTATGTCATATCAGCAATAGTTAGACATAGAACTGCAGCTGCTGTTTGGACAGACATACTTGACACACACATGCCCACACACTTTCTCTCTTTAACATGAGAGCAACCACTGACTACCAATTAACATAAGGCCACGAGAGGCTTAGGTCCATAGAGAGGGAAAAACCTAAAGATAATATACAGAGACTAATATTCACGGACTATTGGAGAGCATAAATATATTGGCAAAAGCAGCACAGATAGATTAGACGCAAGCTTGCTACCTACACAGGGAATCTACATTGACTAAGGAAAATTAAAAATAATGGATTTCACTAAAATTGACACAGACCAGGTTTCTGCCACACAATGGATATGCCATGAAGTAGACATTAAATTTAGATATAAACAAAATAAATGCGCATACATTCAAATGTTTGTGTTCAGTTATATAAATTCACATATTTTCACTAGGTAAATATATGTTTAGATATGTGTAAGTATGTATTTATATGTTTAAATATATATGTGCATGTGTCTATAAAATCATAGGAATAGATTGATGTTACCCTTAAGATACCTATGGTGTTTTTTGTTTTGTTTTTTTTTTTTTTTTGGTTTTTCTCCGGTACAGGGAACCGAACTCATGACCTTGCGCTTCCCAAGCAAGTGCTTTGCCTCTGAGCTAAATCCCCAGCTCCAAGATACCTATGTATTATTATCCTTAAGCTATCTTGCCAGTTTGGGGCCAGCAAATCCTGATTAGAGATGCAATGCCAAGTAGAAACACTGAAACAACACCAAAGGTGTGGACTTAGATTTATTTAATGTTGGACTGGCAGTGACAAGAAATCAACATCCCTGAAAATGGCAGGCTCCAAAGGCTCAGAGTGACCAGAGCAGGATTTTGAGTACATTGTCTCTTTAGAGTGAGCTTCAGAGGAACTGTCTGGTCCAGGTAAACTCTCCAGAAATTCAGCAAGACTCTGGAATGGTGTATCTAAAGCTGGATATTTGTATACTTAGTTAATATACACCTGGGTTATATATGTGTGCAGAGGTGTCTACTAGTATAGCTGGATGTTTAGCTTACTTTTTATGGAGCTAGTTACAAGCTGTTTCTGTAGGATTGTGTTTCCTACCTTTTACAGCTTTGTGGCCTGAGTGCTGTATACAGTTTTTAATTTAATTATTTCTGCTGTAAATGCAGGCACATTGTCACTGTGACTGGTCAAGGATTGGCCACATCTAGGGATGACTTTTTACAGCAGGACTCTAGAAACTTTGATTGTCCTCTCAGCTAAGGAAGGGAGTGCCTCAGGCCAGCCCAAGTAGGTGCAGATGAGCACTGAACCTATCTGTATATCTGGGTCAGGGTCAGGGCCAGTGACACAGACACTGAAGCCTGAGCTAGCTGCAGGGATACAGGTGCCAGTGTTGTGGCTTGAGCTTGCAGAACAAATTGTAGGGAGAAGGTCCTACTCTGATTAAGATGGTTACCAGGTAAATTTTTCTGGATGGTGTTGATGTTTCAGTTGGTTGGATCCCTTGAGGGGGTTTAGGACTCTGGTCCTGATTATTTTAAGTACTGGTTTGGCATTGTTCTTTTCAGGTTTCCAAAGAGCTCCAAGAAGAAGTAGTGAAAGAGCCTTGGCCAAAATAACTTTTTCTATGTTGACCACAGCATATCAAGCCTGTAAGGCTCCATTCCTAACAGAGCTACTTCCATCTGTAAATAGGATGTACTCAGCATCTGCCATGGTGTCCATTTCTTAAGTCTGGTCAGCTGAAGAATAGTTCATGAGTTAATGCCAGGCAATCATGGTCTGGTGGGACCAGCTTGGTGGGTGAGTATGTGTCAGGATTGAGATGTTTATCACCACAAGACACAGGCAAGGAGTTTTACATATGTGTGTGTCCAGTAAAGCATGTGGCACCTGGAGAGCTAGGTCTCAGTATAAGGTGAGCATGTCAGCTTTTTTCATCAGAAGGACAGTGGCATGAAGGCAAAAGGGGTAGGCAGCCCTTAGTGATTGGATCCAAGTACTTCCACAGGTCAGCCCTTGCATGACCCCCGTGCCTATAGTCTGCAAAAGCATTATCACTTTTGACAACTCAAAAATGCAGATTCTGAGTGAGCTGCTTGGAAGGGGAGAAACTGTCCCCAATCTCCCTAGCATCATGGGAACAATCATGAGTGTTGGTGAGCCTCAGGAGCTACAGTGAGCTGTTTGGGAGGGGAGGAACAGTCTCCCACTCCTACCACTGCATGAGTGACCCTAAGCTTCAGGAATCTTGGTGAGCCATGCAGGAGTGGAGAAACCCCACCCACTTCCATCTGCCATCCAAGGAGCTTCAGTCTGGAGGAACCCTGGTGGCTAGCCCATACTCCTGCTCTGCAAGTTGGGCAGCCAGTGTATGAAGTTCTTGGGAAAGGGCAACCATCCTGTCTTGAGAAATCCAGGGTAAATGCACTCTAACAAGGGAAACATTTTGCATACAAACTCCAAATTTATGATTGGTTCTTGTTATGGTTTGTGTCTGCATGTTCCCCCAAATCCTCATGCAGTCATGGAGCAGGCTTCTAGGATTTGCGACTGATCCATCACCCAATGCTGGGATTATGGGTGTGAGTGCTACATCCTCCCTGACATGGGCAATTTGCATACAATATAAGGGAGGGAAAGAGGCTGCTTGCTGTCATTCCTTCCTTTTGCTTTTGTTGCTTATTGTGTTCCATTGTCATGAATGTTTGCCCTCTGTTTTGGAGCCAGCCAAGTGTGGACTGAAACATGCACAAATTACAAGCTAAATAAACCTTTCCTTCCTTAATTTTGGGCATCAAGTATTTTGTCTCAGCAACACGAGAAAAGAAACCAAGACAGTTCTGTTAAATAATTATAGACTTTGCTTCTACGATCTAAAGTACAAAATCAAGAATTACCAAAGTTGGTCAGTTTCTAAACTGTGCTTATTACTATTTGGACTATTGTAGCTAGTATATTATATCTTCTGGAATCATTTATTCTCCCTTGTGAAACAATATTGGGAAGCTCTAACCTCAACCTCATTGCAGCCCTACACCAAGGGACTGGAGACTGAGCCAAACAGAAACCAACATCTCACTCTCAACTAATTGGGAAGGTAGGGGTCTGGGACAGACACAAACCAAGAATCTCCTACACACAGAAGATATCCCTGACATACACACTACTCCTGGAGAGGCCGTGATATTACTGGTGTCGTTACCTACTATCATACCTCACAAGGATCACCACAGAAAACAAAATTTTAAAAAATTATTAAAATAGAGGATGTCAAAACAAAGGAGCACAATGCGATCTCATAACTCAAGCACACACAGAACAAGTCCAGGAAACACGAACACAGGAGAAATTGTAAGTCACACACCTGAAGTTTCTCAAGTAGCAACTGAGGTAAAGAAACAACTCCATAAGGCTATAGAAGAAGTCAGGTCAAAACTAATCTCTCAGGTAAAAAAAAGACAATGACAACCATAATGAAAATGTGGCTCAGCATGTTTAAAGAAAACATTGAAAAAAATAGAGGAGCATAGAAAAATGGCAGAATCCTTGAATGAGCAATGTAGGAAAGAATTCAAATGCATGAAACAGATTCAAAGACTTCTCCAGGAAATTAAAAGCTCCACTGAAAGCTGGCAAAACCACTTGAACAAAACTGAAGATAGACTTTCAGACCTTGGAGACAGCATTACAGCTAGCAACTGTGAAAATAAAGATTTCGTAAAAATGACAAGGAGCCAGGAAATAACAATGTAACAGCTGCAAGATGATGCAAAGAAAAAGAATGTGAGACTGATAGGTGTCAAAAAAAACCAGGAGCCAACACAAAGGACATGAAGAGACTGTCTGCGGAAGTAACAGCCGGAAATCTCCCAAGCGTGGAAGAAAATGGACATACAGATAAGTGAGTTATACAGAACTACACTTAGCCATAACCAAAATAAATCTACACCCAGCACATAATAATCAAGATCCCCCCAATTCAGCACAAGAACAGACTATTAAAAACTGGTAGAGAAAAGAAATAGATCACCTATGAAGAAAAAGCCGTCAGAATCACGGCAGATTTCAACACAGTTAAGTCAAGAAAAGCTTAGAGTGAAGTATTTCATGTCCTCAAAGAAAACAACTTCCAACCCATATTGAAGTATCCTGTAAATTTTTTTTTTCTAAATTAATGGAGAAATAAGATATTTCCAAGATCATTTATCATAGCTAAATTTTGGCATCAACCCAAATGTCCATCAATGAGGAATGGATAAAAAAGATGTGGTATGCTTATACAATGGAGTATTAGGTCAAGGGAAGATAAACTTGAGGCTTTTATAGGTAAATGGATGAAACTAGAGACATACACACAAACCAGACCCAAATGTGTAAACATCACATTGTCATCCTGAATTAGATGACAGGATCTAATGAGAACCTGAAAGAATAAATAAAATCTGAAAATTACAGTAAATATTGTGAAAGGGAGAGAAACTGCTGAAAAAGAAAAACAACTGGGATGAGACAAAATAGAAAAGGAAGGGAAAAAAATACACACACACACACACACACACACACACACACACACAATAGCCAAGATAATTCTACTACTAATTTCCATCAGTTTACTGAAATGAATATTTAATGCTTAATTTTTTGATCAATTTTGCATGTCTATATCTAGTAATCTGAACTAGTACTTTGCAGATAACAATATGCAATATAGTAAACATTGTTGATTTTCTATCATCTTATTTTGAAATTCTCTATCATTTCTAATGTTAGTTTAAATTTTTATTCTCACTGGGTGTGGTGGCACAGACCCATAATCCCGGCACTTGGTAGGCTGAGGCAGGAGGAGCACTGTGAATTTGAGGCCAGCCTGGGCTACAGAGTAAGCTCAAGGGCTGGCCCAAACTGCATAGCAAGATCCTGGCTCAAAAAGACACATACAAAAAGTTTATTCTCATTAAAATAATAAAAAGAATTCACATTCTATAGAAGCAAGCAGCTCCAAGAAATCTGCCATGTTTCTCTACTATAACCAATTTTTGCCAGATTTTTCTGTGGAGCTTTTGTGCCTCTCTAGAAGGCAGCTTGGGTGTCATTAATTAGAAGTGCAGTGATATTTTGTGCTGGGAAACCAGTGAGGTCAGCTGTGAGGGGTTCTCTAAAAGAAGATAAAAAAGTTTTTGAACCTCTGGGAGATTGAGTCTAGATCAGTCAAACTTTGACTTCAGAACTGGGGTCCTTTCATTTAAAGGTGAGGAGACGCTGGCTAACAAGGTCGACTGAAGTCAGAAGATGGCATTCTTTAGGTCCAGGCATGCTTATCAGCAGGTTGTCTGTGGCAGAAGACTGAGCTAAAATATATGGAGGACACTTGTGGTGGCATTGACATCTGGAGATCTTGAAGTCTCTTTACAGGCAGGAGAGGTGTGTTTCAGCAGTTTGACAGTTTATAATGTAGATGGGATAGCTGCATATGGGACAGAGAAACAGGCTCTCCCAGAGAAAAAGTGATGGGAATTTGGCCAAATCTGTTGCTAGGGCCTCCCTGAAAATATGAGGAGAGTTCTAACCCTTTGTGGTGATTGAGTCCAAGTGAGTTAGCTTTTTGTCCTGTCTCAGGAGCTTCTTATGGGACCAATCTGAAAGCAGAGGAAGGCGTCTTTTAAATCTAGTCATGCAAACCAGGCAATGACTGGAGGTAGCAGTACACAAAGGGGGTATGGGAAGGCTCCAGAGGAAGGGCTTCTGTATCTGAATGTGGGCAATAGCTAGCTGGGACCAGTTCAGTTGGCTGGAAGTAGGTGAGTTGGGAGTGGTGAGTGAAGCCATATGCGTTGGAAGCAAGTGTGCCAGCCAATGAAGCTGCCAACCCTGTATTCTCAGGAAGAATGGCCCTCTTTCTCCCTTGTTGTTTCTTTGAGATGCAAGGAATGCTTAGGCTCCATTTCTAACTCCATAAAAGCAATTTATTCTACAGTCAGGGACTGTGGGTTTTGACTAATTAGTTCCCATCTTTGACTTTCTACATGTGTGTTGCATACTCTTGTAAAATGTCACAACAGACAAAAAGTGTGGGTTCCCCTTACAGACAATTCAGATGCCCCCCTGGCCATGGTCCTAATAGGGACTCGGGAATGGCTCAGCCGAGGATAGTGCAATGCCTCTGTTTTGCCATATGTCAATCACTATTAAACCACAGGTGAGGGCCCAATCCACTGCTGTGACCAGTGCTCTCCATTCCTGGGGCCTAGATGCAGCAGCCTGTGGCTTATGCCATCCCTTCCACTCACTAGCACATTCATTCAACAGACACTCAGAGGTTAAACATTCCAACCTCCTCCCCTTGAGGGTGCTCCTGACTAATGTGAGGTGATCAATCTCTATCTGAGACTAATGTGAGGTGATCAATCTCTGTCTGAGACAAGCAGAGACCACTGGGGTGGTCTCACACAGAGACCAACTGGGGTGCCCTCAGGGGTTTACCAGAATCAAGCAGACAGGTAGGCAGCCAGGCAGGCAGACAGACAGACTGCATCTTCCCCCCTTTTGGGGTCCCATGTGAGCCACTTGATTGGGGAGTCATGAATTCTCCTCAACACTTAAGAGGGGACTCAGAGATCTCAAGTTGTCACCTTCCCTTTGGTACCTGGAGAGGTCCTTGCTTCATCTGTGAGGGGCATGACTGGTGACCAAATAGGAGAGCTCAGTTGGTCTTTCCTACCAATGCACTAGATGCAATGGCAAGCAGAAATACCAAAATGACACCCAGGATTTGCAGGCTGATATACTTGATGTTAGATGAGCACTGAAAGGGAATCAATTGTCCCTCAAAACATCAGGCCCCAATAACTCAGGGACAGCAGTTTTTAAGGGTCTGGTTATAAAGGAGAAGTACAGAGACAAAGTATTTGGTTGGTTATGATTGGTTCTCATAATATGGGTCATAGTGACCAGCTACGTGTCACAGTGGCCAGCTGTTTCTAGGAGACAGAAAGTAGTAGGAACTTGTAAAAGAGACTATTGCATGGGGAACTACCAGACTGCCTTGGACCTTGGGGCATGGGGCATTTTCTGCTACAGAGAGACAAATGAAGACAGAGGACACGGAAAATATCTTTGGGGTATAGTTAGGAGACTCAGCTGGAATGGATCCCTGAATGAATTACACTCCCAGTTTTATTGAGAAGCAACAAACGCATTGAATTCTGCTGAACATGGTTGTATATTTCACATTAGAAAGGCATGATGATAATTATGCCGTTATTAATTTTATTGAATTGTTCCCAGGATGTTCCTTCTCGTTTAACCACCAAGGCTAGCCTCTGCCTGAGCTGGCAGAACATCCCATCTTCAAGATGTTCCAGCTCTTCAGGGTCAGCGGTCTTTTGTGCTCTCAGACATCTTGAGCAGATGTTAACCCACTGGATGCTGCAAGGAGTTATCTGTATATTAAACCTCCATGCAGACATCCATAAATATATAAATTGCTTATTGTGCTCTATTAATTTTGAGATCTAAGATTTCTGTCAATGATACAAACATGACCTAGTGATTAATCAAAATTTTCATTTTTCTGATAGGAAATTTGACAAATTGCCAGGTATTTTCACGGTTGATTCATCAAATGTTACTTCTATCAATGTTTAGGTACTGTTATTATATCTTTTAATTTGTTAATGCTATGTATGTCTGTATAGTTCACAATTTCTTCAAATATACTTTTAAATGATTGTCATTTTAGTTCACATAGTCTTTATTTTTGATAATAAAGTTAAAGCTGTTAAAAGTATTATCATTGATTTTTTATTTTAGGCATAATAAATGAAACAATATCCTCTGACTAACTTTATAAATAAAGCATAAGATTAAAGATAAATCATTTTATTTTTCAAATAAAGATTCCCTACAGTATAATCTACTATTTTATAACTTCTTATACTCTGCTGTTTTTGCATATTAATTTTTAATACCAGCAATTGCTTTCTTCTTTATTATTTTTCCAAAATTTTGATTGAGCTATGTTTAAACTTCTTGATTTACATAACAATAAATCTGTTATTTTGTCTGATGTATAGCTTTTATTACTTATCACCAATACATTTTGTATTATGCAAGGAAAATTGAGTTCTATATTTACAATTTTCATTTTCTTTAAAAAGAAAGATAATGTGCTCTTATTTTTGTTTCTAATTTTTTTCAAATTACTTAAATCTTGAAAGCAATAGCTTAGTTTTTAATAAAATTTAGACTTCTTATATTGCTCATGAGTTTACTTTTCTTCCAACAATATTACTTAAAATTGGTTAAATTTATACATGATATTAAATTTCCCTTCATTTTAAAGAACTGAATTTAGTATTGGAAAACTTTATAACATTCATGAAATTTAAGATATTCCTAATCTTTTTTGATTAACTTTTTCATTGTATATTTTTCATTACACAAGTACATAGGAAGGTAATCTTTCTATCAAAGTAACGTAAATCCTCCTGCTTGATTAGCCTGAATTTCCAAACCATTCTGATGCAGAGAAAAATAGTATTTCTTTTTGTGAGAACTTGAGGCATAATGATCATTTTTATATATTTGCAATCGTACATGTGTGCACATATATAAACATAGCTCTCCCCATAAGGAGAAGAAAACATCATCAAATATTCAGCTTCAATTTTTCACTTAATATATCTTTAAAATTTATTTCTGTTCATAGAATTTTATGCATTTTATAAAATATTGTTTTGATTTTCTGGTATGGATACAAAATACCAATTCTATATTGAAAATATTAAGACTATGTCCTATTTGTTTTCCTTGTATGAGCAATCATAGCAAGAATATTCCTATACTAGTGGCTGGGGTTTTAGCTCAGCGGCACAGCACCTGCCTCTCAAGTGCAAGGTCGTGAGTTCAATTCCCAGTATTGGAAAAAACCAAACAAAAAACAAAACAAAACAAAAAAAAAAGAATGTTCTATACTAGATTTGTTTTTAATCTTTATGTAGATATTAATTTCACTAGCACTGCAGTAACCTGACCCCTACCACAGTGACCAATGAGCAGCGTGACTGAGTGTAAGTAACCAAAGTGTGGAATGGTCATATATATTTTACTGAGACAGGGTTTCACTATGTATCCCAGGCTGTCTTTGAATTGCAGCAATCCCGCTACCTGAGACAGCACAGGGCTGGAATTACAAGCATGTGCCGCCACACCTGGCTGGAATGGCCATATGAAAAAGGATAACATTTATTTTAGTATAGCACACATTTTATGAAAATTATCAGTAAATAGTAAACCAAAACACCAATAGATTTGCAGCAATTCTAACAGACTGTACTGCTGAATGGCCCAATTATGAAAGTGATTTCCTGTTTGCCAATAAGGTGATAGAAAACCATGATGTATAATCTTTTAAAATTGTGCTTGTACTAAGGTGAGGTTTTGTTTAAACAACAGAAAATAATTACTTTGAGAAATGTCTTGTAAGAACCATATTTAGCCTTTAACAATAATAAAGGTAATAAAGGTTATTTTCTCTTTTCTTTCCTTTTTTATTTTAAAGAGAAAAGAACAAAATAAAGTAATGAAAACAAACACATAAACAAAACAACACAAAACAATAAAATGATACAAAATTTCAGACAAGGTGATAGGAAATTAACAATGGTTGTTATATTACATACTGTTAACTTCAAAGTGATAAATCAGAAAACCAGTATAGGCATGGAAGATCGATCAAACAGATAAACACTAACTTTTTCCTTTAATAAACTGATAGAAGTTAGTAGTACAATGATTTTAGCTATCTTGTATATATAGATATATGCATAGTTTTCCTTTCCTTCTTCTTTCTTTTCTTTTTTTCTTCATACTAGTTTTTCTTTTCTTTTGAGCAGTTTCTTTCCCTTTCACAATATGTATTCTATTTTTCAGATTTTACTTACTTTTTCAGGTTCTTACAGTATGGAGACAATAAGAGGTTTACACATACAATTCCGATTTATTTCATTTATGAGTATGGCCTCTAATTGCATCCATTAACTAAAAAAGCCTCGAGTTTATCTTTATTTATAGCTGAGTAGTACTCCATTGTATAAAAATGCAACACCTTTTTATATCCATTTCTCAGTTAATGGATATTTGGCTTGTTTCCAAGATTTAGATTCAAATTAGGCTGCTATAAACACAGGTTCATGTATATTGCTGTGCTGTGACGATTTTAGTTCTTCCAAAAAAACACCCAAGAGGGAAATAACTGTGTTGAATAGTACCTCTAATCTTAGTTTACTGAGGAATCTCCAAACGGATTTCCACAGTGGTTGCACCAGTCTACACTCTCACCAACACTGGAGAAGAGTTCCTTTTTCCACACAGTCCCTTTGTCATTTGCTTTGCATTGATTTCTTGATAATAGCCATTCTTTCTGGGATGAGGCGGAATCTCAGTTTTATTTTAATTTTCATTTCTTGAATTACTAATGATGTTGAACATTTAATCAATTGTTTATTTTCTATCTGTATTTCTTTATCCAAGAAGTGTGTATTAATCTCAGGTACCCATTTTTGGATTGGATCTTTGAATATGAGACCTGCTTTTTAGAAAACTTTTATGTATGTTCTAGATAGATTTCCTTTGTCTGAGGGACAGGTAGCTAAGTTTTTCCAAATTTTTGATTTTTCTTTTTATTCTTTTCATGATTTTCTTTGATGTGCAAAAGTTTTTCAGTAAGATGAGATCCCAGCTGTTGACTCTTTGAAGTATTTCCAGTGCAGTTTGGTTTTTGTTCCTGAAATCTCCACCTAATCCTATGTCTCCAAGATTTGTACCTATTTCTCTTCCAGTAGATTTAGTGTTTCTGTTTTAACATTTAGATCTTTGATCCAATTTCACTTTAGTTTTGTGCATGGTGATAGGCATGGGTCTAGTTTTAGTTTTCAACATGTGGAAAGCCAGTTTTTCCAGCACCACTTATTAAAGAGTGTATTTTTTTTTCATTGAACATATTTGGCCCCTTTGTCAAATATAAGGTGTCCGAGTGTGTGTGTAGTTGTGTCTGCATCTTCTAGTCTTTTGCACTGATTCTCAGATCTGTTTTGTTGCTAATACCATGCTGATTTTATCACAGTGGCTTCGTAGTATAATTTCAAATCAGGGATTGTGATGCCTGTTTCCTTTCCTTTGTTGACCAGGATTGCTTTTGCTATTTTGTGTGTCTTCTGGTTCCAGATGAATTTGAGGAATGTATTCTCTAGGTTTGTGAGATATACTGATGGTATTTAATTGGAATTGCTTTGAGTCTATATAGTAATTTTGGGAGTATGGCCATTTTCATAATGTTGATTCTTTCTACCT
Organism: Chinchilla lanigera; assembly: GCF_000276665.1. Taxonomy (NCBI): domain Eukaryota; kingdom Metazoa; phylum Chordata; class Mammalia; order Rodentia; family Chinchillidae; genus Chinchilla; species Chinchilla lanigera. Next base: position 14,351,209 of record NW_004955448.1, on the reverse strand, counting down.
ATGAGCAAGAAATATCTTTCCATGTTCTGAAATTTTCTTCTATCTCTTTTTATAGAGTACTATAATTTTCACTGTATAGATACTTCTTTTGTTAGACTGATTCCTAAGTATTTCAATTTTTTGATGATATTGTAAAATGTATGGTTTCTCTAATTTCTCTCTCTGTGTTTATTCTTTGTGTATAAGAGTGTTGACTTTGTATCCAGCTATGCTACTGAATTTGTTTATTAATACTAGGAGTATTTTAGTGGAGTTTTGGGGGTCTTTCATGTAGAGCATCATACCATCTCCAAGTAGTTGTAATTTCACTTTTTCCTTTCCTCTCCTTATTCTTTTTATTAATCCTTCTTTTCTAATTGCTCTGGCTGATGTTTCCAGAACTATATTGAATAAGAGTGCTGACAGTGGACATCCTTGTATTGTTCCTGATTTTAAAGTGAAATCTTTCAGGTTTTTTCCATTTAGTATGATGTTGACTGTTTGACGTTGATAGCCTTTGTCACACTGATCTACTGTCCATCTATTTTGATTTTATGTAGGGTTTTCCAATGTTTTATTTTTTTATTTTAAGGTTGCCTAAATCAAGCAACACATATTATCACCCTCAGAGATATTTTATGCCAGTGGTCATCAATTTTCAGTTCAAATCATAGTTATAAACCAGTCTTTCCTGAAATGGTGCATTTAAAACATTTGAAAATTGAACTAAGTAATAATGAAACAGAAATATGTGATTTTACATAAATCAGGTATAGTAATTTTATATGTAGTTTTGCTGTGAAAAATAAAATGGGTAATCAAAATAGTGTAATACCAAATGAAGAGATAAATAAATTTATTACTTATATTTGTAGTTGCACCATTTTTTTAGCTCCAAATCCTGCACAATATTTCTATCTTATCAACATTAAGCAAGCCATAGTTGTTAATTATGAGATGTGGAATTAGCAGTTAAAGCATTCTTTCTCTTATGTAAATAACAAGATTTTATTTTCTATTAGTTGATCCCCAATCTAATGTTTTAATTAAACTTTAATTACAGTATACATTTTGAAGAATAATCAGGATTAAGAGTTCAGAAGAGAAGTGAAGGGCTATGGGAGAGTTCTCTGGAGTAAATGTTGAAACTGTATTAGTAAGGTGATATGGTAATTTTTCTGTTTGTGTTGAATTAAGAGATAAAGTGAGTAGAGAGCTGTAATCAGTATGTTTAGTCCTGTGAGAATAATCATATGATTTCACTGATGACAACAATATGCAATATAACAACCACTGTTGAAGTTTGTAGGGTTTTTATCATGAATGAGTGTTGGATTTTATCAAAAGCTTTTCCTGCACCTATTGAGATGTTCAAGTGATTCTTGTCTTTGATTCTGCTGATATGATGTATTACATTCATTGATCTGCATTTATTTTACCATCTCCTGCATTCCTGGGATGAATCCCACTTAGTCATGGTGTGTTATCTGCTTGAAGATTTACTGCATTCTATTAGCTAGTATTTTATTGGGAATTTCTGCATCTATGTTCATTTGGGAGACTGGCCTACAGTTCTCTTCTTCAGTTGGTTCTTTCTCCGCTTTTGGTATCAGGGTAACACTTCCTCCAAGAGTGAGCTAGAGAGCATTGCTTCCCTGTCTATTTCATCAAAGAGTTTGAGAACAGTTTTCATTAACTCTTCACTAAATTTCTTGTAGAATTGAACTGTGAATCCATCAGAGCTTTTCTTTTTGGAACATTTTTTATAATATTTTCAATTATGTTGACTGATATGAAGTGATTGAGGATTTTTGTCTTCCTAATGCAGCTTTGTTAGTTCATATATATCTAGGAAACTATCCATTTCTTCTGCATTTTCCAGCCTATGAGAGTCAGATTTTTGAAGTATCTAT
>NW_004955448.1:14341812-14349047 GCF_000276665.1 Chinchilla lanigera | reverse complement strand
AGCATAAATTTGTTTATTTGTGCTCATTCTGTTTTCTTGATGTGAGAATTCACTGCTCTATATTTCCCTTGAAGGACAGCTTTCACTGTGTACCACAGGTTTGAGTAAGTTGCATCTGTATCTTCATCATTTGATTGGAAATACTGTTTAATTTCTTCTTTAATTTCATCTGTGTTCCATTGGTTGTGCAAGAGGGTGATATTTAATTTTCATGGATTTATTGAGCATTTGCAATTTCTTTTGTCAATAATTTTCAATTTCATTGCACTATAGTCTGGTAATAAGCATTGGATAATTTAAATTCCTTTGAATTTACTTAAGTATGTTCTATGTGCTAAAATATGGTCTATTTTAGAGAACATCTCTTGTGCACCTGGGAAGAATGTGTATTTTTATGTTGTTGGTGGAAATACTCTGTAAAGTTATACTAAATCCATTTGTCCATATATTTGTTTTAGTTCTGTTATTTCTTTGCTAATTTTTTGTCTAGTCAATCTATCTCTTTGTGACACTGGTGTGTTAAGGTCCACTGTTACAGTTGTTTATTGGATATTTCATATCTGTTAAAATTTGTCTTTTATAGTTGGCTGCTCTTGCAGTTTTCCCCTAACTAGAATGTCATGATCTTCTTTATCTCTTTTGATCATTATTAGTTTGAAGTTCACATTGTATTTAAACAGAATAGCTACGCCTTCTGTTTTCTGAGCTTCTGTCACATCGAGTATGGTTTTCTATCATTTGCCTTTAGTCTATGAATTTTCTTTGAGTTAAATGCCTTTCTTATATACAGCAGATAGTTGGATTTATTTCTAGATCCACACTGCCCGCCTGTTTCTTTTGATTGGTTAATTGGGGCTATTTACATTCATGGTTATTAACAATATGTATCAGCTTAACTTTGTCATGTTATTTTCCTGTTGTTGGTTCACCACTTTCTCCCTCTGTTCAGTTGCTGTCCTTGCTTTGTTGTTATTTTCTGTTTTTGTTTTTGGAATAATGACCATTTTTTCTCTTTGTAGAATATCTTTCTTTACTCTTTGTGGGGTTGGTTTTTTAGTCATGAATGTCTTTAGTTGATCTTTGTTGCAGAAATATCTTATTTCTCCATCAATATTGGAAGATACTTTATGAATGCACATCAATCTGAGTTGAAATTTGTTTTCCTTGAGAACCTGAAAGAGGACTTCATTCCAAACTCCTCTTGACTTGGTGGATTATGTTGAGAAATCTGCCATGATTCTGTGGGGTTTTTCCTCATAGGTGATCTGTTTCTTTTCTCTAACAGTTTTTAATATTCTGTTCTTTTGCTGAATATCTGGAATCTTGATTATTGTGTGTCTGGGTGTAGATTTATTTTGGTTATGGCTAAATGTGGTTCTATATGCTTCACTTATATGTATGTCATATTTTTTTCCCATGCTTGGGAAATTTTCTGCTATTGTTTCTGCAAATATTCTTTTATATATTTTATGTTGCCTCCTTCTCTTGCATTGTCACCTATAAGTCTTATATTATTTTTCTTTGCCTTATCTTGAACCTGTGGAATTGTGTTTTCCATTCATTGTTATATTTAAGTGATCTTTCCTTTAATGATCACTAGCTGCAATGCTGTCTTCAAGGTCTGAAAGTCCATCCTCAGTCTCATTCAAATGGTTTGCCAGCTTTCAATGGAATTTTTAATTTCTTGGAATTTCTTTGAATCTGTTGCATGCATTCTAATTCTTTGTTATATTGCTCTTTTACTCTTTCCATCATTTTCCTGTGCTCCTCTATATTTTATCTGTGAATTTCTTTTGATATGCTGAGCAAGTGTTTCATTATGGTTGTCATTTCTTTTTTTGCCTGAGAGATTATTTCTTATCTGATTTCCTCTATAGCCTGATGTACTTGGTTCTTTACTTCAGTTGTTGTCATTTCAGAAATTTCATGTGTGTGACTTCCGCGTTCTTCTGTGCTGATGTTTCCTGGACTTATTCTGGGTGAGGTGAATACCTGAGCTTGCATTTTTCTCCTTCATTTTGTCCTTTTCAAAGATCCCTAGGTTTCCTGGCACTGAGACTCATTCCAGCAATAGTGGCAGGGAGGAGCGCAGGGTCTCAGCACCCACATTAGCTCACTGAGGGTCCTGATGCTTCCCAGGACTCAAGGCCATTCCCACAATTGTGGTAAGAGGTAGATTGTGGGGCCTCAAGCTCCCAGGCAGCTCCCTGAGGCTCCTGAGGCTGCCTAGGACTCAGGGCATGCCCACAGTGGTAGCAGGATGTGGAACATGGGGTCTTAGGCTACCTGGTAGCTTACCAAGGGTCTTTAGGGTTCCTGGGACTTGCAGTCTTTCCTGTGATGGTGGAACGGGGAAGAGCACAATATGATGAAGGTTATTCTCTATGTTTTCCGAAGATAATCAAAAATAGATGTAGAAACATACTTTTATGTCAAGGCTTACTTAAATATTGCTTTAATGATAAATGAAATGACTTTTTAAAAGATAATTATGCATATGTGAATAAAGGAGGGGTAAAATAAATATTTCTAGTTTTTTTTTTTTTTTTCTGGAAGGCTTTCCTAGAACTTTTAGTTCTTTCCCTAAAATAATGTGGTTTTAGCATTTTAACAGAAAAAGAAAAAAAATAAATTAATTGTAAACTGCTGTTGGTCCTCAAATGACACAGCTGATCCTCGATTGTGGTTAACTAAGATCTGCATCCTTGCTCTCCAGGCAACGGATACCTTCCACAGGCTCCAAGATACTGAGGGGATGGTAAAGTGCATAGAGGAGCCAGAGCTCTTTGAGATGAAAAACTGAACAATATAGCCAATATTGGAGTGTCTTCTCATGTGATTTTCTTTCTTACAAATTAAATTTACATTTACCTCTACTCTTTCCTAATTCTTTTTTTTTTTTTTTTTTTGCTGAATGCTGCTGTTTTCTGGCTTATAGTTCATTTAGTTTAAAGGTTTCCCTTCTTAGCAGTTGTATGCATATTTTAGTGGACTGGAAGCCGGAGGTGCCAGAGTCTGCGTTGTAACATCCTTTGTGAGTTGTAGTTCTGTTTGATCCATTACAATTTTCTGAAGTATCCAAAAAGTTATTGCTTAAGGTTAGATTCAAATAATCCCTGACCATGTCAGCAATATTAAACAATCACTTAAACCCAATCATTTTAAATATCTAGTTTTAGAGCATAATTAGTAGGCTTTTAAGTACTGTATTATAGTGTGGGTGGGAGCAAAATAACTTTTTCAGGGAGATCAGTGCCAACCCACAGAGGAAATCACTTGGATGAAGTAAATCTCTCATACTGTACATGAATTCATTAAGAAATTTTGTTATTCTTTTGAGGTTGTCATAACAGTTTACCATAAACTGTCTGGTTCAAAGTACAGAATTTTTTCTCACAGTTTTTGAGACAGGAAGTCCAAAATCAAGGTGGTATTAGGGTTGGTTTCTGGTGAGGTTTTCTCCTTTGGCATGCAGTCCAGTGCCTTCTGCATGTTTTCACTCCTCCAGCCTTTTCTCCAGGTGCTCAGCAAGATATTTCTGGTATCTTTCCCCCTTTCAAGGGGCACAAATTTAGGAATTTACACTTGTGACCTCATTCAACATTAATTTCTTCATTAAAATACATAATTTAAGTGACACATTGGAAGATGGGGCTTCTTCAAATGAATAATTGGGAAACACAGCTCAGTCTCTAACCTAATTTTTAAGAACATATACTTTAATACATAAAATATTTTACACATGATAGATCGTGGTGCCAACTACTCAGGATCAGATGGTGGAGAATGACCATAGCAGTGCATAAGGTCCTTGATAAGTCTCTATAAAGTGATTTTTTTTTCTAAATATAGTTTATAGAGTATTTTGTCCACATTATGTCATAGACTAAATTTATCTAGTATCATAAAGTTTCTTTTTATTAGTATATACTTGTCATGCATAATTATTATCTACTACCATAAAATTTAGAGCCACATTAACTCCTCAACAGTAATATATACTTGCACAAATTTATAACATCAAATTAAATGCACAAGATTCTCTGTATAGTACAGTATCAATAACTAAAGTTTCTCAGTTGGATCCTGCTGTAATCTACAGGTAATATAAAAAGTCAACAAAAACTGTTATATTCAGCAAAAAAAATTAGCTATGTCAATGTGCTCTAAATGAAATGCAAATCCTAAGAAAGTGATAATTTGCTTTCATTAGTTGAACATCTAACTTTTTAATTAAAATATAACACTTCTCTATTACTGATTCACTTTGCACATGACTTTTGTAGGTATGGGTTTTATAATTTTCCTTTCCATAGGTTTAATGTGGCAATCTCATTAAATTTAATGTATTTTCTATTTAAGTTTTTAACAAAATGAGCCAACGTTTATTCACAAGGGTAAGAAAAGTCTCATGTTTAAGACAACAAAAAAATATTTATGTAAATGCTTAAATGTATTTTAATGTTTTAAACTTAGTGCGGTTGCAAGTGAGAATCTACCATTCCATATTCACTAATTATATTATATTTCTCATACATCTTACTCTGTAATCCTTCTTTATTCTGACAACTTTGATAATAGTACAAATTATACCTGCACAGCAGTAGCAGTGAACTTTCAAGTGCTTCTTTCAGAGTTAGATTTATGAAAGTTTCTTTCTGATAAGTAATTCTCCATTGAAAAGCATTTTTAACATCTGTTTTACTTAAACTATATGCCAATTAAGAGAAAAAAATGAAATATTATGTGTCAAAGAGAGTAACCATCTGTCACTGAACCAATGACATAGACCACCAAACTTGGGACATACTGTGTTTTTATTCTCTGCTGCACAATAAGTTTTTGTGTGAAGAGAAGACCCTTGGGGATATCATTGTAGGGTACGTCTGCTCTCTTGAGACCATGATGAAACCTGAACACATGAAGAGCAAATCATAATTGCCTGGGACAGAATCTCCCCCTCCCATTTCACTGAATAAAACTAAGTCTCCATTCTCCCCCAAAATGACTGTAACTATCATGTATTGTAAACAGTACACAACAGGGTTTCTAAGTCTCACACTCATCCCTATTGGCAAGAGGAGTGCATCTTAACCTTTATCTAACCGTGCACTGAACAGCGGTCATTGGCTGGACACTGTGCTTGGCATTTGGAAGAGCAATTTCTCTTATACCATACAGCTTTGCTCTAAGGAATCCACCATTATCCTCCCTAACACCTGCTCTACACTGTCAAATGAATCATTAAAGAACTGAATATTTTCATTCCTTTTCAGTCTTAAACTCAGTAAACTATTTTCATCTACAACTTTGCCTCTCAAACTTTGCCAAATTATATGCCCCTACATTCTGTTTAAAATACATGCCATTTGTGAGATGAAGAGTACAAAACTTTGGGAAACTGAAATTTAAGACCAAGAAGGCCAACTAACACAAAACAACTAACAATGACCTGTTCTGCTTCTGTAACTCAGCCCACGTTTCCTTCCTAAAACCCTTACATAAAGAAACAAGAGGGGCGTGGGGCTCAGACTGGGGTATGTAACTCCTCTGAGTCTGCTGGTGTAATAAACTGGTTCCCTCCTCCTCTCTAAGTTCCTCTTGGCTCCTTGGTGGTGACATGTTGGCAGCAATATTTGGTTCTGATTCAGAAGCTGACCGTGCTGGACACTTGATCACCAGTCTTGGTGTCAGAGGAGCAGCTGCCTGAATGAGATGGTGATCCTTCTTTGGGACCTCCTTCATGGGAAAAGGATGTCTGACAGGTGCTTCAGCCCCTCCTGACTGGACTCAGTGGACAGGTAGACCAGTCTTTTTTGGATCTTGTGGTTAAGATAAGGCCTAGGGCCCATCCAAGGTCTGTCCACAGATAGAAGGGGAGTCTGATCACCTCCCAGGTCTCAAACTACAGACCCCAGCCAGAGATCTTCAATAAAAGGGGGAGAAACGTGTTAATCTCTGAATGACTGAATGTGAACATATTTGTGTCTCCGTAGAGCAAGCTCCAGAGTCCAGGGGGGCCCTAACATGCAATTCCATGGTGATATGATACATCATAACAATGATTTGTCCCCATCATAGGGCACTGACCAGACCCGGGTTTATGTGGGTGCACCTTAGCCAAGACATGTCCCTTGAAGGACACTGCCAGGAGAGCATCTGTGTGGTTTAGCTCGGGGGACTGCTATCCCTTGTCTGTGGCAACACTATATACAAGATGGGAAATATAGAATATGAGAGCTAAACAGAACAAAACACTAGTTCTAAACTGCATGAAAAAAGTTTCAGGAAGGGATTCAGAGCAGTTTGAAGAGTAGTTACAGGAATTCCAGGCCACCCCAGCCAGTTCCTGTATACTGACTAATGGTTGGAGATGGCTAAAACCCTCCCAGCCTCAGTTTGATTCTGTGTTAATAAAAAGGAACATAGCAGGGTCTTTTTCACCCAGTATCAGTGAGTTTTTCCACAGTGCTAGTTATCAGGGACCCCTCTAGTGAGCCCCCAATCTCCTGCCTGGAGTTACAGCACACAAGAAGAAAGAAAAAGAACAAGAGACAAGAATAGGAAGGAAATAGGTCTCTGGGGTGATCCATGTTCTCTAGGAACAAAGACAAAGAATTTCCAGCTAGCCTCTGTTTTATTGACCAGTGCAAAGAGAAGAGTCCTGTGCTTTTCCTGGAACAGCAGAGAAGTGTACTGGAATGGGCAAGTTCAACATCATAAAAGAAACAATGTGAGATTCATCCCCACACCTGGGTACTGGTTTTCCCTGTGCTGTCCTCGAAGAATTCATCTTGCCGTGAGTGCCACAGCTCCACTGACCACAAAGGTCCCAGTGGTGATTGGAGAAAGCAGGATTTCCACATTCCAAAGCTGGCCTACGAGGTGGGGCAAGGAACACCTCAGGTAGATTCTAGGTCAGTTTATAACTTGTGGTGCTCAATGACCCAGGGCCCAGACAATACCTTAAAGGGTCAAAAGAAGTCAGTTCATCTGGGCCTTTCCAATAAAGAATTTCAGCCACTGCTCTATTTTACTGCACTGCCATACATGCCTCCACTGCCAACCCTCCCAGACAGCCCTCCCCCAGCAGATCCTCTGCCTCAGACAGACCTCCCTTGTTATGGTTGATACATTGTGTCAACTTGGGGAGTCTAGAGGTTTGGCTAAGTGACTCAGCAGGAAGCCAGGATACTTACTTTTTATACATCCTGAGCCTGTGGAAGAGGAGGGCA
>NW_004955448.1:14307071-14336373 GCF_000276665.1 Chinchilla lanigera | reverse complement strand
AAAGAAGCAGCTCTTTGATTCATTTATTTTTTGGAAGGTTTTTTTTTTTTTTTTTCTGTCTTTTTGAGACAGGGTCTCGCTTTGCAGTTCAGAGTGGCCTTGAGCTCACTTAGTCGCCCAGGCTGGTCTCGAACTCACAACGATCCTCCTGCCTCCGCCTCCCAAGTGCTGGGATTACAGGCGTGTGCCACCACACCCGGCTTTTGGAAGGTTTTCTTTGTCTCAGTTGCATTAATTTCTGCCCTAATCTTTATAATCTCCTCCCTTTTATGGGCTTTGGGCCTGACTTGTTCTTCTTTTTTAAAAGTTTGAGATGTAGCATTAGTCTACTTATTTATTCTCTTTCTGTTTTCCTTATGTGTGAATTCACTGCTATAAATTTACCTCTGAGGACTGCTTTCATTGCATCCCACAAATTCTGGTATGTTATATTTACATTTTCATTTGTTTGTAGGTATTTTTTAATTTCCTCTTTAATTTTTCTGTGACCCATTGGTTGTTCAGGAAGTTGTTTAATTTCCAAGTGTTTATGGAGTTTTTGGAGTTCTTTTTGTCATTAATTTCCAATTTCATTGCACTGTGGTCAGATAATATGCACAGGATAATTTCAATTCTTTTGTATTTTGGAAGGTATGCTCTATGGGCTAAGATGTGGTCTGTTTTAGAGAAAGACCCATGTGCAGCTGAGAAAAATGTGTATTCTGATGTTGTGGGTGGAACACTGTATAAATCTACTAAGTCCATTTGTTCACAGCTTTGGTTCAAATCTGTTATTTGCTTGCTGATTTTTTGTCCACTTGACCTATCTCTTTGTGTCAATGGGGTGTTAAGGTCCCCTGTTACAATAGTGTTCTTAATTTTATGGGTTTTCATACCTATTAAGATTTGTCTTATATAATTTGGAGCTCTGATATTTGGTGCATACATGTTTATGATTGTTATCTCATCCTCTTCCAGTGTTCCCCTGACTAGTATGTAGTGGCCTTCTTTATCTCTTTTGATTGTTGTTGATTTGAAGTTTACATTGTTTGCAAACAGAATAGCTACATCTGCTTTTTTCTGGGTTCCTGTTGCATGGAGGATTGTTTTCCATCCTTTGACTTTTAGTCTGTGAATTTCCTTTTGAATGAAATGTGTTTCCTGTATACAGAATATTGTTGACTTTTGTTTTTTAATCCTGCCTGCCACTCTGTTTCTTTTGACTGGAGAATTAAGGCCATTTACATTTACAGTTGTAACTGATATGTATTGATTCATCATTGTCATGTTATTTACTTGTGTTGGTGTCCTACTTTTTCTACCTGTTTACTTGCTTGCTCTTCTTAACATTTCATTCCTACTGTTGTTCTTGAAATTGTGGTCAGATTTTTCTCTGTCTAGAATATCTTTTAGTACTCTTTGTAACGCTGGCATGAAGTTCTTCAATTGTTCTTTGTCATGAAAATATTTTATTTCCCAGTTGAATTTCAGGGATAGTTTGGTAGGGTACATCAGTCTTGGTTTGAAGCTGTTCTGTCACTCCAAGCTTTTTTCGACTGGATGGTGTTATGGTTTGTGTCTGTGTGTCCCCCCAAAGCCTCATGCGGTCATTGGGCAGATTTTTGAAGTTTGATTAAGGGTGTGAGAGTTGCACCCGCCCTGGGGTGGATAGTTTGCATATGTAAGGGAGAGGAAGAGAGAGCTTGAGGCCATTCCTCCCCTATTCCGACCTGGTGTGTGCTTGCTGCTTTTGCTGTGTTCTGCGCCATGAGCTGTAGCCCTCTGCCATGTGCCACTCTGCGTTATAATCTGACAAGTATGGACTGAAACCTCCACAAACTGTGAGCGAAATAAATCTTTCCTTCCTTAATTTTGGGCGTCAGATATTTTGTCCCAGCAATGAGAGAAAAGTAACCAAGACAGATGGTTTGTGCTGAGAAGTCTGCCGTGATTCTGATGGGCTTGTTAACAATATTAAATAAGGAAAGTTGAAATAGAATTCTGTCTTGGAAAAGTCAGAATACAAAGTAAGTATCTCAAGACCCACAAATGAAACAACTAATTATTGGCTTATTTTAATCTTTTAAAATAGTTTATTTATACATTTGAAGTAAATTTTAATTTTCATAATTTTAGTAACTTTTTCAGGAAGGATAGAGCAAGGAAGGGTTGAGGGAGAGACAGAATGTGTTCATAAATTTCTAGTGACTTCTCACTATTTGCAGGTGGTAGTTAATTGAAATTTTTCCAGTGGTGTCTAAGGAAATAACATGTGCTTTTTTGACAAAAGGTTGCAAATGAAGTCCACAGTTTTAATTAGATTGCTGGAAGTTAATCATTCCAAACACTAATGTGCTTACTGCCTTTTCTTTTTTTAAAGGAGAATACAAGTTAAAAAAAAAAAACATTAGAAATGGTACAGAATTTCAAAATACAAGATGATATGAATTCAACAATAGTTGTTGTACTGCATACTGTCTTCAAATAGTTGTTCACATTACCAGATATAACTATGCCAGATTGTTCAAAACAAAAAAAATTGAACATTAACTGTTCCTTTCAATAAACCAGTAGAAATTAGTAGTACAATTATCCTAGCTATCATATATACATTCTCTTTCTTTCTTTTTCTTTCTTTCTTTCTTTTTTCTTTTTCTTTCTTTCTTTCTTCCTTCCTTCCTTTCTTTCTTTTCTCCTTTCTCTCATCTCAGCTGTTCTTTCCTTTTGAGCATTTTCTTTCCTTTTTCATAACATCTATTGTACCTTTCAGATTTTATGTACTTTCTGTTTCTTACACTCAGGAGACAATATGATGTTTATACATGTGGGTCTGATTTATTTCATTTATGAGTATGGTCTCTAGTTGTATCCATTTACCTATAAAAGCCTTGAGTTTCTCTTTCTTATAGCTGAGTAATACTCCATTGTATGAAGATACCACATGTTTTTATCCATTCCTCATTTGAAGGCTATTTGGGTTGTTTCCAAGATTTAGCTATTGCAAATTGCACTGCTGTAATCATGGGTGCACATATATTACTGTGGTATGATGCTTTTAATTCTTCTGAAAAAATGCCCAGAGGGGAATAGCTAAATTGAATGGGACTACTAATCCTAATTCTTGAAGAATCTCCACACTGATTTCCACAGTGTTTGTACCAGTCTACACTCCCACCAGCAGTAGGGAAGTGGACCCTTATTCACACAGCCCATCCAGCATTTTTTATTGATTGATTTCTTTTTTAAAAATCAGATTTTACTTTTATACTAATACCTTAAGTGATTTTTAAATGTGTAGACGTTCTAGCAAGACCTATATAAAGAAGGTATCTTATTCCCAGATCTAGACAGCTATATATGTATTCTACAAAGTTTATCATGGTTCTGGTAGATACTCAGTTTGTAGGACAAGAAACTTAAACAAATTTCAGAGTTAGTTCAATTGGTTTACATTAATCTATCAGTGAAGCTAGGAAAGATTTATAAGGAAAATCTGAAAGAAATCTTAGAATGAGATGCAAATTCCAACGGTATCAGGTAGGTGAGATAACCTGAGGCTAATTTGTACTTAATTTTATATCTTTTTACATCAACACCAGACATCAAATGATTATATGTTAAGTTGAGAAAAAAATACATATGACAAAAAAGATGTTTAACAAACAAAAAAGAAGTCCCCAGGCTATAATAGCGTGAAAATTAATAAGAAAATTTTCAGGTTCTTGTTCTAGCTTGTACAGAGATCTTGGATAATAACTGAGTGGGCACTGCCTTTCTTTGCTTCTGTGACTCTTCCAACTCTGTGTGGAATTTACGTCTGTTCTTCTAAATGCTTTACATTTATTTCTGTTTAGGTTGATGCACTAAAGTACATCACAGTCTTTTAGGTTTTGAAATTGTGAATTTAGGCACACAAGCTGAAAGTCAGTCTTGACAGTCAGCACACTGGTTAATCTACATACGCACATCACTTTTTTTCTCCACAGAAAGAAAGGTTTTACAGTTTTAGTAACAGTTCTATAGAACATCTGCCCCTTGATTTCAAAAGTTTAACATAACAGTGCAATATTTTTAAAATTAAAAAATAGCAGTACATGTTTGCAGTATATTCTTTTTTATTTTAAAGAGAAAAGTGCAAAAACAAAATAACAACAACAAAGACAAAGCAAAACAACACAAAGCCAATAAAAATGATACAGAATTTCAAAACAACATAATGGGAAATTAACATTAATTGTTATATTATATGTTATCTTCAAAGAAGTTGCTCAGGTTTCCAGATATAAGAATGAAAGATTTATCAAACAATTAAACCTTAACTGTTTCTTTCAATAAGCCATTAGCAATTAGTGGTACACTTATTCTAGCTATTTTGTACATATACAAATATATATATATATATATCCCTTCTTTTTCTCCTTTCCCACATCCATTGTTCTTTCCTTTTAAAAATATAAACATAACAAGTGGGAAAAATTACAGCTAGTTTTCCCACAAACAAAGCATTTATATGCAGAATATATAAAGAATTGAACAAATTCAGACCCCCTGAATTCAATGACCTAATCCAAAATTGGACATTGAAGTGAATAGGCACTTCTCAGATGAAGAAATACAAATGGCAAATAAATATATGAAAAAATGTACAATATCGTTGGAGGGGGTCAATTGAGAGATGCAAATTCAAACAACACTGAGATTCCATCTCACCCTAGAGAGAATGGCTATCATCAGTGTAAACCGATATCAAATGCTGGATGTGCTGTGGAGAAAAAGAAACACTTCTCCACTGTTGGTGTGAGTGAAGACTGGTACAGCCACTGTGGAAATCAGTGAGGAAATTTCTCGAACACCTGAGATTGGAGCTCCCATTTGATGCAGCTGTTCTCCTTCTGGGTATCTTCACAGAAGAATTAAAATCACCATAAAACAGCTATATATGTGCACGCATGCTTATAGAAGCCCAATTTGTGATTGCTAAATCTTGGAAACAACCCAGATGTCCATCAATCAAAGAGTGGATAGAAAAGATATATTTTTTTAATACAGTGATGTACTACTCAACCATAAAAAGGGATAAATGGAGTCTTTTATCGGTAAATGGATGCAGCATGAGACCATACTCGTAAGTTAAATAAATCAGACTCATACGTGTAAACACTATAATGTCTCCCTGGTGTGAACAAATGCATAAGTAAATAAGATCTGAAATGTGTAATAGATAATGCAAATTGGGAAGAAACTGCTGAAAAGAAAAAACAAACTGGGATGAGGAAAGGGGAAATGAAGACAGGAAAAGAATATGAATACACAAGATAATTAAGATTGTTGCACAGCTTTGTCTTAGTTCATTAAAGAGAAAGTCGTGTGCTAATGTTGTACAGACAAGATAGCATGTTCGTACATTCTACTCTGAAGAGGTACTAGGAAGGCAGCAGTACACAGCGTATCAACTCTCGTAACCCTCCTAATAGCTTGCTCTGAAACCGGGCTTCATAACGATTACGTGCATCGTCGGGAGCTGGTTCACGCACATAATTCATCTTAAGTCCATTTACTTTTGCTTCCCCTTCTCTTTACTGTTCTCTTTCAACAAGGCACTCTTTCTTGGGTTTTTTTTTTTTTTGGTCCTTTTTTCCATGGGGCACTCTTAATGTACTTCCTAGACCTAACGAGATATGTTTCTTTTACCCTTTGAATGACATAAAATTTAAAAGTCACAAAAGCAAAATAATGTAAGGCTTTTCAAAATATGTATATTCATTTTCTGTTACCATCTAACAAGTTAAGCAAGGTATAAAACATCCACTCGTCGTCTCCCAGCTCTTCGGGGCAGGTGTAGAGGTGGGCGTGGCTCTTTCTTTCTCAGGAGCTCATCAGACCTAGAGCACAACTGGGCTCTTCTTGCGTAGAGGCTAAAAGGAGGAATTCATGCTAAACCCACCTACATTATTATCAAAATACAATTTTACCAGAGGCAAATTTTACCTCTTTCTTCATGTGGAATTAAATTGATCCAAGACAGAAAAAGAGAAAAAAAGTACACAAATTTACATACTTTATATGACACAATATCTTTCCTCAGAAAACAAGTGCCTGACTAGGTGGCCAAATCTGAATGCTTTTATGTTAGTTGAATAAAAGGAAACAGTTGTGAAAAAGTAAGTAAATTATGTGGTGAGGCTAAAGGAAGATAAGCACTGTTTTATCTTTGCTTGTGCTGAATTTTATTATATATGACTATTGAAGAATGTTTGCTTTTCTGGTAGAGAGAGGATGTCTTTTTATTGAGTTTTTATTTTCTTTTTCTTCTTTTTCTCCATTTTGTATTTTGTCAAAAAATTATTTTTATCTTAAAAATTATTTTAACTGACATAATAAAGTATAGCATTCATATTTGTGATGTGTCATATAATGTTTGGTTCAGGTACACATCACATGTTTAAGTCAGGTGGAACATTTATTTCCGCAAATAGCTATCAGTTTTTATAATGAGAACTTTTAAGGTCCTCCCTTTTAAAGATATACAGCTCAGTGAAATTATCTGTAATCACTCTCCTAAGTGATAATGTCTCTATTTTTTCGAGGAAGAAAAGGAAATTTGCATAACACTCTTGCATTTGATTGTAGCTTAAAGTCATCCATATTTTGAGTGCAGTGTGTGTTCTACCACCCTTCAGAGTGGTGCATCCAAAGTCTCCAAGCTTTTCCTCTTTGTTTTCCATTAGTATATTCTCACAGTACCTGATGTTTCTAATCCCTTGTGTGGAGTGAGCACATGTACGGAGCACATCTTAACTCCTTCTCTCATTCTCATTTCCTTCCCCCTGCTCCCCTCTATCTCTTGATCCTTTCCCCTTTGAGAAAGATCTATCTCATAATCCTGATTATCTAGTATTTATTTTATACTTTATAACCTGGGTTTCTCATATAAGAGAAACATACTGTATTTAAGCTTCTGTGTTTGATTTATTTCACTTAACATTATGTTCTCAAGAGGTCTGCATTTTTCCAGCCAATGACTGAGATTTATCTTTCTTTCTGGCAGAGTAGTACTCCATTTGTGTAAATACCACATTTTTATTTATTTTTTATTTTAAAGAGAAAGAATGAAAGCATCTTAACAAACAAGGAAACATAAACAAAACAAGTAAAACAGTACACGCAATACAGAATTTCAGACAATGTGATAGAAATTAACAATGGTGGTTGTACTATATATTGTTATCTTCTGATAAGTTACTCAGTTAAAAAAATATAGCTCTGTAAGACTGATTAAACAATTAAACATTAACTGTTCCTTTCCATAAAGCAATAGAAATTAGTCGCACAATTATCTTAGCTATCTTGTGTATACATATACACATATTTTTCCCTTCCTTCTTTCTTTTCTCTTTTTCCCCATCCCAGTTGTTCTTTCCTTTTGTAAAATTTCTTTTCCATTCACAATATCTGTTTTACCTTTTAGATTTTATTTACTCTTTCCAGTTCTTACACTTGTAAGACAATATGGTATTTACATATGTGGGTCTGATTTATTTCACTTATGAGTATGGTCTCTAGTTGCACCCATTTACCCATAAAAGTCTCGAGTTTACCCTCGTTTATAGCTGCAAAATATTCCATTATATAAAAATACCACATTTTTTTATCCATTCCTCCGTGGATGGGCATTTGGATTGCTTCTGTGATTTAGCTATTATAAATTGCACTGCTGTAAACATGGGTGCACATATATAGCTGAATACCACAATTTTTTATCCATTTATCTGTTGATGGACATAGAGGCTGCTTCAATCATTTAGCTACTATGAATTCTGCTGCTGTAAGCATAAGTATGCATGTAGATCTGTAAAGTACTGGCTTTAACTCTTTCTTGGAGATACCTAAAAGGGAATAGCTGCATCAAATGGGATTTGGGCTTTAGTTTTTTGAGGACTCTCCGCACTGATATCCACTGCGACTGTACTAGTTTACAGTACCATTGATAATGCCTTTTGGGCTATCAAAGGACTCTTACTTTTCCTACAGGCTACTTATTACCTCTTCAAATTTCTCCAGGCTCAAACCAGGAAGAGTACTGCAAGTCTGCTTCATAATTGTGGCCTTTTTGTCTTAAACTAGAGAAAATCCTGCTTTAAAATGACTCGTGATTAAATTAGTCTCATCTGGAGATAATCGCCTAATTTACTATGTAACATAACATAATCTCACATTATAATATAATTTCTCATACTCATAGCTTCTGAAAATAGGAAAGGAAGTTACTGGGGCATTACTGCAATTTTTAATTGAACATAAAAATACAAATAGTTTACTAATTTCAAAACTCTCAGATCTAAATAAAGAATTCAGTATTAACTTCATAGAGCTCACTTTAAAAATCTCATCCTTTTAGAGAAATTTAATGTGCCAAGAAATTTTAAATGATTGAATAAAATTAAACCCAATGGCATCTATTTTATTCACTAAAATTAAAATCTGTACCATTTCATCCACTTTTTGAAAAGACTGGATGATATAATCATAAAAGGAAGGAGCTAAAATGCTCTGCTATAATTAAAATTAAATAGAAATTAAGAATTCTATGGCTGTATTGTCATAGAGTAATGTATGTCTGGTATAATATTCATTTCTCAAATACATTTTAAATAGTAAAATTTACAGTAATTTGTTTTAGCAACAAGGGAATGAGAGTGGAGAATTAAAATGATGAAATGTATTATTAGAAAGATATTTCTTTATATGAAGTGATTATCTTCAGAATACACTATTTTGAGAAAATATGAAGAGAAAAATAAAGCCACTCATCCTTAAAGTTTTATATTTCTTGGAATTTTTTATATTATTAGTTCTGAGTTCAAGTCTCAGGAAAAAATTACTTTTTAGTAACATCATTTTGAAGATTTATTTCTATGTGTGTATGAATATTGTACTACTGTTCTAGTGCTCCCAGGTCATTTGAGAAAACTCAATTGAATATTACATTTTACTTTTCTCTGCATTGATTTTATGACATTCATACAGGTTCCAGGTTTACCTTCTCAAAGCAATTTTGTAAAATAACTCCAAAATGTGTTGTTGGAAATCCAGGTATTGTAGTGTACACCTGTAATGTCAGCACTGTGAGAGGCTGAGGCAGCAGGATTGTGAGTTTGGATGCAGTCTGGACAACGCAGTGACTTAAAAACCCCATCTCAAAATGAAAAATAAATGTTTGGGGATACTGCTCAATGCAGAATCCCCAGGTTCAGTCTGTACCAAACACAAACATAAACTAAATTATATGGAATTTTTACCATCTTAAAATACACAATATCATTAGATTGTGTTGTCAAATATGCTCTAATAATTTAAAATACTTGGGTAAATCTTCACATCAAGCCTCTGTTATGCATTATGATATTAACATTTTTTGTTTTTACTTTGTGGCCCTGGGGATTGAACCAAGAGCCTCCACACCAAACTACATTCCCAACTCTTGACTTCTTTATTTTAAGAAAAAGATGCTAGATTGCCCAGACTGGGCTCAAGCTTTTGACCACTCACTGTATCCAGCATGTGTCCCTCACCTGTTATCTTCTTGTAAGTGTGCTACTAGAGTAAACTCTTCCATCACCACAGGGCACGTCGGATCTAACTTTGAGGCAAATAAGGTCAAAGGGGAAGTCACCCCAGGAAGGGGTTTGCTACGACCACAAGAGAGACTCAAATAGAACAAATAGCGTCAAAAAGAATGAAATACTAAGGAATCAGCTTCACTCAGAAAGTATGCAAAAGGCTCGTACATTGAAAATGGCAACAATTGATAGAAGAAAACAAGAAAGACTTCTATGAAAGAGTCTGTGTTCACGGGTGGGAAGAATTAATATTGTTAAAATATTCATGCTCCCAGAGCAATCCAGGTATTTAACTTAATTACTATCAGAAGCCCAATAGCAATTTTCCTTCAAATGTTAGAGAAAAAAATCAGTTCTAAATTTCATAGGGAAAAGAATAGATAGTCAAAATATATAGTGAAAAGAATCTTGAAGCTGCAAGCAATAGAACTCCTGATTTTAAAATATATTACATACAAATAACAGTGTTTTACTAAATTACTTTTGAAAGCATATATTAAGAAATAATAACATGCTACAAAGCAATAAAATAGTGATAAAATTGCATGCATTTCTGGAGCACTTCTAAGTTCCTAGCTGGATTACTAGGTAGAAAGTATTGTTTCTAGCTAGATTCTCAGATGTAACCAACTTGTCAATAAAAACCTGGATGTCTACTGCATTCTAGCTGGGTGCAGTACTGATGCTGACATAAAGTCCATCTCTGTGAGCATACTGTACGCCTCCCCGCCCAGACCATGCTGATATTTGAGTTTGGTATTGATCTAGTAGCCAGAGGACAATCCTGAAGTCAACCATTGCCCGGTAAGGCACTATTTAGACAAGGTTTCTGAAAACAAGCAAAGCACACAAAGTTTTAACAAGAACATACTGGTGAGCCCTGTATGCTGAAACTTAGAAGAATTTAAGCTTTCAAGATACCCATGTGCAGCTACCTAGGGACATCTTTTGACACAGGAAATTTTTTTAAACTGATATTTTAATGTTCTGTGAAATTTTTCCAAGCTTATAATCTAGTTGCATGCCTCCATTTAATACAATTTTTCTAGTTGGTAGCAAAAATTGAGATCTCATATTTTATTTAAGGCATTCTGAGTCTTATGCTTCTTTAAATCCATAATAAGTAGACTTAGCTTATTACTTTCTCTCTTTAACTGTTAGAGAAAGCTATCTCTTTTCTTCATAACTCTTACATGTTAGAAATGTTGCAAACAAATGTCTGACAATAATATGACTACTTATTGTAGGCATTACCAACATTCCCCATTCATAAAATATTAATATATAGACGATGAAAGTCTTATTGCCCCTAGCATTGGAATGGTACAGTTCCAGAATCCTACTCTTTGTTTTTTGGTTTTTTTTTGTTTTGTTTTGTTTTTCTCCGGTACCGGGAACCGAACTCACGACCTTGCGCTTGCCAGGGAGGCGCTTTTGCCGCTGAGCTAAATCCCCAGCCCCCAGAATCCTACTTTTGAACTCTACGTTCTGATTCTCTCCTGGTAGTAACCCGTAGGTCAGAGTTTCTAGAAGCAGATCTTTACAAGTTTTTGAGGAAATGATCTTGGCAGAGTGCTGTAAGAGTGTAAAAAAGTATTAAAGAAAAATGGAAGAAAGAGTGAATAAAAACTAGGAGGTACTGTAGACATTGTGAAATGAAAGGAAAATGCTCCAAAGTAAAGGGCAACTGGGGTGTGGGAGAAGAGTAAGGAAAGAAGGAGAAATTGTGCGTGTATGTATGTACTGGACAGCTAACATAGTTGTACTACTGACTTCTATTGCTTTACTGAAAGGAACAGTTAATGACTACTTGATTGATCAGTACTGCATGTATCTATTTGTTTTCCTGAGAAACCACTTGGAAGATATCAATATGTAATACAACAAGCATTGTTAATTTCCTCCCATTTTGTCTATAATTCTGTATTGTTTGTATTGTCCTTTTGCCATTTTGTAAATGGATGTCTGTGTGTTAGTGTGTTTCACTTCTTTTATTTTAAAAATAAGTTTAAGAAAAAGATGGGAGCAACTAAGTGAAATATGACATATAATGAATTTAAACAATGATATTGGTGAAAATTCAAGAAGTGCTAAAAATACCCTGACACATTTATGAAAATACCAGGTTATATTTTTTCTGTTGTCTCCCCAATAGTGATCTAATCCTGAGATATCTTCCTCTTTTTAACTTACAAGTTTCTTATATACTATTTCAGTGAACTATGAATTTCCCAATATTCTATTAGATGGGTAGTGTAGATCAATAGTTCAAGATTTTTTATTCATTTGTCTATCTTTTATTTCCCTAACAACATTATACATAAATTCTTTAATATCTATGGTTTAAAAATATTTTTGAAACATACTGTTAATAATAAATCAATGTGTTCATTTTTATTAATCGTTATAGTCTAATTTTAAGAGAATACTTGACTTTTTTTCATTTTGAGACAGTACATGTCTATGCAGTTCACACTGGCCTTGAGCTCACTTTGTAACCCAGGCTGATCTCAAACTTAAAATGATCTTCCTGCCTCAGCCTCCCGAGTGCTGGGATTACAGGTGTGCACCACCATGCCTGGCTATCAAGAATAATTGATTTTGAATTTAAGCTTAAATTTATATTCAACTTTTAATTTAAAAAATTACAATATATCTTTCAATTGAAATAGATACTAAAAATGTCCACATGTGAAACATTTATGGATAAAGTGATGTTGTATGTAGAATTTATTATAAAGCAATCAGGAGATAATCGGGCAGGTGTAAAATTGAAGCTGTTGTCATTGATGAATAAATGGGAGCTCCCTGTACTATTCACTCAAATTCTGTGTATATTTAAATTTTCCAAAATAAAGTATATGATAATTACAGTTATACTGGAAGAAACTATTTATGGAGAAATACTTCTGACTTTTTTTCAAAGTACATTAATTTTATCTTTTATTATGTTACATTAGAGGGAAATTTGCAAAAATTTATACTACATAAAAGTTAGAAGTATCTTTTTGCTTCCTGGAACAGATTTTATATTTTAATGATATTGATTTGCATCAGTGTTCTTTATGAATATATTTCTCTTATTCTTTCAGCTAAGTTCAAATTATGGTACAAGGATGCAGAATCAGCTATTAAGATAAATAATTTATCTGTCTTATACAAAGGAAGTTAATTATATATTCTTGGATACACCCAACTGTGGACATTAGCCAAATATTTATAGAGAAATAGATATACAATTAAGTAGGCAAACTCAGTCTTTCCTTTTTCAAGTTACTTTACTTCTCCCCCATTAAATCACAGCTTTATAGTACTTATGTGTATGGGAGATAAAATTTTACATTTAATGTTTTTGTTTCTGTAGCTAAATCTGAGAATTAATTTGGCATAAGATATTTTATCAGTTGGAAAGGATATAAAATTATTTAATCTGTTTTACATTATAAAGTATTCTTGATAATTAAATAATAAAAAATCAGCAAAATATTTAATGATTGTTATGGTTTATTTAGATCTATAATGACCCTCTAAATTCTCAAGCATTCAGGTGAGAGTTTTTCATAACATGATTGGGGATTCCACTCACCAGTGGATAAATCGGAGCGTGTTCTCTGAACTGGGGTCCATTTGGAGCAAGTGGGTCAGTGGGAGAGTGGCTTTGGAGGAATCATATTGCTCTGGATTTTTCCAGTCTGTCTGCTTCTGGCTGGAATGAGGAGACAAGCTCTCTCTGCTGTGTGCCTCTGCAGCGCTATTTCTGCCTTTGAGCTAGCTGACCAGGGAGAGGCAGAGAATCTTTCATCAATCTGCTGGTTTTACCTCAATATAGTCAAAGTGAAATTACTCGACTGTCTTCACATATATTTAAAGGATTTTGGAAGCCATATACATGGACAGTTTCCATTTACTTTCACTGTTTCATTAAAATATGATAAATTATACCTTGTCTCCATTAAATAAGTTTCACAGATATTATTTAACTTGCTAGATATAGGTTGTAGTACGGCTTAATGTCATATTTTCTGATGTTTATTATTCATCAGAGAACGATTTAAGTTACTCTACTTTTGAAAGTAAATTTCACCCCAAGATCATAACTTTTAAATTGATTTAATTTATTTACAAATAAAGTAGATGAATATTTTCTTATGGCACAATAAACAGTAGAACTCAATTATTTTAGTAAATTTAATGATCAAGGACAATGCATCTCCATTTGTTGAACACAGTTCACATGTATGATTTTTGTTTCTGTTTTTTTGCCTCTTTAAGACAGGGTCTCACTGTGCAGTTCAGGCTGACCTTGAGCTCACAGTGATGCTCCTGCCTCAGCTTCCCAAGTGCAGGAATTACAGAAGTGCACCACCATGTCTGGTTTAAATTGTATATTAATGGTGGATATTTGGTTCCTTTTATATGCATAGAATTATTGAACTGGAAGAATTTAGTTTTGAAAAACACTGCAAAACATAATTTTTAAAATTTTGTCTTTTTTAGATAGATTGATCATTAGGTTGCAGGTGTCATACATAGATTAAAAAAGAATATACAGAAAACAAAAGTAGGGGAATGTAAGTATGAAGAAAAAGATAAAGTTTCTTGGGGAAAGTAACAAAATGTAGATCGTAAGTCTCCTTGTATTTTTTTACTGAAAACTATTCTTCATTAGAAGTGTGATATCTCAAAATTAGAGTTCCTTAAAAGGAAAATTTGGGTCATATTTCTCTATATCAGTACATTAATAAATATATTTTTATATAATAGTTGCTGAAAAATTTAGGGGATTTTTAACTTTGTTGGTTTGATTAATGTCTATGTATTTCAGTTTTTTGGATCTACCATGTTTTTATGTTTTAAGTTTATTTCTTCATAGTTTCTTTGTTGGTGTATATGAATGGTTTTAATTGGTGTTGATTTTATAACGAGCCCTATTGTTGATTATGTTTATTTTTTAAGAGATTTCTACAGAATAATGATAAATGGAACAAAGATTAACTTAACAAAAATACGAAAATAAATATAAAGAGACCTCTTAAACTTAATTGCAAGAGACATACAACATGTAATTATTTTATATTAATGCCTTATTTTCATGCATTATGCTATAATTCATATAAAATGGGTAAGGAGTCACTCATTTGATACAAAATAATCAACTCTACCTTCCTGGCCCCGCAAAGTAAATAGTGCAGCTTTGAAATCTTAGAAAATTTGGCTTTCTGTGTCTGCTTGTCACTTTGTCTCTATCTCTCTCTCCTTCTCTCTTTCTCTTTAATTATTTTAAGGTTTTTCCAGAGATAATATAGTCAGACTCAGTACCAATTTATTTTTATATTAAAAGATTGATGTCAAAAATGTTTATTAGACCACCCTGATTAAAAGATCCAATCAAAACAGGGCCAACTGAAGTGAACACGCTTTTCTGAAGAAGAAGTACTGACGGCCAACAAATACACAAAAACATGAAATGAAATGAAAATGAAAACAGCACTGAGATTTCATCTAGCTCCAGAAAAAATGACTGCCTTCAAGAAATCAAATCATAACAAATGCTGGAGAGGCTGTTGGTGGAAGCATAACTCGCATGATGCCTATGGAAATCAATATGAAGATTCCTCAAAAGATTAAAAGTGGAAATTCCATTTAGCTCAGCTATTCCTCTTGCAGGCAAAGTATCATCTTGAAAGTGTTGCAGACATCACATTACAGGGATACCTGCATACCCACACTTATAGGAGCACAGTTCACAATACTTTAAGTTTGGAGGGGTCCTACATGTTCATCAATAGAAGAAAAGGTAAAGAAAATATGATACTCATGCACAGTGAATTACTGCTCTGCTGCAAGGGATAAACTCCACGCATTTGTAAGAAAATGGATGAACCTTGAAAATACAGTGTTAAAGAAGCCAGACACATAATATTAAATTTGCATAGCTCCATATGAGACATCCAAAATATAAATAAGGAGCAAAATAAAAGCAGATAACAACAAATGTTAAGACAGATTTAACAAACTGGAAGGGAACCGAGATGGAGGAGGGGTGACTGTCATTGATGAAAAGAGGTGTTCAAGTGTCCCGTGATGACTAGATTGGTCTGATGTCTCCGTTTAGAACCAGTGACGGCTGTTTTGTAAAAGTGGGCGCTCTGGAATTAGGTGCGTACATACTCAGATGGCCTTATCTTTTTGTTGATGTCATCCTTTGAGCACTACATCACGTTTCTTTCTCTCTGCTTATAACTTTTGTCATTAAGTCCATTTTGCTTGATAAGTGTAGTTACTCTTGCTATCTTTTGACCTTTTCCACATGTAATACACTTTCAAATCTTCCACTTTCAGTGTGATTGTGACGTTAGTCGTATAATATGGGTTTCTGATTGTTAACTCATGCAGCCACTTTGTGTACTTTAGTTGAGGAATTTTCTCTACCGACACTCGGGTTTTATTGAGAAGTAAAGATTTACTCTTGTTTTTCTGTTAGCTTTCTGTTTTGGATAATCTCTTTCTAGTTCCCTTTTCCTGTTCATTTTTGTGGATGAGTGGTTTACTGTATGAAAAGATTTGTGTTTGTCTTTTGAAATCAAACAGGCTGAGAACATATTACATTTCATCCAACAGTGGCAGCATGCACTTTATTTTCATCAGCATATGGGTAGTCTTTAGGATAGCACTATGTATTCAGGAATAAAACAAGTCTCAATAAACTAAAAACTCATTAAATTATTATGCCTTTTTCTAGCCACAATGGAATGAAGCTAGAAATAAAGAGTAAACTACACAGCAGAAATTTTATGGAGACTTATCAATGTGCTATTGAACACTGAGTCATTGTAGAAATAAAAAAAGCAAATTTAAAATTTTCTTCAGTCAAATGAAAATGGTGACACATAATACCAAATCCAAAGAGATACAGTAGAAAAAGACTGAGAGAAACATTTACAACAATAAAAATTTATGTCAAAATGGAAAGATTTCAGATAAACAACCTAATTACACATGCCAACCCAAAATGAGAGGATGAAAGGGCAGGGAAGGCAGGAGGATAGCTTTGTCTAGTGGTTGATATTTATCAAAATTGGGAGCTTGGGAGATGCGCACATGGGAAGTAATTTTCTTACTCTACCTACTTCTGCTTATGTTTGAAATTTTTTTGTATTGAAATATTTGAATCAAAAACCAATCAATTCATTTTAAACTAACTTCAAATTGGCCATACTAAGGATTAATATACTCCAAATAAATGGGCAACTTCCTTACCTGGAAAAATTCATTTTTCAGTCATTAACTGACTAGTATAGAAATTTATGTGACATCACCAAAAACACCAAGCTTATGGGAGTGGCTTGGTGACTCCTTAGAGAGTACAGCATCACAGATGACTCAGTTTTTCATACTCATGATCTGGAGATAATCCGTTTTAATATTTCCCAAGTAGAGTCCATAACTCACTCTTTGACTCTTTAACATGCCATCTCAGGGGGCTGCATTTGTAATAGCCTGCAGTGAAGGAGTTCAAAATGACATTTCTGTGGTGAGGTGTTAATGAAGAATATAGGAAAAAACATGACAGAATTGAAAACTGTAGCTGTTATTCAACGTGAATTGTATAAAGAAAATACAAAATCACACCTGTTACTTAAGCAAAAAAAAATACTGAGTTTCACATGTATTGTTTGTTATTGTCTTCCAGTAATTAATCCCAGTTGGTAATACTGTACAGTCCTATAGCCATTTAATGTGGTTAATTTGCTAGTATTTTGTTAAAATTTTTGCATCAACATTCATAAGGAACTTTGTTTGTGATATTTTTTATAATGTCTTTGTCTTTTATGCATGGGTGACTTAAAAAGTGTTGTCTTTTCTTCAATATTTGTAAAACTTCGTGAAGTATTTGTTTTTAAATGTTTGATGGAATTCTGCAGTTTAACGTTATTTTTAAGGCTTTCCTTTTCTAGCAGATTTTTGATAAATCACTTTATTTCCAAACTAGTTACATGACTATTCACATTTTTTGTATCTTCATGATTTAATCTTGGTGGTTTTATATTTCTAGGAATTCATCTATTTCATTTAAGTTGTACAAGTTTTTAGCAGAGAATTGTTTGTAGTATTCTCTTATATTCCTTTTATTTGTGTAGGATAGTAGTAATGTTTCCAATTTAATTTCTAATTTTAGTAGTTCTTGACCATATATAGCTAAGCTGTGTAAATTTTATTGTTTTTAAAAGCAAATCTTTTGTTTCATTGATTTTCTATATCTTTCTATTTTCTGCTTTGTCTCTTCTTTAATGTTTACTTATAGTTTTTATTTCCTTGCTTCTGCTTGCTTTAGATGTGTTTTGTTGTTCTTTTTCTCATTCCTTTAGCTATAAAGTTGGGTTATTCATTTTATATCTTTTTTGTATGATTAAATGTTTTTGTAACTATAAATTTCTCTCTTAACATGATTTTCATTGTATTTTACAAGTATTGGAAAGTTTTGGTAGTATTTCTTTTTATGGCTTCATTTTCTACTTTCCAGGGTGATTTCTTACTTTTCTGTTGATTGAGTAAATATATGTTGATAAATTCCCACAATTTTGTAAATTTTCTAGAGTATGTGTATGTGTGTGTTAGTGTACATGTGTGGACAGCTTGTGTGTGTGAAAGTATGTGGTACTGGAGATGGAACACAGGATTTTCACCCTGAGCTATATCCCAACACCTTTTCTTTAGAGAGAGTGTCTTATTATGTCACTGAGTTAGTTGCTCATGTTGGACTGAAATTTGTGACCCTTTTGTATCAGCCGCCCACAGTGCTGGGATTCCAGGTGTGTGACATTATTCCAGCTTTAAAACTTGGAGTCTAGTTTTATTGTTGTTGCTGATTTCTAACTTCATAACATTGTGGTCAGAAAGGACATTTCGTATGCTACCAATCTTTTAAATTCTATTGAGATTGAGTTTGTGTCCACATACATGATATTATTGTATAAAATCCCCTTTTGAGAAAAATGTCAGGTTATAATTATCATGTAGATTAATTTATGTATCTGTTAGGTACAGCTGGTTTATTGTGTTAACTTTAATATTTTCTTACTTGTTTTCTGTCTAGTTACTATGTTCATGATTGAGAGTAGGATATTGATCTTTGTAAGTATTACTATCAAAATATCTTTTATCATTTAGTTCTGGCAATTGTTGCTTCATTTACATTTGTTTTCTGTTACTACATGGGTAAATGTTTACAATTATTATATTCTCTTGCTATATGAAGTCTCTTTAACAGTGAAGAACAATTTTGCTGGGTATACCCTTCCTGGTTTACTTTCATTTTCTTCTTTTAGTAGTTAGATTGTGTATTCATTCACTGACTTCTGGCCTCCAAGTCTCTGATGAGAAATCTGTTCATAATCTTAAATAAGAGTCCTTCGTATGTGACAAATCACTTCTCATTTGTTACTTTGACAAAAAATTGTCTCTTTCAAAGTTTGATTACAAGGTGTGTCAGTGTGAGTCCCTTTGAGATCATCTTAGTTGAACTGTGTTGTGATTTTCTTTGTTTATATTAATGTATTACATCAAATGTGAGAAGTTTTAGCTATGATTTCTTTCACAGGTTCTCTTTGCTTATATTTAAAGCTAGAATATTCCCCAACATTGTTATAACTCAGAAGCAGGGGTTTGGAAGGTGATTGTGGCTCAGAGCCGCGACAGTCATCTGTGGATTTATCTGCTGAGGGGTTTGGTATTTGAGCATGCTGATAGGAGGTGGGGTTTGGTAACAGGTGGGTACAGGCGTTATGACTTGAAAGGCTATGGTTGTCTCACCCGCTCTTCCCTTCTCTTCTTGCTGTACTTTTCCTGCCACGACAGGAGCAGCTTCCCTCTTCAGGCTTTTCTACATGCCTCTCCAGCGTGGAGACCAGCTGTATGAACTCAATCCACTAAAACCTGTGAGCCAAAAGAGACCTGCTTTCTTTAAAATTGTGGGTGTTCAGTTTTGTGTACTGGCTACAGAAAGGGACTATCACACTCTGCACTATTTTATAAGGTTTTTTGTCCATTCTGCTTTCCATACTCAGAGTTTACCATTGCCTTACCTTGCAGCTTACAGTCCTGTTTTCTTCCAGCTCAGTCTGCCTCAGGATCTGTCTAGTGAAGTTTTCAGTTCAGTTATTGTGTTTTTCAGCTCCATATCCTTGTAGGTTTTTTTTGTTTTTTTTTTTTTCCTTTTGGTATCCTTTTCTGTTTCTTCATTGTTATTAGCATTTTGCCTTAGACATTGTCTTATTGATTTTCTTCTACTCTTCTTTTTCTTCTTCTTTGAATAATTTTAGAGGTTTAGATCTATCAGCAGATGTTTACATGAATGGGGAGTTTGGGTTCTTTTTTTTTCCTTTGAATGTGTGCCTTCTTGTATTTTTCATTTTATAGATTTTTTACTTTTTTTGAAAACTAAAAGAATTCAGTTTGACAGTTGCTGACTGCAAAAAAGATTCACCCTTCCTCAGGGTTTGCTGCTTTGTGAAAAGGTTGGTTGTGTCCATTGCTTTTCTTCATTTCAATGTGCAGGTTTTGCTCATTTTGAGACTCACTCTAGGGTCGTCTCAGTTGTTCTGAGTAGTAGACATCATTTCTTTCCAATTTTCTCATATATGTAGTAACCTTTTTAATACCCAGTATTCAATGGCTGGCTGTCAAAAGTAGAGAAAGAAAATTTAAGGGTGGCAAAAGGGGAGAAGCTGTTTACATCCCCTGGAAGCCATTTTAATTGGAGTGGGAGAGGCTTTTGTCACTGATGAAGGGACAGTAGCAGTGATAGGCTACTCATTGATTGGCATCTATACTATTAGAAAAAGTAATTGCTGACTAAAATACAGTTCCCTAACCCTGTGGACAGGGCCACTTTGTCTCCTTAGATCCTGCAAGCTTTTAACTCCAGAAACACCTGCACAGTTCTGCCACAGGGTACGGAGTGGAAAAAGGGTAGCTGCTACTGTGCTAATAGCCAAACTGACTATATTTAACTGCAGTATACTTTCAAGCCTTCTCCTGTATATTTCCAAATCTTCTGCACTCAAAGAGCAACTCCAGCTATCCCAGGAGAGGATAATTGTCTTTTATGCATGGATTGTCAAGGAATTTTTTTTTTATTTGTGAAGTCCAGTAAATTTGGTATCCTAGGTCTTAGGTGCTGCTAATTCTGGGTTAATTATGTTTGATACAATGTATCCCCAATAATAAGTTTGGAAAAAAGGTTCTGTTGACATGTGTATTTAATTGTCCTATATGTCTTTATCTTTGTTTTATTTTATTTTATTTTATTTTATTGGATGAGTGTTTTAAGTGGGACTCCTATTAATTATATATTGGCTAAACTTAACCTATTTTCTAGTTCCACCATTTTCTTTTAAAATCTCTTCATATCTTTCTCTACATCTATAAACTTACTGTTTTCTCTATTCTCTATTTTTTCCAGTAGAACTTATTAAAGTTCTCCTGTTAGTTATAATTTTATTTCTGAATTTACTTTTTCTTTTGTTCCAGTTTATATTCAGGAAGAAATTTCAGATATTCAAAATAGCACCATAGCTAGTGTTTTTCTCGGAACTTGTGGGCAGCAGGGAAAGCTGGAGCTTGGTCATATTTGTGGAGAAAAGACAAGGTCAGAGTGCCTGAAGCAGTCAAGCTACCTCAGCCTTGAGGAGAACATCCTGCCGGGACAATTCCAGTCATTAGTCACTAGGCAACCTTGCGTCTTGTGATACTAACTTTGCAAGAGTGTAAATAAAGGCCCACGCTGTTGTTGTTCAGTTCTTCTCCTCTCATTAGGAGAAAGGACCTCCACCTGACCTCGCTCTGCCTCTTGTCTTTATTTCCTAAATCCCCTTACCGTTTCTGCGCGGCACCACTGTTAGCTGTGCGGTCGCAACAGGAACTGGACCTCGCTGGTTCTATTACGGAATCCTTCCATTTTTACAAATGAATCTCATTCAAGAAGTTGAAGGAAAGGTTTTTTTCTCCCTTTTTGGCATAGGACTCATTTTTAATGAACTTCTGCTAATTTTTCAATTCTTAAAAACTGAAAATAAACATATTTAATGCTTATTTCTAATCCCATATTTGTAAAAGCAAAACAGTCACTCAGATAATGTGACCAGGTGTCAAGTCTCTAGAACTTGTATTTGGTCATGTAGTGGGCCACACAATAAACCCAAATAACATGTTCTAATGTAGCTAGAAGTTCTGGCTTCATGTTTCATCTTCTGTCCATTCTGTTCTTCCACTTTTGGATGAATAAACTCTAGCTGAGTTAAACTTCCATGTACCAACAGAATACTTTGCCTTCCCTACCACAGATTTACCAAAAGGGACCAAGTCCATTTAATTTCACCATCTTAATGAACATATTATTAATATTCCAACCATTCATATCTTTCTATTTTATTTTTCTATTTGGAAGGGAATCACATAGAAAATCCTCAGTTTAAGATTATTTGGACTAGTAAGACATTTGAAATTTTCTTTGCTAAATTTTATGAAGAATAGAAATATAATTTTGTCACAAATCATAATATAACAAGAGTCAACCTCTTTCTTACAGTCTCACAAAGACCCACAATGTGTCAGAGACATATTTAGATAATTTGAGACAGGTGCAATAGTGTGTGTACAATAAATCTATTCAATACAGACAATGATGTGGATCAATTGGCCCAGATGTCAAGAACAGAACAGCCAACTTCAACTAGGAATACAGGTTTGGAGCTGGTATTTGTTTGAACAGGTGCAGGATATCTAAAAGTGTAGAACATGTTCATATATCGAGTGGAACAAATCCAGTTGGAATCAGTACTGATTTGTAACATGAAAATCCACCAAACACCTGTTACATTTTCAAAACAGAAAATATGTTAGTGATGTTAACTAGGTGTCAGATAATTGCAAAAAATATGAGACTACTAAAGTTTAATTTTAGTTTCAGTGTAATGCGTCACTACCCTAAAATGATTCTTCTAGAGGTACGAGTTATATGAACGTGCCATCAGCAAAGCAACTTCTCCACCGCACTGGCTGGAGAAGAGCATTTAATGCAAATTAAAACATCAAATTTATGGGCAATACTATAAATTGCTCCAGCAAATAGAACTGAGTTGGCAGATTTGACTAAATTCTTATAGTAATTGCTATTCCACTCTAAGTTGGAATTGATTTATCTGGTAATGTACTTGCTCACAGAAATACGTACACTGTGGACATCAGATATTTATACATATGTTTGTTTCTAGTCAAATTATTTGTCAATACAGCTAAAAATCCTAAAACACACAACAATGAGAACACACATATATAAAGATATCAGTCAAAATATCTAGTTCCTTTCTTTGTTTGTTTTTAAATACCCAATTCTAAAAAATGGAACAAATACATTTATGGTTGGAAGTCCTCTCAAATACTTTGAAGTTTGCAAATTAGTATTCAACTAGAATATAGAAATACAAGCATTATGTTTAGTCTTAAAATATGTTAGTATTATAACCACGTGAGAGCTACAAAATAAAACAAGCACTAAGAACACTTACCGTCTTTATCTACTTAAAAAATGAGACCCAGCCTTTCTTCCTGAAGATTGTGTAACAAATATGTATGGAAATATTTTTGAAATGATATTGTATTTCTTTCAAAGCATTTAATTTAAATTTTGCATAGAAGTAACAAAGTACTTGTTTTGGAATGTGTACTCTAAAATTTAAACTGAGATCATAATTTTTACAGAGCTATTCAAATATTTATAGGAATAATTTATTATCTACTAGGCACAAGTGTGCCCACATCAAAATTGACCAAAGTGAATAAATACCTATGAAATTATGGTTCATGGAGGTTTGTGCCAGTTGTGTAAGGTGTTATTTCTGTAGTGTAGGTAGCCTCCAAAACTCTCGCTGAAACACAAGTAAAAAGGTCAGTGAAGTGATGGTCTTACAACTCTGGCAAACATTAAAGAGAATGGCAACTGAAGTTTGGTACTTTCAGAGAATTTGTGATGTTATGCTTTTATGGTAATCATTTTATAAGTCAGGGAATGAAGTTTGGAAACATCACACGAAGTTAGTCATACAAATTTCATATAGCGCTAGGGGGGCAAAACACAATTTATTCTTGTCAGGTCCAGAATCAAGCCTAAGCACAACAATACAAATGCACAAATTAATGACTATTTATAAAGTATTACTTTTTAGATCTAAAGCGCCCCCCAAAGCCACATGCGTTTAGAAGGTGACAGGGTTGTTGTATACAAGCACCGGCTCACTTTTTTTTTTGTTTGTTTGTTTTTCGTTTTTCTCTGGTACCGGGAACCGAACTCACGACCTTGCACTTGCCAGGCAGGCGCTTTTGCCACTGAGCTAAATCCCCAGCCAGCACCGGCTCACTTTTATCAGGTGGTATCAGGTTAGCAGAGATGCCTTGCTGCAAAATGGGAAGAAAATGCTCCATCAGGAAGGAGAACTGGGGAGGGAGGAGGGGGAAAGGAAGAAAGGGAGGGAAAAGGAAAAAGAGTAAAGAGGGAGAAATGGAAACAAAGCTTTTGTAGGTGAGGAGGGAAGAGGAGGGGAAGAAGGACTGAAGGGAGACTATGGGAATGGAAAAAAGAAAAGAGGAACCTAGGTAAGTCCTGCACAGGTACAAAGTCCCTATGATGAAAGTGATCGTTGTGTCCATTTAAAATGCATCAGTAAACTTAAGTAATAAAAAAGAAGAGACAGGCTAGCGGGCGTGTGACCTAGAAGGTGCAGCTCCTTCACTGATCCTTCTTTTGCTCCTTCCGGCCTTGGACCCAGCCGACTGCAGAGGACGTTGTGAGTCCAAATGACCCTCTTCTCCTTTAAATGTCCGGCGCAGGCACTGTGGCTCAGGGATGAGAAAATGACCAGGAAAATAAGTTTAAAATTATTAAAATTTTGATACTTGACAAATAATTTGAGGTCATCTGTGACCCATTCCTCGCTATAGAAGAGGGAACCCCTTGTGGGAGTCTGTGGCTGAATGCGAGGGGTGAAGACAAGCAGCGCCTCGCGCTGTGTACCTGCGCTCGCTCCCCAGGGTGTCCTGCACTAACAAAAAATATGCCCTCTATGAGCGGAGACATGTAAATTCTTTCCTTGGTAAAATTTATTTCTAATGTAATGTGAAAGTGAGCATTTCTGAAGAGAAAATAAAATATTCTGTTACAAATACACTGAAAAGTCTTTGGGATCTGTGCCTATACTTTCAATCCTCATTTCTTTGTATTCAGCTGCCTGTCATCAAACTATTACCTTTTTACATTCCAAAATCATTTAACTATTATGACTGGGCTTTTTACTCTGATTTTTGAATGCTAATTATCATACACATTTTGACTTTATTTTGTTTTGTTTTGTTGTGGTTTTTTTGTTGTTGTTGTTTGGTTGTTTGTTTTTGTTTTTTTCTGGTACTGGGCATCGAACTCATGACCTAGCGCTTGCCAGGCAGGCGCTATGCCGCTGAGCTAAACCCTCAGCCCCCATATTTTAGCTTTAGATCTCAGAAATCTCTGAGTATAATTACTTGGATTGAGACTACAGCACAAGGCCTGTGCGACAAGGTGACAACGTCTAATACCTGTCAGGCATTTGGAAACAAATGCAGTACCAGGCAAGTGACATGCACATGGATTTCACGCCAAGATACTGTCCTGCTCCCAGAAGCAATATTCACTGTGGTGTTCGCCCTCCCTCAGTCATCAACGCCAGAAGGTGATTCCTCTCTTCTTCCCTGGAGGATTAGTCACAATTGTCACCAGCAGAGTGATGTCATTATATCCGAGAGTGACAGGTTTAACAGAGGAAGGTATACTTTCCCAACCACAGGAACATGAAATAAACTCTTCTGTGAGTCAAAAAATTATGTTTACTCACTGAGAAAAACAAGACTTGGAAATAATTCCCTGTCGCATGTGCAGCATCACATAACCGAAAGTGATGTCTGAAAGTTTTCAAAACTCATCTTGGGGAGGCTGCAGGGAGAAGCCTTTCCCACCTGTGGTACTGACAGAAGTAAGAGGTGAAAGGAACTTGAGCACTTAACGATACCTTAGCAAATCCTTGACTCTCAAGTTCTGAGCTTGGATTTCTTTATAGTCAGACGAGTTTTTGAGGATTCCAAAGAGATTCTGGTTTTTGGACTGTAGATATATTTATAGTTGACTTCAACCAATAACAGATGCTGACAAGACTGTGCAGAAATAGGAACTCTTCTCCACTGCAGGTGGGAATGCAGACTGGTGAAACCACTGTGGAAATCAGTTTGGAGATTCCTCAGCAAACTAGGTCTAGAGGTCCCGTTCAACCCAGCTCTTCCCCTTCTGAGTATTTTCCCAGAAGATCTGAAAACATCATATCACAGCGGTATATGTGCACCTATGTTCATAGCAGCACAATTTGTAATTGCTAAATTGTGGAAGAAACCCAAATGTCCATCCACTGCGGAATAGATAAAAAAATTGT
Organism: Chinchilla lanigera; assembly: GCF_000276665.1. Classification (NCBI taxonomy): domain Eukaryota; kingdom Metazoa; phylum Chordata; class Mammalia; order Rodentia; family Chinchillidae; genus Chinchilla; species Chinchilla lanigera. Next base: position 14,310,263 of record NW_004955448.1, on the reverse strand, counting down.
GGTACTTTTATATAATGCAATATTACTCAGCTATAAAGAAAGATAAACTCAAGGCTTTTATAGGTAAATAGTCACAACTAGAGACCATACTCATAAGTGAAATAAATCAGACCTGGATGTGTAAGCATCATATTGTCTCACTAGTGTAAGACCTGAAAGAGGGAATAAAAACTAAGAGGTATGACAGACATTGTGAAACGAAAAGAAAATGCTCAAGGGTAAAGGGCAACTGGGATGTGGGAAAAGAGAAGGGAAAGAAGGGGAAATTATGTAAGTATGTATATACAGGATAACTAACATAGTTGAACTACTGTCTTCTATTGCTTTACTGAAAGGAACAGTTAATGATTACTTGATTGATCAATAATGCATGTCTCTATTTGTTTTCCTGATAAACCACTTTGAAGATATCAATACATAATACAACAAACATTGTTAATTTCCTACCACTTTGTCTGTCACACTGTATTGCTTGTATTGTTCTTTTGCTGTTTTGTAAATGGATGTCTGTTTGTTAATATGTTTTCCTTCTTTTATTTTTAAAATAAATTTTAAAAAATAAATATTTCTCTATCAAAATTTAAAAGTAAGAAAATCCAGAAACACTTATGGAGTCACTTAAAATGAAAACAATGTACATGTTCTCTATAACAATGTATTCGTGAATAAAATATATATGTTACAGCATAAAGCAATTGTGTGAAAGTTACTATTTTCTGCACAATTTTCAAACCTCTTCTATGTGCACTTTATATCAGAATTTTGTTTTAGCATATATTTTTGTGCATTCCATCCAGCTGCACTACCGCACATAGATGTCATCCCCGGAAAAGTCACTGTATACCCATGGCAGTAAGATAGTGAGATAGACAGATGATAGCTACTAATTTTAGGGAAAAAAAATATAGCACAAGAATGCTGGATGTTTTTCTCTGAAATTTCCAAATTCCCAAGTATCTCTGGCCCACATTATGAGAGTCACTTGAGGAAAGTAGTCTTAATTATGTATTCTGACATTCTAAATCTGTGAAAAAATATAACTTTTTATGTTTAGGGTACTTTTATGTGATCATTTTGCTGTTTGTAGCTGAATGATTTTGTGTAAAACAACACCCAAAATTATACTCAATCACAAGTCACAGCCTATTTTTAGCCTCAAATGATAGTTACTAAGATTGGAAATTATTTTTGTATGTGTTAAAATTAAGTGGATATACATATATGCAAATATATTCTTATTTCCAAAAGGCTCAAAAAGTGACTGAAACTTCACTCATGAAGAAAATGTCATTAAAAGGAAAATACAAAATAATTGCATTACTAATATGTGTATTATTAGATGTTTACTAAAGCATTATCAATAACTATTAAGTAAAATACCCAATTAGTGAAAAACAGGAAACATTAAACTTTTACATGTAGAAAGTGACAGATTTCTTCAATCTGAATATATGAGAGCCATGTATACTTACACATATATGCATATTATTATTTAATAAGTTGTTAAATATTTATTCTAATTATTACATAATAAAATTATTATTACCACATGTACATGTTTTGATCCTTTTTTGATTTGTGTTTTTGAAATATGCTCTTGCTACATAGTTCAGGCTGGCCTCGAACTCACCACGTACCACAGACTGGACTCCAGCTTGCAGGCATTCTCCTGGGTCGCCCCTTAAGTGCTGGATTTATAGGTGTGTCACTACACCTGGCTGCTTCTGGTCTTTAATTTTCTTTTGTCCATTTGAAATTACTGTGAAAATACTAAGATGAGATGACAGTGATTGTAGAAAAACAACAGAATGAAAAAGATGATATTATTTCTCTTCATTTTAGATGATGAGGTTTCCTAGCCATAAAATCTGAGCATTTTACATTGCAATTCTAAGTTTAATAGTCTAAATCCCATAAGTGAGTTTTAAAAACAAAGTTGATGAAACAAAAATGATGAACAATGAACCAAAGTTTTATATACTACATATTTACAGACTTTATTAGTCAGCTTTCCCCTCACCAAGAGGCAGTGCTCTACACCTACAATTTAAAGGCGGAGAAGTTTGACACGACTTAAGGTCACCCGAGGTTCACCTCATGGCTGGATCCTATGGCTGGCTGGCTCCAAGACAGAAACATTGGCAAGAAATGATGTGGCAAAGCAAAGATCCTTAACTCACGACAGCCAGGAAGAAGGGAAGGAAAGCAGTGCCAGGGAGGAAAGGGTAGGACCGTGTATAGTAGCGATGGTCCTGCCTCGCATTTCACCTGGGAGATGGAGAAGTGTGCTTTCCCAGTACCCTAGGTGGTTCCCGTGACAACTGGGTTCACGCAAGTTTAATCACAACCATAATCTGAGCCTGGTGAAGATTAGTTTATTAGAGCAAGGAACTGGCAAAGAACCAACACCTTAATGTTGACAACTTGTGATATTGTGAGAATTACAATATAACTTCAAGACAAACAATTTCTTGCCATAAGAAGTCATGTTTAAAGTAAAGCTTTTGCATATTAAAGGCAAATATGCATTTGATTAATGATTGATTATAATGCATTAGTCATCATTTGTTTAGAAAATGTAGATAACTTAGAAGCAAAATATTTTCAATAATACTTTGAAAGTTCATCTTCTGGAAATAAAATAATACATTTATTATAGCAAATCAAATTTATATTAAAATGGCCTTTGAAAATATTTATAATGTAAATATATCACCATTTATTACAAATTTAAAAAAAGTCAATTCTGCATTATGTAAAAATCTGTACACTTTTTTTCTTCAATTGATCAATAAATAGTACATGTAAACGAGGAAAAACTGTTAGCAACTATTGGTGTTAATTTATCTTGAACACTTGGGAGTCTGCCAATAATAAAAATAATTAACCATTGACCAACCTAATGTTTATTGGCTATTAGATACATTAAGAACATTTTAAATTTTATTATATTTCCTGAAGTAATTTTTACATTAAATATTGAGGAAAATTTTATATATATATGAGATACTTAGAAACGAGTTTTAAAAAATACTTATTTTTTACTTTTTTAAAGTTTATTTGTACAGCTGAGATATATGCAATGATCACATTCACATAGGGAATTTGTCCTGTACATGATAGATCTTGATTCCTCCTTTTTCCTCATTGATTTTCCCTTCCTTCAACTCTGTTTCCCCTCCTTATTTACAA
>NW_004955448.1:14301627-14303260 GCF_000276665.1 Chinchilla lanigera | reverse complement strand
ATTTTCTTATTCCCTTTAATGATTTGATCAATCTTCTATTCTTACATTTGGTAATCTGAGCAACTTTGTTGAAGATAACAATATGTAATATAACAATCATTGTTAATCCCTATCATTTGGTTTGAAACCTCTTATCATTTTTAATCTCCTTGCTTTGTTTGTATTTTGCTATTGTTCTTTTTTTGTACTATTTTCTTTACAATGAAATGTTTAAAAATAAATTTAAAAATCATTGTCATGCTGGTACAGAAACAGAACTGATGATCAGTGGAAGTGATTACAAGATGCAGATACAAGAACAAACACACTGACCCAACTTATATCTGAAAAAGGAACCAAACATGTCCACTGGAAAAATGATAACCCTTTAATAAATGGTGCTTGAAAAACTGGCTCTCCACATGCCAAAAACTAAAACTAGACCCATGTCTGTCACCATGCACTAAGCTAAAGTCAAAATGGATCATAGATCTAAATATTAGAACAGAAACATTAATTTACTGGAAGGGAAAGTATGTAGAAATTTTGAAGATTTAGGGGTAGGCAGAGAGTTCATGAACAAAAACTAAACTGCATAGGAAATACTTCAAAAAATCAACTGAAGGGTTCTCATCTTATTGAAAAGTTTTTGCACATCAAAAGAAATCACCAACAGAGTAAAAAGAAAACCCATGAATTGGGAAAATTTAGCTAACTGTCCCTCAGACAAAGGACTTCTATCTAGGCCATGTATAGAATTAAGAAAGTTAGGCACGCAAAATTCAGAGACCCAATCCAAAAATGGGCACCTGAGGTGAATACACACTTCTCACATGAAGAAATACTAAATAAATATATGAAATATATTTATATGTGGATATAAATATATGAAAATATATTTTTGAATAAATATATGAAAAATGTTTAACATCATTAGTCATTCAAGAAATGCAAATTACAATAACAATGAGATTCCATCTCCCCTGAGAAAGAATGGCTATCGTTAAGAAATCAACCAATAACAAATGCTGGAGGAGTTGTAGGGGAAAGGAACCCTTTGCACTGCTGGTAGGGTTGTAGAATGGTGCAACCACTGTGGAAATCAGTGTGAATATTCCTCACAAAACCAGGATTATAAATACCACTTAACCTCGCTATTGCCCTTCTGGATATTTTCCCAGATGAATTAAAAACATCATAACATAATGATATATGTACACCCATTTTTATAACAACACAATTTGTCATAGCTAAATTTTGGAAGTAACACAAATGTCCATTAACTGAGGAGTGGATAAAAAGATGTGGCAGTTTTATACAATGCAACATTACTCATCTATAAAAAAGATAAACTCGAGGCTTTTATAGGTAATTGGGTGCAACTAGATACTATACTCACAAGTGCAATAAATCGGACCTACATGTGTAAACACTGTATTGTCTGCCTACTGTAAGATCCTGAAAGAGTAAATAAACCCCCACATGTACAATAGATATTATGAAAAGGAAAGAAATTGCTTGAAGGAAGAAAAAATTGGGATGAGGGAAAGGAGCAAAAGAAAGAAGGAAGGGAAAATACATATATATACTTATATATGGATAGCTGGGATAATGGTACTGCTGATATCTAATGGTTTATTGAAAGGAACAGTTA
>NW_004955448.1:14292908-14301527 GCF_000276665.1 Chinchilla lanigera | reverse complement strand
ACCTTTCTTTCCACTTTGTCCTTCTATTCTTATTTCCTTTTCCCTTCCTTCCTTTTCCCCTCCATACTCCCAAGTTCCTTTTGGACAATATCCTTCAATTTCCTAATACCTATTGTTCATTTTGGTCCATATTTACACTTTCAGTTTTTCGTACCAGAGAGACAATGTGATATATACATATGTGTGTCTGAATTATTTCACTTATGGTCTCAAGGTGGATCCATTACCAAGAAATGTCTCAAGTTTATCCTTCTTTATGGCTGAGTAATATTCCTTTGAATAAAATAACCATGTATTTTTTACCCATTTATCACTTTAATTGCTTTCTTTAAAAAGTAACAACCCTGCATGTTTAACACAACAGAATTGCTACATGAGTTGCCAAGTTGTTTTTGTCATTGCCATTTAAACACCATCCTGCTGGCACGTTGGTTTGGCCAAGTAGTCTGGTACTTTCCTGGAATGCTTTCAGAAGGGGTGCAGATCATTCATTTCAATAAAAAATAAAGGTTAAGATTTTTTTTTTTTTTTTTTTGCTAATAGCTCTGCAATTTGAATGGGGCTTTATAGGATAGTTGCAAGCAAGATTCAGATAGTTCATTGGTTGGAAATCATAAGCCTTTTTTGAATAAAAAATGAGAAAAAAAGCAATAAAAGTGATACAGAATTTCAAAACAAAATGATAGGAAATGAACAATGGTTGTTATATTGCATATTGTTATCTTCAAAGTAGTTTTACAGATTCCCAGACATAGACATGAAAAACTGATCAAACAATTAAGCATTACCTATTCCTTTCAATAAACAATAGAAATTGTAGTACAATTATCTTAGCTATCTTGTATATATACGTTTTTCTTTCTTTCCTTTTTTCTTTCTTTTCTCCTTTCCCCATCCCAATTGTTCTTTCCTTTTGAACAGTTTCTTTCCCTCTCACAACAGAGTATTACTCAGCCAGCTAAAAATAAACTATCTCTTTGGCCTCATATGTCTTCCCCCCAAATCTGTAACTCCAGCCTAATCTACATTTTTGATGAGAGAACATCAGGATGACCTTATAACGGATGGATGTCCTACAAGACACATTACCAGTACTTTCAGAAGTGCGAGGTTGTGAAAACAAGGAAAGATGGACAAACTGTCACAGATTGAAAGACCCTGTAGACACACGGTAACTGAGTGCCGTCTGAGACCCGGATCGGCATGCATTATCAGAAAGGAAAATTATTCTGTGCTATTGTGTGGAACTGGAATGTCCTCATAGGCCTTGTTTTAAAGATTCATTGTCTAGCCAGTGACTGTATTGGGATATAGCAGAATTTAAGAGGTAGGGCCCCGTGGAGGGACTTCAGGCTTTGGGGGACAGGTCCTCCAAGTGAATACAGGGTCCCAGCCTTTTCTTGTTTTTCTGTTTCCTGGTTATAAATGGAGTTTTGCCTTTTCCATGGCTCCCCCATGCCCATGACGTACTAGTGCTTTGCTACAGGCTGTAAGACAGTGGGCCAGGAGATCATGCACCCAATCTCCAACATCTGAGAGCCAAAATATATCTTCTGGGGCTGGGAATCTAGCTCAGCAGCACAGCGCCTGCCTGGCAAGTGCAAGGTCATGAGTTTGATTCCTGCTACAGGAAACAAACAAACAAACAAAAAAAGAAATGCAAAATACATCTTCTGCATCTATGAGCTGATAATCTCAGGTATTTGTTATAGTGACAAAAATCTAACACAGTGAAAATTATGGAATCAGGAGTTGTCCATTGTTTTGTATTTTTTGTTAGTATCTCAATTTTGATGTATACATCATAATTATTGTTAGAAAAAGCTAACTTCAGGGAAGACAGGAGCTCATTGCCATTTTTGCATCTTTTCTATAAATCAAAAGTTTTTGAAGGAAAGGTAGATTAAAATATAGTGAACTTTGCCAGTCTTGCAACTTTCCCTAGGAGTTTAAGCAACCTCTAACTCTGAATGTTCCAGAGTGGAAGAGCTAAAGGACAAAGTAAATATGCTTTGATGGGTGCCTTTATGAGCCCCGCCAAAGCTCAGTTATTTTAGCAAGTAGTTTTTTTATTTATATAATTATAATTGAGTTACACAAAGCATGATCAAATAAAATAGTGAATCCTGCTGTTGAGTGCTTTCCAGTGAAAGGCTGGGACCTTCAATATGAGAAGTGGAGTATTGAATTGTATAGTATTAAAAGTTTCAACTTACTCAATGTAGTCACTAAGCCACAGCTATGAGATATGTCTGAGGTAAGGCTGCATTAACATGAAATTCTGGGGGCTGGGGATTTAGCTCAGCGGCACAGTGCCTGCCCAGCAAGCACACAGTCGTGAGTTCGATCCTCGGTACCGGAAAAAAAAAAAAAAAACAACATGAAATTTTGCTTCAAAATATAAAAATATGCTAACAAAAAATACAGCACATTAAAATTGGTTTATGGTGACATTACTGTCACCAAAACAAGAGTTCAATAGCATTTTGAAAGATTTCATCAGGTTGGAATTCAATTAAAGAATGTCCAGTAGAGAGCTGGACATCCTTTAACATTTTTCTTTTTTTTTTTTTGCACTGGAAATCAAACTCAGGACCTTGTGCTTGCCAGGCAGGCTGTGTGCTGCTGAGCTACATCCCCAACCCTGGCATTCTTTAACATCAAAAGCCCAAAAGAATATTGACAGAGTTGAAATAATTCCACTGAACAGGCCACTGACTAGTAGGGAAATTTTGTAAGGTTCTGATGATGGTTCAAGTAACACCACTGTGATTGCGCTTCCATTCAAAGCATTTTACCTTCAGATTCGAACTTGAGATAAATACATGCAACATTTGTTTCACAAGTTGTGACAGTCAAATAAAGTAAAGTGACTGTGAATTTCATAGGAGTCGTACAACTGCTCTGCTCAAGATTCCAGCTTTTAAAGAGCTGAGATCATTAAACTTGATTCTACAGTTATCACCCTGAGACTAGGCTTCCAGTTTTCAAGGGAAATTGTGAACTCCTTATCCACAAAACAAAACAGCATTCCAAGCAGAATTGAACTACAGGGTGCTATTGTTTGTTATTTTTTCCCTTGCTATAATTATATAAGGTGTGTTTGCACCTATGAACGCTACTGTGAACTCTGAATATAATAAGGACTTATTAGAGCATTTAAGAAACAGTGTGTGTAGAAAGCAGACCAGGAAATGGGCAGCCAGCCTCATCCTTCATCCTGATCGCAGTCTGCATCACACGCTGCTCCACGTATGGCAATTTCTGTGGAAAATATCCTCATTCACCTTACTGACTAGTTCTGGCACCCGGGACTTCTGGCTCTTTTCCAAACTCAAAAGTAATGTTTTGACCCAATCTGGAATATTGGGTTTTAATATCTCTTGAGGCAACCAAGACAGTACCACTAAAGACACCCATGAAAGTTTCTTCCAGAATCGCTTCAGAAAGTGGCAAGAATGATGGGACAAGTGCATGAGAAGCAGAGTGCAACATTCTGTGGGAGGTTAATGGGGATGTGTCTTTTACTGTACATTTTTAAAATTTAAATGCTTCACATATTTTTCGATCATATCTCATAGGTCTTCTCTTATTTTAACATATATATATGGGCAAGGTTTTTGAAGATCAGGTATTTGTTTGGTGTGAACAAAATACTGGGGAACAACATAGTTAAGGTCTCTTATAAAACTCATTCAAGTGAAGGCAAATGATATAAACAGAAAAATACCAATAAAATGATAGGATATCAATAAATTTCAGGAAAAAATGAACATATTCTTTAAAGCAATACCAGAAAAAAATAACAGGGGCAATAGATGTTGACACTGCTACTTTATAGGTCACATAAACTTGTGCTTAAAAACCAATGTAGTGGGGCCCCCTGCACCCTTGTGGGAGCTGAGCTGAACCCTAGGCAGTTTCAGCATCCTTGGTGACTGTGCTCTTACCCCTACCTGACAGGTGTGGGAACCAGGCTTGTTCCTGGACAGGTTCAGGAGCCTCAGTGATCACAACTTGCCCATGCCTGCACCCTTGTGCAAGTGGGGCTGAACTCCACACAGCTTTGGAAGTCCTGCATCAGAGCCAAGTTGAGTGCCAGACAACTTTGCAAGTTTTGGTGACCGAGGTTCCACCGATCCTCCACTGGCATGGGAGCCAACTGAGCCCAGGAAAGCTTCAGGAGCTTGAGCAACTGCATCCCAGCCCCACACCCCATCTCAGGATACAGGCCGAGCACCAGGGACCTAGTGTCCTTGCCCCATCATTCTCATACCATTGCAGGAGTGAGGTTTAGCGCTAGGGAACATCTAGGTCTTCAAAAATGACAAAATGAAGGAGGAACATGCAATCTCAGACCTCTACTCTGCCCAAAGCTAGTTCAGGAGAGATTGATACAGAAGAATTTAGAAATCAGACACCTAGAATTTCTGAAATGGTAGCAACTATAGTAAGGAAACAACACCATCAGTCCATAGAAGACATCAGATCAAAAATAATCTCTGAGGTAAAAAAAAGAATAACAATAATAATTAAAGTATTGCTCAGCACAGCTAAAGAAGACATAAACAAGAAAATAGAGAAGTATAGAAAAATGATGGAAACCTTGAATCAACAATAAAGCAAAGAATTAGAATACATGAAACAGATTCAAACAGATATCTAGGAAATTAAAACTTCCATAGAAAGCTAGAAAAAGTGTTTGAATGAAGGTGAAGAGAGACTTTCAGACCTTGAAGATAACACTGCAGCTAATGATCATGAAAGGAAGGATCTCTTAAAACTAACATGAAATCATGACATAACAATTGAACACCTGCAAAATGAAACAAAGAAAAACAATATAATATTAATAGGCATCAATGAAACAGCAAGCATCAACATGACTGACATAAAAAGACTATTTGTAGAAGTAATAGCAGAAAATTTCCCAAGCATGGAAAAAGAATCAGACGTACAGAGAAGTGAGGCATGTAGGATGCCAATTAGCCATGAACAGAATAAATCTACAGTGAGACATATAGTGATCAAGATCCTAGAAACTTAGCAAAAGAAGAGAACATTAAAATCTGTTAGAGAAAACAAACAGATCACCTATAAAGGAAAGCCAACCAGAAGCATGGCAGATTTCTCAACACAAACCATCAAGTCAAGACCTTGGAGTGAAGTAACTCAGCTCCTGAAAGAAACTACTTCAAACCCATATTGATGTACCCTACAAACTATCCTTCAAATTTAATGAACAAATAAAATATTTCCACAATAAAGAACAACTGAAGAAATTTATAAGCACCACAGCAACCCTACAAAGAGTACTAAAATATATTGTAGAAAGAGGTAAAAATGACCACAATTTCAGCAACAACATAAGGGAACAACCAAGCAGAGCAAGCAATTAAGCAGAGGGAAAAAGGAGGAACATCAGCAAAATAAAATGACAAAGATAAACAATCCATATCAGTTATAACCATCAATGTAAATGGTTTCAGTTCATCAGTCAAAAGAATCAGACTGGCAGAGTGGATCAAGAAACAAAATTCAACAATATGCTGTAGACATGAAATATATTTAACTCAAAAGGAAATTTATAGACTGAAGATCAAAGGATAGAAAACAATACTCCGCGCCTGCCTGGCAAGCGCAAGGTCGTGAGTTCGGTTCCTGGTACCGGAGAAAAACCAAAAAAAAAAAAAAAAGAAAACAATACTCCATGCAACACTGTTGGAGACCACTACAAAGTGGCTCTGAGCAGGACTTAATATCAACCAACTGGCTTTTCATGTTCACTTGTGAATCTGTCCAAGGTGGACTCATAGTAAGTGAACCTCTGTGAGTCACTGATCCCTACTAGAACCTGCGGTGGTGGGTGAAACCGGAAAGCCTCAAAGGATAAGACAAGATCACAGCCAAGGACACCTGGGTCAGATCTCAACTAGATGAAGACTACAGCCTCAGGCTTCTCATTCTTCAGTGGATTAACTTCATGTCTTACTTAGAGAAGTCCTTGAGTGGTTCTCCCTTCTTGAGTAGTCCTCTCCCTTCTTCTGATAACCAAATAAATATGGGCAGCCAAGAGAAGGTCGTGATCTCAGCCCAGAGAAAATCTTGAATTATGTCAGGGCTTTGGTCCTTCTTGGGCCCTAAAATCACTCCATTTCCTCTTTCTATTTAACCTTCACCGTACACTTAGTCAGGAGATTGCAGACCTGATCTGCCCACAATAACTAAAGGATATTATTAACCCCATGCAACAGGAACCATAAAAAAGTGAATGTAGCTATTCTCTTTGCAGATAACATGAACTTCAAACAAAGAATGACCAAAAGAGATAAAGAAGCTCACTACATACTTGTTAGGGGAAAACTTCAAGAGGAAGTGATAACAAATCTATGCACCATATACAGGAGCACCCAACTATATAAGACAAATTTTAACAGATATAAAAAATGAAATAAGCAGTAAAAAAAATCATAAAAAGGGACTTTAGCACCCCATTGTCACAAAGAGATAGATCAACTAGACAAAAAAACAGCAAAACTAAGAACTAAATGAAACTTGTGAACAAACAGACTTACTAGATCTTTACAGAGTTCCACCCAACAGTACCAGAACATAAGTTCTTCAAAACTTCACAGGAATGTTTTGTAAAATAGACCATATCCTAGTACATAGATCATGCTTAAGTAAACTCAAAGGAACTAAAATTATCCCATGCACAATATCAGACCATAGTGCAATGAAATAGAAAATTAATGACAAAAGAAATCTCAAAAACTCCACAAACATATGGAAATTAAATAACACCCTCCTGCACAACCAATGGGTCACAGATTAAATAAGAATTTAAACAATGTGTACAACCAACAAAAATGTATATACAACTTCCAGGAACCTGTGGGATGCAATAAAAGCAGTCTTCAGAAGGAAATTAACAGTGGTGAATTCCCACATCAGAACAGAACAAGTACAAATAAACAATCTTATGCTACATCTCAAGCTTCTAGAAAAAGAAGAACAAGTCAAGCCCAAAGCCCAAAGAAGGCAGGAAATTATAGAGATCAGACCAGAAATTAATGCAATGGAGACTAAGCAAACAGCACAAAGAATTAATTAATAAAAGAGTTGATTATTTGAAAAATAAATAAAACTGATAAACTCCCAGCCAACCATATCAAAAAAGGAAAGAAAAAGCTGAAATTCATGCAATAAGAAATGAAAGGTTTGAAATCACTAGAGACTCTATAGAAAAGATTATCAATACTTCCTTCAAAATATTTACTCCCATAGAATAGAAAACACTGAGGAAATGGACAGATTACAAGATATATATCAATTACCTGATACAAAAATTCTGAATAACTGAATATCAGCCAGCAAAATTCAAAATGTAATAAAAAACATACCAAAAAAGACAAACCCAGGTGCTGATGAATTCACAGTTGAATTATACAAGAAATTTACAGAATATTTAATGTCAATTCTTCTCAAACTTGTTAATGAAACAGAAAGGGAAGGAATCCTCCCTAACTCATTCCTGGAGGCAAGTATTACCCTGATATCAAAACCAGAGAAAGACTTAATCAAAAATGAGAACTAGAGTCCCATCTCCCTAATGAATATAGATGCAAACATTCTCAATAAAATACTAGCAAACAGAATGCAGCAGATCATCAAGAAGATTATACACTTCCACCAAGTGAAATTTATCTGAGGAATGCAGGGATCATTCAATATAAGCAAATCAATTAACATAACAAACCACATCCATTAAGCCAAAGATAAAAATCACATGATCATCTCAATAGATGCAGAAAAACCTTTCCATAAAGTCCAACATTCTCTCATGATTAAAACGCTTCAGAAAATCAGAATTGATGGTCTTTGTCTCAATCTGATAATAGCCACCCATAACAAACCAACAGCCAAAATCATACTAAATGAACAAAAATTGAAAGCTTTCACTTTAAAATTAGGAACAAGACAAGGATGTCCACTGTCACCACTCCTATTGAATACAGTTCTGGAAATATTAGCCAGAGCAATTAGACAAGAGATATAAATGAAAGGAATAAGGATAGGAAAGGAGGAATTGAAATTATCATTTTTCACAGATGACATGATACTCTACATAGAAGATCCACAAAACTCCACCAAAAGGCTCCTAGATTTAATAACCAAATTCAGTAGCATAGCTGAATACAAAGTCGACACTCAGTAATCAATAGCATTCCTGTACATAAACAATAAACAGACTGAGAGACAGATAAGGGAAACCACATCTTTCATAATAGCATCTAAAAAGATGAAATACAAGTCAATCTAACAAAGGAAGTAAAAGATCTATAAAATGAAAATTACTCTAAAAAAGAGATTGAAGAAGATTTCAGAAAATGGAAAGATATTCCTTGCTCATATGTAGGAACAAACAACACTGTGAAAATGGATGTATTTCCAAAAATGTTGTACAAATTCAATGCAATCTCAATGAAAATACCACTCATGGACCTCACAGATCTAGAGAAAACATTCCTAAAATTCATCTGGAATCAGAAGAGGCCTCAAATAGAAAAAACAATACTGTGTAACAGAGGAAAATCAGGAGGTATCACAATTTCTGAC
>NW_004955448.1:14196876-14290458 GCF_000276665.1 Chinchilla lanigera | reverse complement strand
TTTTATTATATATTAATAATTTGATCAATTTTGCTTTCTTACATCTGGTAATCTGAGCAGCTTCATTGAAGACAAAAATATGTAATGTAACAGCCACTGATAATTTCGCTTCTTTTGTTCTGAAACCCTGTATCATTTTTATTGTTTTTGTTTTGTTAATTTTTTTATTTTAAAGATTAAAGAATGAAAACATATTAACAGACACACAGACATTTACAAAATAACACATAAACAATACAAGCAAAACAGAATTTCAGACAAAGTAACAGGAAATTAAATATGATTGTATTACATATTGTCATCTTCAAATAGATTATTCAGATAAACAAATATAGACATGTAAAATTGATCAAACAATTAAACATTAACTGTTCCTTCCCATAAAGCAATAAAAATTAGTAGTACAATTATATTAGCTATCTTGTGTGAACATATATATATTTTTTTTTCCCTTCTTTCTTTCTTTTCTCCTTTTCCCCACCCCTGTTCTTTGCTTTTGAGCAATTTCTTTCCTTTTCACAATATCTGTTGTACCTTTTAGATTTTATTCACTCTTTCAGGTTCTTACCCTAGTGAGACAATACAGTGTTTACACATGCAGGTCTGATTTACTTCACTTATGAGTATGGTCTCTAGTTGCATCCATTTACCTATAAAAGCCTTGAGTTTATCTTTCTTTATAGCTGAGTAGTATTCCATTATGTAAAGATAGCACAACTTTTTTTTCCATTACTCAGTGAATGGGCATTTGGGTCTCTTCCACAATTTAGCTGTTACAAATTGTGCTGCTATAAACACTGTTTTTGCTTTGTTTTCATTTTGTCAGTGTGTTGATATTTGCTATAATTCTTCATATCATTCTCTCTTTAAAATTAAAAAAACTATGTAGTAAAGATTTGTGATATATATAAGAGAACAAATAATGGAGAGAATGCTTTTCCTTGATAATGTATCATGAGCATAAAGTAATATTTAGTTGGCTTTTAATATATCCAAAGAACTAGAGGATCATTTTAAAATGAGGAATTCTGATTCCATAAAGGTTTTAAATATTGGATAGAGAAACTGAAAACAAGTGTTGAAGGGTACAAGTCCTCTGAAAATGTGACACAAGATTTACACAGCTGCTTGTCTGTAAGTATTGAAAAAATAAGTGACACAGCATAGAACTATAAACCTAAGGTATACGGAAGCTCTTCAGAGGACAAACTAAGAAACTGTGATGTAATTTATGAGTCATATCAGGATAAAGATAAATTCATTAATAGTTATGAAAGAGTTAGTTAAATCGCGTGGTTTCAAAGCACAATGGAGACAGAAGGACAAATTAGGATACAAAAATACTGATGCTTATGAATTACTTACATGAATAGCAGTGTACAAAGTGCATTACTACCACACTTCCAATACAGATATGTAGTATATTATACATATGTGAATAATGTTTAACTTTGTATGAGTTATAGATAAGTAATAATTACTACTATTATTTTCTCAATATGAGAAATTAAGTCCTATCATGTTTAAGAAATTTATCCATTATTAATATTTTTTGAATGTAGAAGAGAGAACTAAATGTTAAAGATACACAGTTGACATTCTTATGTGAGTTTCTCTATAATGCAAAACTATGTTTGACCCAGGAAGGTAACAGTGGAAGTGAAACCTGGATTAATAACTGCTATTAATAGAATCAATACATTGTGGAAATTTTGTGGTGATTACTGTTAAAGAAATAAAGTGTCAGTTGAAGACACCAATATTTGAAGATTATGGAACAGTGAGGCTTAATGGCATCAGAAGAAAGAGATGATTCTATTTTGTGGGATTAAAAGACAGTGATATCATCATAGCTGAGAACGAACAAGGTTTAGGTCTTGATGGTAAGACTGTTCTTAGATCTCTGTCAGTAAAAGAATGAGCACTAACTTACTGTCAGACATCAATTTGTGAGTTTTCAATTTCAAATTCCATTTGTAAGATTCACATATGCTGGAAGAAAAAACTTAAAAAGTACTTTAAATCTATGATTTACAAAACTAATTAGAAGGAATGTAGCCTTATTTTCTTTCAAACTGCAAAAATCTTCATGAGAGTTTATTAAGCTATAATAAAGTCTTTGTGATGTTTTAATTTCCTAAGGTTTCTGTGCAGTACCTTAAGATGCTCTAATTTCATAGTTTTAATGAAAGCAGTAATTTAGTAAGCAAAAAGATAAAATCGTTCTCATTTTTATCCAGACTCTTTCATTTTTCCTTCCTTTTTGTAGAGAAATACACTTTTATAAATATATTGAGAAGGATTTTCTGAACCACTTAATTTAATTGGAGCACTGTAATTTTTCAGGAGAGATATCCTCATTGATTCCTAGATACTTCATAGTTTAAAATATATTTTAGAGTCTTTTCACAACAAAAATTTATTTTTAAAAATGAAATACAAATATATCAAACATATGCTTACTTTAAATTAATAATCCTTTTTAATATATCTCCTACTTGAAGAAACTATGTCTAAACACAAATTGACATATTCAAAACTAACTCAGTTTATACTGTCCTTATTGCAGATCTTTTAAAGTCAGCATTTTAATGAGGTTTTGAATTTGTTATTAGATCATTTACATCTAAGAATCTTGTACTTTTGAATTCCTTAAAAATCGCTAATTTTGAGTATTAAACACACTTGTATCATGTAAAGAAATACCACAAATTTATTCATTTAATTTTTACAAAATATAGCCAATCTATGATTTGGTCCCTTTGTGAAGTAAAGAAATATCTATGGCATGAAAAAGAAAGCCACGGTATTTCCATAGTTTGGTTCCCAAATTTTCAAAACATATAATACTATTTTCCTGGGTAATGGTGCCCACATTATCGCCTCTGACCTGCAATGCGATAGTAAGTGGGAAAGTTATTTGTGTGATGTTTGGAATTTCTTATCCTTGCTTGAATTCTGTTTATGATATACTGCTGTTTCCTCCAGCAGGATTTTGTTTGTTTGTTTGTTTGTTTGCTTGTTTACTTGCTCTGAGGAAGTGTCTACAATGTAGTTCAGGCTGGCCTTGAACTGACTATGTAACTCAGGCTTGCCTCAAACCCAGCAATCTGCCTGCCTCAATCTTTTATGTCCCGGGATTAGAGATGTGTACCACCACACCCAGCTGGTCTCCATTATCAGATTCTGAAAAGATGAGTTAATATTGGTATCAATATTTTTCACTGCCTAAAGTTGAAGCATCAAAACAAATATTCTATCCGCTTGGCAGTAGACCTTTGCCGATGGGGGGTAGATTAGTCTCAAGACTGTTCATATAATGACTTTATTATTGCCATTCCAGTAACGTGGATAATTCTTGAAATGTATTACCTATGTTTAATGGGTTTATCTTTAATCTACATTTTACAATTCTCTGAACATTTAACCAGCAAAGGCTTTTCCAACTTGGATTGAAACTGTAGCCTAATAATTTGAAGAGTCTTTAACTAACCTTGGAGAACTCTGAGCTACCGCAATCTCTAGGTTCTCTTTTTCATGTGAAAGATTTTCTAATCTCTTCCTAGAACACTTAGATTTACAGGGCTGATCAAAACAACATGTAATACTTGTGTGACATTTAAAGAAGAACAATCCGTGCTCCTTACAGTCTCTTGACATCAGGCTCAAATATGTGAGGATTGCCCGAAAGCATTTGTCTATAGTATCGCAGAAATGAGTACCTTGGTAGAACTATACAGGGAAGTGATCAAAACATCTTCGACTAGATTATGAATGCTGAATTGTGAGTGCAAGAATGTCAGGTCTGAATATTAAAAGGAGAAATAGATAAATGGTTAGGTAGACACATTTGATGCTTCTGAAAGTATTTTGATTAATTGAAGCATGAAAATCTGCTAGAGAATTGTTATGGATTAATTCTCATGTCCCTTTTCAATATAAGGTACTATTGACTAAAAAGTAAATTATTAAAATTCAAATGGAAAAAAGATGAGAGACATTCACTAAAAGCCAAAATATTGATTTGAATTTCTCAGGATTTTACAAGACTATAGTACATGATTTCCTTAGTATAGGCAATCACTGAGAAATTAAAACCTCTGGCTTCACTAGGTTCTTTATAAAACTTCTGCAAATAGCACATTGGTGGGACATTTACTGTGATGAACAACTACAAAACCTCATCTCTAAAATGTTGTTTAAATACATATATCATATTTTAGATAAGTATGTGAGAAGTGGTATAAGCACACACATTTACATAAACTATTGTCATAATTTAAACAAGTTGAATAGCACAAGACTTCATTCTCGCTCTCTTCCTCTCATATAGATATCAGTTTTGAAAAACTGATTTTAATCTTAAGGGACCTAAAAGCACTTTTACTGTTAGAAGTGATTGAACTTTCCTTTTGAGCAGTTTCTTTCCCTTTCATAATATCTATCGTAGGTTTCAGATCTTATTTACTCTTTCAGGTTCTTACACTAGGGAGAAAATATGATGTTTACACATGTGGGTCTGATTTATTTCTCCTATGAGTATAGTTTCTAGTTGCATACATTTACCATAAAAGCCTAGAGTTTATCTTTTTTATAGCTGAGTAAATACTCCATTGTATAAAACTACCACATCTTTTTGTCCATTCTTCAGTTGATGGGCATTTGGGTTGTTTCCAAGATTTATGTATGACAAATTTCACTGCTTTAAACATGCGTGCACATATATCATCTGTGGTATGATGTTTTTAGTTATTCTAGAAAAATATCCAGAGGGGGAACAGCTGGGTTGAATGGGATTGCTAATCCTAGTTTTCTGAGCAGTCTCATAAGATAGCTAAGATAATTGTATTATTAATTTCTATTTGTTTATTGAAAGGAACAGCTACTGCTTAATTTTTTGACCAATTTTGCATGCTTATATCTGGTAATCTGAACAGCTACTTTGAAGACAACAATATGCAATATAACAGCCATTGTTAATTTCCTATCATCTTGTTTTTGAAATTCTGGATCATTTCTAATTTTTTTTATTCCCTTTAAAACAAAAAGAAGTGATTGAACTTATTCCTTCAAACAAATTAAATTAATGAATCCTGCAAAAAAATTAGAATAAGAAGTTTTAAAGTTAATTTTTTACCTCAATATTGCCTAGTATTGTTTGTATTGATGATATTTTAAAAAGTGTATAAACAGTACTAGAGTACCTTACAGAAATTTTTGTCCATATATCAGAATATATATGAAATTTAAGAGAAAAAGATACTCATATACTTACAAATTAGTTAGATAAATATATTACAATAATAGTAAATATTTATTGAGTTTTCATTCTCAGTATTTTCCTATGCTCCTACTGATTTTGTGTTATATGTTATCAATGTCACCTCTATAGTGGAGAGTTTATGATTTGCTTCTTCCAATACTTACTGAATTTCAAGTGGGAGATGGTATAATAATAAGAGATTAAGCACAGTGATATATTTTATCATGCATATAACTCTTTCACAGATATATTCTCTGCATTTAGAAATGCTGGTTATATTCTCATTGTTTTAAGAAAATGACCTCAGAGAATTTTGAGTAGCTTTGTTTCCACCTATCAGTACATTGTAGAAATTTGTAATCAAACTAGAATTAGCTCAAAGAACCACTGTATAATATTTCATGATCTCGAAATATTTATTCAATCCTTACTTTCTTATTGAAAGGTTTTTACTTTCTTTGTATTTGTTTGTTTTATATTTTTTGTAATCATTAATAAATTATGCTTCAGAATATATTTTAAAGAATAAATTCTTGAGCACAGAGCCTTTCAATAGGATATTCTTTATTAGTATGCATTCTCAGGAGTTAAATTGTTTAAAGAATGACTACACTTTTAATTAAATAGTTTTAAAATTTTCCTTTTATTTCAAAAATATGGAATTTAAGCAGTGTGATTGCTCAACCAATGGACACATTTGAAACAAATTATTTTAAATTATGATTTTAATTTTCTAGTATAAATTTGTGGAATGGGTTTGCTGAGGAAATGTGTACAATTTTTCTGTGATAGTTTCCAATAATGTGCTAAGAATATCCAACATTTGGGGAAAGTTTCCTCTTACTTTTTATAATTTATTTGCAGATGAAAGAATGTTTAGAGGATGGCTTGTATGGTGACACTTTTGTGCACAATCAGAGCAGGTCTAGGTTTTATACATGAAGGTGTACAATATACATTAGACACGTGAAAATATATCTCTGATAGATATTCACCGGAATCTGTATTTTTCCCTGGCCATTCACTGACACTGTTTCCTAGCGTTCTTGGCTGTTACTTGTAGCTATGTGACAGAGTCGTTGATAACAGAATGACAATAGCAAAGGTGGGAATAGCGACTTCTAAGTTCACCCCATAGAAGCCTCGTTATATGTGCTTTATAATCTGTCTGCTTGCTGATTCCGTGGAGGCTCTCATGGGGAACGTGGAAGCCCCATTCTGAGCAGTGAGGAAGTTCTGTGAAATTCAGTTCAATTCAGTTAAGTTATATGATTTTCTGAAGAAGTCTCCGCGTTAAGGAAATTCATCTTAGAAAAACGCTGTAAGAGAACAAATGCACTACGTTTGAACCACGTATGTTCAGGAATCAGTTTGTTACACCGATAACAGCAGCCTGATAGTCCTTGCACTCTGTTGAAGACTTCGGTAGAGAAGAGCATTTTGAAGACAGGTTCCCCGCTTTTAATACCTTACTTAGTGCTTACTACAATATCTAAAAGAACGAATACGTTTTAACAATAATGATTTAATGCTGATTTTAGAAATCAAATGAAACAAGATATTTGAAGAAACTCTGTAACGCAGCCCAGCAAAGTAGAGACTTAGCGACGCTTTCCAGTTTGTGGGCAATAATGAAGAGCCACGTACTCACGTAGATGTCTTTAACCTGCACTTTAGGATTTTATAAAAGCCTCCCACCTAACTTGGTTTTTAAGAAACCACCTTACGGAGACTGGCAGCTCCATACTATTGTTCGTAGGGGAATGTCAGGATTAAAATGTGACCATACTGATTCTGGTGATTCTCCTAGTTGGAGCAACAGTAATATTACATAAGACCTACAGGAAGATTTCATTTCCGTTCATAAAATAGAAATAGATTGCATCAGTTTCTTTCCTTGTTTTTATATTTTCTTCTACCATATATTGTGTAATCAAGTGAAATTACATTTTACTCCAAAAATTTGTTCAAAGAAAAATATGCTTATGAAT
Organism: Chinchilla lanigera; assembly: GCF_000276665.1. NCBI lineage: Eukaryota > Metazoa > Chordata > Mammalia > Rodentia > Chinchillidae > Chinchilla > Chinchilla lanigera. Next base: position 14,283,204 of record NW_004955448.1, on the reverse strand, counting down.
TCCTTCTTTCCTTTCTTCTTTCTTTAATCATGTCATCTAAAGCACATGAAGCAGATGTAAACAAAGTGGTAGACCTAATGGGACACGAAGCCCATCTGACAAAGGTAATCAAATACACTGACAGCTGTGTGAGGATATTCTCTATGTGGAGGGGAAGGAGAAAATAAGCGAATATACTGACAACATTGTTGGACAAACTCTCAGTATTAGAGAATCATTACAGATAGAAAGAGGGGAAAACTTAAAAGGAATATCACAGTTCTGACTTTGAACTGGAATTATTAGTGTGAATTACATATATGTACATGTAATATGTAACACCCACATATAACCACATCCTTATATAGCACATTAAATTATACATCTCATATATATATGGCACATATATGTATATGCACATTCCATTCATAATTATGCACATTTATATTTGTCTGTATATACATATATGTATATATAGTTATTGGTGTAGTGACATAAACATGCCACACATACACGTATGCAAATTTATGCCTTTACTCTATCCATAAAATATTGATAGAACAGGAATTGAAATGTATTATCCATAAGTAGGTGAATGTATCAATTCCTTACAGTGAATGAAATATTATATACCACAAACATGTACTAAAAAAGGGAAAAAAAACCCATAAGTTTAAAATCTTTAGTCTACTCAAAATATGAGGACATTATTTACAATTTTGATAATATTCAGAATATGAATTTTAAAAATGAGTTTTGTTTTTAATCAGTTCCAGAAAAGGGTATGTCTGAGAAATTATCTTCAAATTATGTAAATATTAAAAATATTTTTCTAGTATTTGATGGTTGTTTTTTTTTTAAATTAATAGTGGTGGCTATATGATTATGTTGTCATACACTTTGAAACTACTAGACTGCACACTTTGAGTGAATTCTGTATGAGGGTTATATCTCAATAAATTTTTTTAAATAATAAAGTTAAACAACAAAGCTTTTAATGGTAAACCTAGGAAAACCTATTAGTAATCTTAGAGTAAGATCACTTTTTAAAGGGGCACAAGGTTGATTTCTGGTAATGAAATAAAAGAACTTTATTAAAATTACTTTAAATACATTTAACAGAAGATACCATTAAGAGAACTTTTTAGCAAATAAAAAGAAAATAATAACGATATATCCTTCAAGGGACTCATCCTGAGCATATACGCACCTGCAAATCAATGGAAAAACAGACAACTCAATAGAAAAAAATGCAAACTAGTTAAATAAATGCTTCATTAAGGAGGAAAATATCCAAAGGACAGAAAAACATACAAAATTTTCTTAATTTCCCTTGTTGTCGGAGAAGTGCAAATGAAAAACAAAACACGATACCCCTTCTGGGTAATGGAAAATCAGAAAATAGCAAGCTAAGCAATCACAACTCATGTGTGCTGCTGGTGAGAATCTAAGTTCATATAAATACTCTGGGAAAGTGCTGGTGATATATGCTAAACACGAACATATGCGCACCATATGTCCTAGGCATCCATAAGTAGGTGCATCCCTAACGTTAAGTGGCTGAGCATATCCACCAAATGGTGTGTATTAAAATATTTATAGCAGCACGATTTTTAGTAACCACAAACTGTGAACTAAATATGTGCTATGACTATGGAAATGGATAAATTCTGATAAAGTTAAAGAGTACGCAGTGTTTTTGACAAATGTTACATAACTTCATGTGGCATTAGGGTTGAATCTTTGTTTTTATGCCACTGGGGATTGAAAGCAGGTCATCAGACATATTAGGTAAGCCTGCAGCCACTGAGGTATATCACTAGCCCTGGGAAAGGATTTCATACACACAAAATTGAATGAAAGAACTCCTTAGGACATTTCCACAATCATTAAAGGCAGCATACTATAGAGTCGTACATACCCATGTTTGTTATAAACCAATTCACAACAGTTAAGGTGTAGAATCCGCCTAAAGGAATATCTAATAAATATATAAGAAAATTCGGGCTACATATGCAGTGGAGTATTATGTAGCGATAAGGAAGAACAAAACTGTATCATTTGTAGAAAAATAAATGTAGAGAATGATTTTCTGGAGTGCTCACAGCAGAGATCTTCATTTTTGAAAGATATATTTGGCTGTACATTTATGCATGACCACTTATATGTTTGTGGGTCTCAGTGATACAATTTTTAAGGAGTGTTAGTGGATAAGAATTTTTAATATTTTATTCTATTTTATTTGATTTTCTGGAAAAAAGATAAAACGGTAAAAAAGGGTAAAACAAAATTTCATAACAAAACAATAGAAGAATAACAATAGTTAATACATTACATGTTGTTATCTTTAAAGTGGTTTCTCAGTTCAAAGTAGACAAAAATACAAAAATCATAAGTGATGGCAAATAACAGAACTATGTTCAGTGGCAGTGTTCTTTATTGATAATGTTATTGTGATCAACTGTACCTAATGATTTTTTGTAGTTTGCTGAATCTTTTAGCTTGCAGATCATCAAAACTTCTTATAATTAACAATAATTCATTTTAAAGAGCCAAGAATAAAAACATATGAACAAATACACAGACATTCAAAACATCGCTATCTTGTTGAATGTTAGGCACTTCCCTAAGCTATTTGAATCCATGAAAAATGCAATTTTGAGAAAATGAATACTAGATTTTGAGATTTCTAGATTTTTTTTCCTAGATTTGGAGTGATTTCCTTTCTCTTTTCTGTCTTGATAAATACAAAGATGCATATATGGATGTGCAAGCATATATATTTATTATATTGTACAATGGTGACAAAGCATTCAGTGATAAAATCTTGCTCTAGTTTCTGTATGATCTAGAAGCTAAGAATGACTTATACATTTTATATGGTTAAAAAAATTTAAATATCATTTTGTGACATGTGAAAATTAAGTGAAACCTAAGTTTCAGTGCCTGTATTTGTTCATATATTTCGAGGGTCCGTTCATGTTACGACAGCAGCAAGCATTTGCAAAGCATGTACGTGGATCAGAAGCCTTACATTATTTACCATGTGTCTCTTTATAAATATTGCTTGCTAAATTCGAATGTAATAGCACATGGTTGTATATCTCATGATCGTAGTGTACAACATTAGCCAAGAAATAGGCATTCTGATCCACCACCCAGGAAAGATGTGGAAGAAACATTTACTAGTGATTTTTTAGTGACTTACAGAACACTGAATTCTGATGGGGAAGGACATATTAGAAACACTTAAAATTTTATGAAAGTATACAGAAATTCTGACATAAATCATTTACAAATAAATACATAGCGAGTCATGGTGGTGCCTGCCTATAATCCCAGTACTTTGAAGGCATAAGTAGGAGGCTTGTTGTGAGGTGAAGGCCAGCCCTGGGTACAGAGTAAGTTCAAGGCCAGTCTGAACTGCATAGCAAAGACTTGTCTCAAAAAGACGAAAATAAATTAAAAAAACCCAAACATATAATTTTATTAAACATATATAGTTCTACTTATAGTTATAAATCTATTAATATATAAATACATCCAGTGAATACTAGAATGAACAGTGGTAGGATTGAAGGAACTTCTAAACTGATGATCAAGTGCAAACAAGTTGTCAATGTACTTAAAATGTACATGTATGTATACAATTTTTCACACATAATTCATATCCACAGTTATTCTCTAACATTCTAAAACAAGAATGAGCACAATGGAGAGAGAAGCAAAACAGTAACTATGTGCATTTATAGAAGTTTATACATGAAATAAAAATGACTCCCATGTGTCTTATATATGGTGTTGCTTTAAATAAATATCTCTATTTTATATTTTTTTAATTTAAAACCTTGATGTGGATATGGAAAGGTGTAAATACCTGGGTAGATGCTTATTTCTTGTATGAAAGTTATTTTTATTCATGGAATATTGAAGTCTATCTTACAGTTCAGAAACTGGAGTTCACATTTCATAGAAATTATGTAGTTAGAAGAAGATATAACATTATGACATGTCAAAAGTAATTCTAAGGTACTCCAATGATCTTTTCAAGCTATTTGGAATCCCCAGAAATGGAGAAAACAGTGCAGTAAGGTATGAGGTGGGTATATCGCATGGTTAGTGCTTTTCATGTAATAATAGTGAATGTTTTCATTTTAGAACTGAAAATAATGTTGCTGCAGAAACAACTAACTACTTCTACCTGACAGTGCGTAGGCAATGCCCGATCACAGTTCAGCTAAACTCCAAAGTGGCTTGAGGACTTCATGGCTTGTTACCCCATTCACGTTCACACTTTGCCATTTTGCTCTGTAGACAATCTATTTCCTTTTGTCTTACTCTGTCAGCCAGAGTACCTTCTGAATTAGTATAGTAATTGAATAGGGTAATACCCGAGAACATTTTGTTTTCAGAAATGAAATTCTATGGATTGCAAGTTTCATAGAAAACAGCAAGCCATCACGCAGTAGCGCGTTATCGCCATGTTTCTGGGCCCCCTCATGTTCTACGGTCATACACTTGAGAAGTTGCAGTACATGCACAAAGACTGACGGAAACGCTTGGTCTACTTCCGTCGCTGAGTGCTTGGTCAAAAGCTTGCAGTTAACCGAAGACGTAATAAACCACACTGAAACCTGTGGGAGGGACTGGGATCCCCAAACTAGATCCTGAGAGCAAGGCTTGCAGGTAGAGAGCTTATTTGAGAACTAACATCAGAGACTAAGAAGGATGGATGGGAGAAACACTCAGGAAGACAGTACACATTTCTCCTTGATGATCCCTACTGTAAGGTCCTAAAGCTCCATTAAAACTGCCTACACGCCGTATAAGGAGGAGTAGCAGTTTGCTTCCACCTCCCGTTGGTCAAGATGGTCCAGATGGGCGTTAGCAGCACCCATGTTTGGGTCGCAGATGCCAGGAGCACTCGGTGTGTTTCCATGCTTAGGCACACTCAAGAGAAGGCTGTGAGAGGAAGTGAGAGGTGCACAGTGAGATGCGGTTGTCCCTGCCCAAAGCCGTTTGAAAGGCCTGGAGCTCCTCACTCCAGTGGCTTCCATCAAGGGGATTGGATGCTGTTTGCATCTTCAAGCTTGCCCTCCTAATGACAGTCATAAGGTATTAACAATGTGGAAAAACTCTTACTTTGTTTAAACCTTAACCAAATTTCTCTACAGAACTCTAATTAGAATCTAGGATCATTCCTTCAGGGCAACTTTTTACTCCGATCCTTCAAACATTAGTTCATTTGAGTTGCTGACCTCTTGTGATCATACTTGTCTGTCTAGCTTTACTTGCTTTGTGTTTGTTAATTTAGCTTTGCATCTTCATTCTGATGTTGATCAGGAAACCCTGGGTGTCACTGTCTGCAGTGACTTCCTGTCAGTTTCATGGTTGTTGTGTCAGGCCCTGATGTACCCTGGTGAGCCAGAGAGACAGACGAGATAAATCAAGACTCAGATAGAGAGACAGAAACTGAAAGATGCAGCTGTGACCAAAAAAAAATTTGAGAGAAATTCTTCCTGAATGAGGAGAGTTGAGACTTCCTCCAGGACATCTTTAATATACTCAGGTTAAAGATAGCATGAAATCCAGATAATCCCCAGAAAAGACAAAATCATTGAGTCACTTCCAGCTGTTACAACCCGGGAATGTCAATTTCCATTAAAATATAGTTCAATAAGTTGTTGGGGGAAAACTTATTCTTCATGTAGTTAAGCTTGTGTGATTTAAATAGGGAGTAGACACCACAAATTAAATTTGTGTGTGGTCTTCCTACCTTTGTGACTTGATATTTAATGAACACAAGTGAGTGTTAATATTTCTTCTACTTTTTCATGATTTGTTTTTAAGAAATTGTGATCTGTGATGTTTAATACAATATATATTGGGATATTAGATTTTTTTCACATTTACAATTTAAGGTGTGTTAAAGGCCCTCCAATTGCGGTGCAGTTTGTAGATGCTATTAATTCCTTCAAAGCTAGTGAATCCTGGCACTTCTGTAATCTGAAAGTCTATCTTGAGCTGCTGAATTCAAATGGCCATTTCTGAAATTTAGTTTTCCATGACTGAAAACTTTTGAATAATATTTTTTATTTATTAGTCATTGTTTCTTGCCTTAGTTCATAAAATAAAAATGGATTTATGACAGCACATACAATTTTATATAAAGGACAATGTTTCCAAGAAAATTTTGCTCACTCAGAGTTTTCAAATACTGAATTGAGAGTAGGTAAAAAACCGTGTTCAATACACTGGGAAATATTACTATAAAAGGAAGAAGGACTAAGCCAGGAGTGAGTAACAGGGTTCAAATTCACTTACATGAATAGCTATCCTTGAACATAGCACGTGTCTTCTTAATATAATCTCCTTTGTCATAAAATTACACAGGTAGATGCTCTCTAGAGAGTTATATAATTCAAAAACATTTGATTCATCTAGTGTGAGCTTGTGATTATCTATAATTGAAATTTATTTTCTATTCTTTGCTACCCATGTGCAAAGCAATAACTAGCCATGAATTCATTGTTCTCACCATTAACAAAATGCCTATATATATTTGTATGCATTTATATATACACAACATTTATGTTCACTCTCTTTAACTTTCTATATCAATTGAAAGCATAATATTTCAACTGATCTAATTCTAATACACAGTCATAATTCCTTGGCTCTTGCAAAACAGTAATTCTTAAAGGGGGAAAAAATTTAGCATGCAATGTAGTTGTAACCCAGACTCAAGGAATTCTTGTTCAGCATTTCATGTATTAATTGCAGTAACTTAGAAATTCCTTTCACACTTACAGTCACAAAACATTTTTTCTACTAAGCATCAACTTCACTAACACACAGGACAGCTTATTCAATTCTAATTCTTTAATAGATTCAGCTATTCAATTCAATCAAAAATATTTATTGCAAACTAAGTAGTACTCTAGACATTTCTAATATTTTGCCTTACATTGAACTTAATATTGGCCTGGGGATTTAGCTCAGTGGCACAGCACCTGGCTGGCAAGCACGAGGTCCTGAGTTTGATTCCTGGTACCAGGAAAAAGAAAACATTGAACTTAATATGGTATGTGCTTCAGTGTATTTTTTTTTCAATTGGATTATATGATTAATGAATAAAGATTTATGCATTCAGATTTGGGTATTTCTTCCAATAAATTAGAATGATGACCTACAGGTCTTTGTTAGAATCACCATTGTTAATTGTCATTCAGAGAGAGGAATAATTTGATTTTTCCTAACTCTCTATTGGCATATTCAGCATAGAGTAAAAAATGACAAGTATATAGTTGACAAGTGTACAGTTGTCTTTTCCTGCAATTTCTCAGCATAGCTTTGACAGGTAATGTAAGTTTGCCCTATCCTATGGGTAGTTAGATGACATTTGCTTCATAAATTGTCAGTATGTTCCCTCTTCAAAGTTGTAAGGATGACCTTAAACAAAGACAAACTCCTTGTTAGAATACTAAATTTTTTCTAAAAAGCTTTAGCCTTCAGACAGAATATCAAGATCTTTTCTTAAGAGCACATCCACAACTTTAAAACTCAAATAAGTTAAGAATAAATCTAAATTAGTGATTTCCTAAGCATATGTGTATGTTCCAATTTTCTCACATAATAATTAATATTGATTATGTTAGGTACAACTATCAAACCACAGAGAGTTTCATGTACTGTAAATACTTGTTTTGTTATTTAAATTTTATTCTTTTCTTCCACTTTAAATTATTCGGGGGTACATCTTCATTTGAAACTTTACCCAGGACTTTTCATTGTTGTTTTCCTTTACACAGCTCAAATTAATCTCTCCTCAGCTTCGGATTTTAAAAAGTATAGCATTATTTTTACATAATAGAAAATGTTAGTCTGAAATTCTGTTCAGTCTTGTGCTGAATGTGTGAGTATATCAGTGCTCTTGGTTCCTTTATGTAGAACTCAAAAGAACAACGTATCAACCAACATCCAAATAAGAAAGTTAGTAGAATGACAGAGTTGAGTCACTATTTCCCCTTACTCAATACAGTTTTAAGGCAAGGATGAAAAATATAGCAACACTTTCAAATTATATTACACATGGAAGGAGATGCATATTCAAGAACAATAAATCCATAATGTTGTTCACATATTACTTCAACTAATACCTAATGCTTCAATGTGTAATACACCAGAATACAGAACTGGAAAAAAATACTGCTTCATTTCTTCCTTGAGACAGGGTGTTGCTTTGCTGTTCAGGCTGGCCTTGAACAAACTGGCGATGATCCACCTCCTTCATCCTCCTAAGTGCTGAAATTACAGGCAGGTGCCCGACATACATCAAGACTACCACTTTGAAGAGACTTTAATTTAGTACAAGCACCAGTCAAAATAGTTATTTTCCACAGAGTAAAGTACTGTTTTTCACCTTTTAAGTTGGTAGTATCTACAGTATTCAAGAACACAGGAAATCAAATAGAAGGTCCAGGGAAGACAGATATCTTCAATACATTGTCAGAATAGAACCAATAATGATGATTTTTATGATATATATTCTTTTAAACACACAAATGTACATTTTTTTTTATCTTTCTAACTCTAGTTTGGGAACCACTTTTACTATGGAATGCTGTATTTTGCTTGCTTTTTCCTTGTAAGATTGATGTGTCAGGTGTGGCAAGATGGCAGAGTGCTGAGCAACAGGGAAAGAACCTCTCTGAATGCTGCCATCCAAATGCTGGAATAGAGTCAAGTGGGGAAGATAAGAAGGAGGGAGGAGGCAAGTTGATAAGAAGGAGGCAAGTGTCCCCAGACCCAGGAAGGAACTGAGGCATGAAGGGAATCCCATGGAGACAGTGAAGACAGAAAGTACAACAAAAACGAAGGAGGCACTGAAGGTGCCTTCCCCCAAGGTGGGAGACACTGCACCAGAGGAGTGGTACAACCCTGACAACACGTAGCAAGTGCTGGCCACCAGGGAGACCTCCACAGAGAGACACAGCAGTGGAGGAGAACAGCAGATGGGAAAGGCTGCAACAGCTGTCAGTGAGTGCCCAGGGCTCAGCAGTGCCCTCTGAACATGGGAGTGATTGGAGTGGGGAGGGGTGGGGAGACAGTCTTGGAGAGAGACTGATAGAGCCCAGAACTCAGAGCAGCAGCAGGCTCCAATTAGAAGCTTCCAGCTGGGCCCAGGCCCACGGAAGGTGTGCTGACAGCTGCAAGCCGCCAGAGGGTGGAGGCTCACAGGCTTTCTGAGATAAATCAACATGGATCAGATTCTGTCTCCATTTATTGTTTACAAGCAACAGCAGAGACAAACCTGGAAGTGGACTTTTTTGTTGTTGTTTTTGTTTATTTTTCAATTTGTTTGTTTTTGTTTTCTTCTCTCTTGTTTTTGTTGTTTTACTTTTTTTTCTTACTTTTCTTTCTCCTTCACTGTTCAAACGTGTTTATATGAGTATGATCGTGTTGTCTAGCCTCTTTGTGGCTGTGGTTCTGTTCATTTCCTCTTTTCATCTCTTCCTCCTCTCCCTCCAATCTTCTGCACCAGTTTCCTAAAGTTAGTGTGACCTCCTTTTGTTCTCCAGCCTTCTAATCTTTTCCTCTTCTTCCACTTCTCTATTTTCTCCCTAATCCATTTAAAATTTTACACTGGAGGGCCAAATTGACATACTAAAATGTTTTATACTGCATGCAATTTTCTGCTTTGTTTTAGAATTTGTTATATAACCACAAATCTAGTTCATAGGGTTAAAGTTGGCATATTAATAGCTACTTTAGTTTGTTATTTTCTAGGTTGTATTTTATATTACTGTTATTAGTACAACTACAGCCAAAAAAGACATAATTGTTTTAAACAGCTGTTACAAACATCACCCCAGAAATCAAACTGAAAAAAAAAAGAAAAGAAAGAAAAATTGAGAATATGCTTAAACAAGATGCAACCACAAATATCACCAAAGACAAACTCTGGGTGAAATGAGGTGGGATAGTCCACAAATCAGCCACCTGGACCCTCTGAAGTGACAACTGAATAAGGCTCTAGAAAAATCAAATCAGACTGAATCTCTCAAATAACTAAGGAGATGATATCCACAATGAAAAGCATGCTTAGTGATGCTAGAGCAGATACACATAAGAAAACACATGAGCTGAAAAAATTATGGAAATCATGAATGCTCAGAGTAGGAAAGAAATGGAATTTGTAAGACAGATTCAGGAATATATTCAGGAGAACAAAAATTCCATTGAAAATATTTGCTACAGATTAAGCCAATGTGAGGACAGGATCTTAGAAATAGAAGGTGGGCTTCCAACTAGGGACCATAAAAAGAAAGACTTCTTAAAAATAGCAAAAGACTACAAGAAATCAATGCAACAACTGCTAGATGATGCAAAGAAGAATAATTTAAGATTAATTGGAGTTAATGAAAAGCAGGACATGGCACAAATGATATTAAAAATCTGTTCAGAAATGTCATGGCAGAGGAAAAGAATTTGACATGCAATTAAGTGAGACATATAGAACTCCAATAGGTCATGATCAAAATAAAAAATTTACAGCCAGGCACATTATAGTCAAAGTTCCAGAAATTAGGCCCAAGAGTAGAGTACTAAAAGCTATTAGGCAAAACAAGCAAACCATGTATAAAGCAAAGCCCATCAGAATCACAGTTGATTTCTCAGCACAAACCCTCATGTCCAAGAGATCTCTAAAGGAAAACAATCCTCAATCCAGATTGATGTATCCTGCAAAACTATCTTTCAAAACCAATGGATAAATAAGTTACTCTCATGAAAAAGAACAGCTGAGGAAATTTATGAACACCAAACCAGCACTCCAAAAGGTTTTGAAGGACATTCTACAAAGAGAAAACAAGGACTGTAACCCCATAAACTGTAACAGAAGGAACACATGATGCAAGGCAAACAAGTAAACAGAGGGAAGGAGAAAAAATGGAGGGGAGCAAACAACAGAAAAATGACATGGCAAGGATAAGTCAATACATATCAGTCATTGCCATCAATATTAATGGTTTTAATTCTCTAATCAAATGACACAGACTTGCAGAATAGATCAACAAGCTTGATCCAACAATATGCTGCATAGAAGAAACACATTTAATTCAAAATGAAATTAGTAGACTTAAAGTAAAAGGATGAAAAACAATATTCCATGTGACAAGAACTCAGAAAAAAGCAGGGGAAACAACTCTATTTGCAGATAAAGTGAACTTCAAACCAAAATTGATGAGGAGAGATAAAAAAGGTCACTATATCCTTGTAAAAGGAACAACCTAAGAGGAAGAAATAATCATAAATATATATGGAACAAATACCAGTGCACCCAGCTATAAAAAAGAAACATTAATAAGCATGAAAAATCAAATAAGCACTAATACAGTTCTACTGGGAGATTTCAATACACACTGTCACAAAAAATGTAACAACCAGATATAAAATCAAAATTAAATAATAGAACTAAACCAAGCTTTTGAAAAAATGGTCTCAGTCCTTGTCTAGGGTATTCCACCTCACAACATTGGAATACACATTCTTTTTAGCTGTACATGGGACATTCTCCAAAACAGACTACCAACTAATACATTGAACATGCTTAAATAAATGCAAGGAAATTAAAATTATCTCATGCCTATTATCAGACCATAGTGCAATGAAATTGGAAATCAATGGGAAAAGAAACCACCAGAACTTCATAAATACATGGAAATTAAATAGCACCTTCCTGAACAACCAATAAGCCACAGATGAAGTTAAAGAAGAAGTTAGACAGTTTATTCTATTAAATGACAAAAAAAAAAAAAATACAAAATACCAGAACTTATTGGACACAATGAAAGCAGTTCTATGAAGGAAATTTATAGCAGTGAATACCCATTTCAAGAAAATAGAGCAAGCACAAATAAACACCTTAATGTTGCACCTCAAACTTCTAGAAAAGGGACAGACTAAGCCCAAGCAAAAACAAGGTAAGAAATTATAAAGATCAGAGCAGAAATTAACACATTGGAGACTAAAAAAAAAATAGAAAGAATCAATGAACTGAAGAGCTGCTTCTTTAAAAGATTAAATAAAATTGAAACACTTAGACAATCTTATCAAGAAAGGAAAGAAAAGAATCAAATCCATGCAAGTAGAAATGAAAAAGGTGAAGTCACAATGGACCCTGCAGAAATCCAGAAGACCATCTATACCTATTTCAAAAATTCCTATTCCAATAAGATAGAACATGCAGAAGAAACAGATTCCTAGATACATATGAAATACCACTGTTAAATCAAGAAATACAAAAATCCTAAATAAAACAACAAAAATCATTACAATCAAATGTGTAATTAAAAACCTACCACAAAGAAAAGCCAGGGCCTTATGGATTCACTGCTGAATTCTACAATAAATGTAGAGAATACTTAACAGCAGTACTTCTTAAACACTTTAATGAAATTGGCAGGGAAGCAATACTTCCTAATTCATTTCCGGAAGCAAGCAGCAAATCATCTAGAAGATGATTGCACACCATGATCAAGTGGGATTCATACTAGGGTTGCAGAAATGGTTCAACATACATAAATCAATAAATGTAATGCACCACATTAATAGAGACAAGGACAAAAATCATATGATCATCTCAAAAAATGCATGAAAAACTTTTGACAAAGTCCAGCATGCATTCATGATAAAAACCCTAGAGAAAATCAGAATAGATGGTCTTTATCTTAATGTAGTAAAAACCATCTATGACAAACCAACAGCCAATTTCAAACTAACTGGAGAAAAAAGAATGCTTTCACTCAAAATTCAGGAGGAAGACAAGAATTTTTACTGTCTACACTCTTATTCAACAAAGTCCTGGAAACTTTAACTAGATCAATTAGACAAGAAAAGCAAATAAAAGGAATAAGGATAGGATTGACAAAAGTGAAATTATCACTATTTGCACCTAACATGATAATCTACATAGAAAACTCCCAAAGCTCCGCTAAAAAACTGCTAGATTTAATAAGCCAATTCAGTGTAGCTGGATATAGTGTCAACACTCAAAAATCAATAGGCTTCCTATACACTAATGACAAACTCACTGAGAGAGAAATTATGGAAACACCTTTTTCAATAGCATTTAGAGAAAATGAGGTACCTAGGAATCAATTTAGCAAAAGATGTAAAAGATCTCTACACTGAGAACTACAGTACTCTGAAAAAGGAGAATGAAGCAGATACCAGAAAATGGAAAGCTATCCCTTGCTCATGGATAAGATCATTCAATACAGTGAAAATCACCATGCTTCCAAAAGTATTATACTGATTTGATGCAATTCCAATCAAAATTCCAGTACCATATCTCACAGAATTAGGAAAAACAACCCTAAACTTCACTTAGCAACAGAAGAGACCGAAAATAACAAAGGCAGTTCTCACCAACAAAGGCAAGGCGATGGTTTCACAATCCCTGACTTGATATTATACTATAAAGACAGTGTGATAATAACATTGTGATTCTGGAAAAAGGAAAAACAGACCTAAAGATCAGTGGAACTGACTAGAATATGCAGAAACAACTCCAGACATAGTCAACCACTTACATTTGACAAAGGCACCAAACACATACACTGGAAGAAAAGTAGCCTCTTTAATAAATGGTGCTGGAAAAACTGGATTCACACGTGCTGAAAATTAAAATTGGAGCCGTATCTTTCACCATGCACTAAACTAAATTTAAAATGGATACAAGATCTAACTATTAAGATAGAAACATTAAATCTATTGGAAGATAAGATAGGTAAAACTTTTGAGGACATTGGCGTAGGCAACAGAAAGAACAGAGTGAAGAGACAACCCACAATGTGGGAAAAAATGTAAAAAAATCAGACCTTACAATTGTAAAAACCCAGTTCAGAAATGGACATCAGTGATTAATACACACGGTTCAGATGAAGAAATGCAAGCAGGAAGTAAATATATGAAGAAAATGTTAATCATCATTTGTCATTCAAGAAATGCAAATTAAAATAACCCTGAGATTCCATCTTACCCCAGAAAGAATGGCTACCATCAAGAAAACAACAAATAACAAATGCTGAAGGGGCTGTGGGGGAAAAGAACCCTCCTTTACTTTCGAGAGGAGTGTAGATTGCTGCAGTTGCTGTAGAAATCAGTATGGAGATGCCTCGCAAAACTAGGACTGGTGGTTTCATTTGACCCAGCTATTTCCCTTCTGGGTATCTTCCTTGAAGAATTAAAAACATCATACCACAGAGATAGATGTGCAACCATATTTACTGCATCACAATTTGTGTTAGCTAGATCTTGGAAATAACTTAAATGCCCATCAACTGAGGAATGGATGTAAAAGAAACGGTCTTTCTACATAATGGAGTATTACTCATCTATAAAGTAGAATAAACTGGAGACCTTTAGAGGTAAATGGATGCAACGTGAGTCCATACTCATAAGTGAAGTAAACCAGATGCAAATGTGTAAATATTATGTTGTACCCTTAGTATGAAAAGCTGAAAGTGTCTATGTGATCCAAAATGTACAATGGATACTGGAGAATAGAAAGAAACTTCAAAAGGAAAGAGAAACTGCCTGAGAGGAATGGGAACAAAGAAGGAAGGGAAAAACAAAGGAAATTATATATATATATCTATTTAAATATACATATTTAGGCTGCTAATTTCTCTCAGTTCATTAAAAGATAGTTAGCGCTAATACTGTTTGGACAATTAAATGCTGGTAGCTTTACTCTGAGCAACTAATTTATTGATAACAATATACAAAATGTTAGACATTGTTACCCTGTTACATTGTTTTGGAATTTTGTGCTTTTGTGGGTTATTTTTTTTTTCTTTAAAATAAAGAAAAAAATTGATGTCTCATCAATTTTCACCAACAAAATAATTCAAAATTCCTTAAGGTTTTTGATAGCTTTATTGCTACATATAATTTATTACAATAATGATGCAAAAATTCAAGGCCAGCAACACACTCATTAGACCAACAAAGTAGTTGAGAAAATCTTAATGTAGGAAAATAGATTGTAACAGCTAAATAAAGCTTTTAAAAATTATGATTTGAATAGAAAACTCACCAGTTTTCATAACACAAATTGAGCACAACAGTTTGATGGAGGCAGGATATTTTAACAGAAAAATTAGATATCATAGCATGTTTTCTATGTTACATGGTACATGTATTTCATGTGCAGACTTCAATAAAATTAAACTCATTACTTTTACCCATACAGTTGTTATATTTTATATATTACTTCTTGCTCTGTTCTTTCTATGTAAAAGAAAAATTGAAATAGTTGTACTAGAAAGACAATTATGTTTGATATAGAAAAGAGTGATTGGGCTTCTAGAACTGTTTTCATCAGAATAATCAAGTGTGCTGAGAAGTGGTACAGAGGAAGCATCAGCAAGCTGTGACCTGCCAACTGTTTGGTAGATGTGGTTTTACGCACACAGCCATGCTCATATATTTATACTCTCTGTAGCTGTTTTTCATATCAAGGCAAAGTTGTGACAGAGGTCATGTTGTTTGACCAAAAGCCTATGTTAACTATCAATATGTATTAACTACCTGACCCTTTCAGTACAAACAAGGAAATATTTTACTGATGAAACCAGTGGACTGAAGGTGCATTATTTACTAAGAAATAGAAGAAAAAGGACAGAATGAAGACGAAGAAAACAAAGAGAACTTGAAGTAGCAGGTAAAATACATGCAGAAAACATGCACTCAAATACAACCCTTGCAGTGAAGACAACAGAACCAAAGAGGTCAAAGAGATGCAAGATTTTGATCAAGCATCTCAATAAGCTTCAGATGATAAGGCTGCTCTGGACACTGACTGGGTTTCAGGGGAAAAAGTTGAAAGCATATTTTATGTTTTGCTCAATCCTTTAGTGTGATGAAACTGAAATGCTTAAAAAAAAATGCCAAGAATCAACAGCAATATATTGCCTAAGAGATGTTAGGGTAAAATAACCTGTGAAACCTGCGCTGAGGTCCACCATCCCCCACTCTCTGCTGAATACTGTGCAGAGAAGTGAAATCCAACTGTGTTGGTTTGGGACTTATTTTGCAAGGGGAAACAATATAACAGAGGACACATATTTTATATAATTATTTACAATAGTCACCCAAAGAATGATATACAAGAGTACAGGAAATCTGTCTACACACTAAGACCAAGGAATCCAGCTGAGAGCCTGGATCCCATGGAAATATCTTGCATGATATTCTGGAAATAAAGAATTTCAATTAGTTTAGGAATATATTTAAAAGTGAATTTAAATGTACTTTAGAAGTATTTTAGTATGCTAAGAATCAGAGAGAAAATTTTTTTTTAAAACACAAATGAAAGCTTTTTATATATTGTAATATAGCAATATTTATTCTTAATTTAGATGTCTATAAAATATGAGATATGAATTTATGTGATTCTGTGTTATATCTCACATGTAAAGCACCATATTTTATATGATAGCCATTACTTGATGATTATCGTTGTTTTTTAGCATAAAACAAAATATCTGTCTCAAGAGGCCCCATTTTCAATGTTGTTGTTTCAAATAAAAATAAAACATTATGTTTTGCAGGATTTCTACTGTTAAAATACTACTTCTATTATCTTCTCATATTGTCTACATATTTAAAAATACATTGAGTTTTTCATAATTATACCATAATGTAAGTGAACTTTTTCTTGATTACAATTAGGAAAAATTACAACTCGTTGAGAAACGATTCTGAATTCAGTGCTCTGAAGTTTGGTCAGCTTGCCTTCCCTTGATGTGGCAAATTTAGAAAAACAATTCCTCACATATTGCAAACTTTAAATTAAAACAAATTATTTTAGGGGCCAGAGATATAGCTCAGAGGTGCAGCACCTGCCAGGTAAGTGTGAGGTCATGAGTTTGATTACAGTACCAAAAAAGAAAAAAAAAAGTATTAAGAGCTAAGAATTAATAACTTGTTGAATGATATGCATAGATATTGCCTTCATGATGAAATAAAGATTCTCTACTCAGAATTATGTCTTGGATGTCTTTCAGAATTTGATCAGTGCTACCTTATATATCACTAACACATTTATTTCATTATGAAATTATGTTTTGTATGTTTACTTCATCTGATTGAGCAATTAAAATCAAACACTGTATCTTTTTCATCTTTTCGGAGTACCTAGAATAGTTGAAGCTTTACAATGAAAATTTTGAATTAAATTTAGTTGACTAACGTTAAGAGAATCACAACCAGGTAAGATTTCAAACTTTAGTAATTTACAACGGTTGCCATAGAGTTTAAATATTTCTAAACTTATATTTTGGCTTAATGTATATTTTTCAATGGATAAACATCATTGCTGTTGTATTTAAAACATTGTTCATCAGTTTACCCCTTCCATTTTTTAAAATGTCTTTGTCTTAGTTACTTTTCTCATTGCTGAGACAAAATACCCAAAACCTAAAGTTAAAGGAGGAAAGGTGTCCTAAGCTCACAGTTTGTAATCGGCTGGCTTCAAAGCAGGGCTGCACATGGCAGTGGAGCAACAGTTCATGGGGGCAGAACACAACAAAAGCAACAAAGGGAGGAGAACAAGCCTCTTTCTTTCCCTCATGTCCTATCCTTTCTACTGGGATTAGGACTGTGCCAATCCAATCAGTGAGTGATGCAGCAATCATGCACCCTTAATCCCAGCACCCTAATCCAAGCTCTGTACTACAAATCAATCACACACTCTAGATTCAGCCACCTAAAAACCCCCCTGTGACTATATGAGGCTTTGAGGGGGCATCCAGACACAAACCATAACAGTTTCCCTTAGTGATATTGCAATGTGTTGTCTTGTCAGGTGTTTAAACATTTAAAATAATCTCCAAAGAAGAAATTTCTACAAAAAACATTTGGAGATACTAAGGATTTTTATAATTTTAAACCTCTTTCCTTGACTAATGATCACAGGCTGTTGACATATGCTATTTATATACTTGAGTATTTTTTATTCTAATCTAGTGGTGGAAATGTATCTTAGAAAACCTAACATTGCAGATTTTGCTTAGAAAATGTTAGCAGTTCAAAATGCTGTTAAATGGCAATCATCTGAAATCAGAGCTTTAGAGTATGATTAAATCATATTGGATGTTTGATAATTTTTGGTTGGAAGATGGAAGTCCACACAAACCACTTTTTACAGTACTTAAAATCATAGGTTTTACAGTGCACATCACATCACTGCTTGAAAGCAATTCTCATTTCATACCTTTGTAAATTTACAAGCAGTTAACTTTATCTTGAAGCTACAGTTCCTTACTCCTTAGCACTGAGAGATAATAATCTCTTGGCCAGGAGTAGTGGAACATGCCTCTAATCCCAGTGTTTAGGAGGCTGAGGCAAGAGGATTGCTGCAAGTTCGTGGCTGGCCTGGGCTACAAAGTGAGTGCATGGCAACCTGAATTGCATACTAAAACCCTGTCTCAAAAAGAAAATGAACAAACAAACATCCCCCGAAACTATTTCTAAAAATAATAATCTCACAAGATTGTTGTAAATCTTAAATTAAGGGATATTTTTATGTGGAATCATATGTAGTTTATAATGTAGTACATTTTTAAAATGGCAGCTATTTTTGTAACTACTTTGTGTTTGTTCTGTGGCTGTGTGTCTTTATGTAGAATTTCAAAGTTTATAATTCCAGTTACAAAAATAAAAACACTCAGTGGCATAATTAAAGGGTTAAATGAGGACAATAATTTCTAAATCATATTTTATGTAAATTAATGTAGGGATAGAGAAAGACTAGAAAAAATTAGAGTAAACAATACTTCTTTTATTGAGTGCACTCCAAGTAAAGTTGCCTTAATATAGTTAATCAGTTGAAAATATTTTGAAATGCTATGTATATTTTTAAATAGATAAAAGGTAAACTAAGCAGCAAATGAAGATGTACCCACAATCCCTCTGACTAAGGCAAAGACAAAAGAAGCAGTTATATCTGGATATAAGTGCTTAAAAAGAGCCGCGACCTGTGCCCAGTTGTTACAGAGTGTTACTCTGCTGACCCCTAAGGCAACATGATCTTTGGAAGCTGATATCACCTCTCTTCAGCAGGCAGGCTTGTCAGGGAGAGAGCCGGAAGTAGCAGATCGGGTCCTCTTGTGCCCTGTGATTCAGTCTCAGCCACTGTCCTGATTGGTCAGAACTTTTTTCCAAAACAAACTAAGATGTTTGGAAAATGTCATTTTCACATTCTCACTTCAAGCCCAGAACTGATTTTAAAAAGAGTGATTTGGAGCAGAAATAATGACATAAGAAACTGACAAACAGCTTCTCACGATTATTATTTAGAAAGAAAAGTCAGCAAGTAGGCTCTAACTTAACTAAGAAGAGAAAATGGAAAAAATGAAAGCTAAAAGAAATTTTATATTTATAATCATAAATCCATTGAAATAGAGAGTAGGAGCTGCAGAAATTCAGGTATCCCTATTTTTTAAGCATCTAGTTCCCCTGGCTCTGAAGAAAATTAAATTAGCTAATTATGGTGGAAGCGCAAAGGAAACCAAGGCTTTAAGTCACCTTACTCAAGAAAACCAAGGAAATGGGAGAGGAAAACAAGAGTTAACCTGAGAAAGGAAATTAGGGCGAGTCACACAGGGAAATTTTAAAGAAACAGCACTTGGGCACAGGGGATCCATCAGAAATCCGGCAGGGACACAAGTAGCCATGCAGTGAGCGGTCCGTTAGCAGCCATGAAAAAAATTTCTCTCAATTATATGAGGTATGGTGCTTGCCCTGGAAGAACATTTCTTCTCAGCAGAGAGAGATTTGTATGCCAAGCACAAACTTCCCTGAAGATTGTTATATTTTTTCCGTGAGATGATAGCTATTTTATTTTAATTTTGTGTGGTTTGTGTTCTACTGTAAGAATGAAATATGGAATCAAGAAAATATCCCAGAAAGCGCAATCCAAGACTTAGCAGTGTTCGTAATCAGCGCTGGCCGGGCCAGGCTGTGCTCCCCGGATTCGCGTATAATCAGCAGTTTTCACTGCGAGGTAAGCTGCTGTTAGCTCCGAGTGCCAAGGAGGACGGCAGAAGTCAGTCAGGGTTACTGAAATCCGAAATCAGAAAAACAATAGTTCTGTAAAACATAAAGTTGTCACCTTAATCTTCAGAATGTTCCCCCAAATGGTGACAAACCAGAGCAGAGATAGTACAAGGTAAAGATAATCATTTGAGAATAGTGTTTAAGTTTAATAAAAAAGCAAATCAACAAAAGTAGCTGTATGAGGAGATAATTGTGAGTTCATGAGCTCAATCCGTACCGCGGGGGTCCAAATCTGAGTGTCGCACTGCTTGTGTGAACTTCACCTCCGAACATCCCTGTCCATGAGTTTTTTTAACGTCAAGACTAATCAACTTAGATTAGTCTCGTATTGTGATCAGGATCCCGTTTTTCTTATGCAATGTCTCAATCAGGCCATAACAGATCTCCTTTTGGGGAATTTCTAACCTCCAGACTGTGGTTACTCTCACTGGAAATAGATATCCTCTCTATTCTCTGCTTGTTAGTTTTAGGAGGGAAGAACTTTTTATATAGGACAAATAAGTTCTTTTTCATTGAACAGTTTGTTGTTCTTCTTGACTTTTAATTGTGCTTCCTCTGGACATCAGGTTGTCTTAACTTATAGCCACCCAAGTTTGCTCTCCTTTTAGTTATACTTTCTCCCTGTCCCATAATTTTCAAACTTCTCACTCGTGACATGAACTAGTACATTTCTATCCTTCTGGTGTGTCAAGTCAGTTCATTTCCAGCAAAAATTTTGCAGTTGCTTTCCTCATGATAGGAGCTCTGTGAATTAACTACCACTAGTTATGTGGTTCAAATGCCAGAGGAGTGCAGGAGTGCAGAGACCAGTGTGGAAATCCCATTGAGCACTTGTGATCACAACCACTTCTGATTCTACCTGTCAGAGAAAGGTTAAATTTCCAGGAAGCAGATAGAGCTTTGAACTCTGTCTCAGAGAATATCCCTAGACTGAGAGGAAGTGATGAAACCTTTCACCACAGAGTTTCTTTTACTGTAGGTCTGAGACTACCCTGAAAGAGCAATGCAGTTTTCCTCTGTTGACGGACTTCTAAAAGAAATCTGGCAGTGGAAGGGCATCTTCATCTTTACAACAAGCAGCTGAAAGGGTGGATCAGGGCAGTATCTCACAGGGTCTGTGGCATGTAGTAATAAGAAAGGTCTTTGGACTTAACCTTATATAATTGCTCCATTGAGAATTTTTTAAGATTATAAAATTCATTCAAGCTTTCCACACTTTGAAAATGAAAAGATAAAGGCATCATTGGTCAAGACTGAGCTACTGAAGGAGGAGAAATGACAGAAAAATTAATTTAAAGTCTCATGAGCATGAGTTCCATTATTTGCATTGTTGCCAAATTTAAAAGTAGTTGTCATCTATAGAGACCATGCCCTTCAAAGCAATGCTGAAGTGTTAACAAGTTTTATTTAATAGACCAGGGAAACAGCTGGCAAGAATCTCTCTCTCTCACTCTCTCTCTCTCTGTCTCTCTGTCTCTCTCTCTCTATATATATATATATGAAACATACATATATTATATATGTATATACATATATATGACTAATGCTGTTTGAGTTTGGAAATAACATGTCAAATACAAAATATAACAACCTTTGATAGATACAAAAATTTTCATGATATGAGTAGCAGATTCAAAATGCCTAAATTAAAATATACATAATTCTCTTCATTTCATATTGGTGTATATAAGGACAATTATTAAAATTATGAAAGTTAAAAACATAAAGTCCAAGCAAGCAGTTGATACTATTTCCTCTACTAATATTTGTAAGTTAGCAGGCATATAGTCTCATGATTTTGGATCAGTTTTTGGTTTACAATGACCTTCATATCTACTAAATGGCCCTGAAAGATGCTGACCTCACCAGCACTAGTTAAACACGATATTTTCACATCTCCAGTGTTCAAAGAGGCGACTATAAAAATGAGTTATTCTGGACCAGAGTGTTCCTATTTAAGTGACATTTTAAAATTATAGTCTTTGTTAAGAATATATGTGCAATTCACTCAATGCTATTATACATATGGGGCATTTAAGTTCTCTCTGAACATGTCTCATCTTTCTAGATGTGTAAAGTTCATACATGCAAAAAGTCAAGGGCTAACGTCATGCACTTTATATACTTTTCTGTGGCTTCACGGGATGGCTGCATTTGGGGAAGGGAACTGTCCAACTTGATGTTAAGGAGAGCGTGCTGACCGTTCAGTGGGTGTGGGAGGGCAAGCGTGCAGACAAGAAAGCTGAGTTCAGATGGTCTGGTCTTTCTTCTGTATGTACCTTTCAATTAATGCTGCTGGGTATTAAAGATCAAGTCCTGATGCTTAAATTATGTCAAAAAATAACAAAATAATATTTTATATAAATGTTCTTTTGTTAGGTTTTAGGGAGAACTGTCTCTGGCAGTGAGTTCTACCAAAGTCACTTTCTGGAGCTAGACGTGGTCCTCAGTTTAGACACTAAAGAGGTGAAAAGGGATCGGGTGGGTGAAGGAGATAAGTGCTCTTTGCTAGATTCTTGGTACCTGGAAGATGGTTTTAACCATCTCATTATAATCATAGGCCTATATGTCCACGTAGACATAAAGTACTTGGGCTTATAGTGCACAAAGTTCATTCTCTGCTGCACAGCATCTAAGCTTTATAGCTTTCCAGAGGTGACAATGCATGAAAAAAGCTAGAGGTAGAGAATTAGACAGATTTAATTACCTTTTTGTTATAACTGATAGCAAAGTGCATCTTGTACTTGCAATTGTAGCAACACCTCTAGGCAGTGTGTCAGAATTTATCACTAGGTTGGCAGCAGAGAGGGAGAAATAAGTACATGAGGACAGATGTGTGTGAAGTTTTCAGAGTTACACATTGGCAAGAAGCATCGTGTGTGTACATCTGTTAGGGTTACTACGGGAACACATTAGTAATTGAGTGGGAGCTAATACCTTAATCATAGAGATCTGACAACTGTCAGAGATGTGCTGAGTGTATGCTGTTGCTTTATGTCTTATTTTAAATTGGACATTAAGGACATATTGTAACTGTAACTTTGCCAATACTTCTATCTAGAAGCCTGTTGCCATTTTTTAACACCAGTGAATATTTTGTTCTCAACAAATGCAGAATTACAATTTTTTTTCTGGCAGATGGAGTTGGTGTAGTATATTCTTGGTTATCAAAAGTACTTTCATAGCTTTGGGATTTTGAATTAGGCAGTATTCATGATGTATGGAAGAAGATACTCACTGTACTATCTCAGTCACACAAAATGGCATGTTGTGTATACACACACAGGACCCGGAAAGACACATCCAACTGAGCTTCTCATGACTATGCATGACTTTGTTCTTTGCTTCTTGTGTTTTTATTTCCAGAAATGCACAAATAAAGATTGTTTTCAAAACTCAAAAAAGACTTAGAATCAAGGGGCCAAGAGAGAGGCTTCCGGAGGACAACAAAAGTCCTGGAAGACCCCAGTGCTTCTCAGCAACTCTCAAGGAAGCAATCAGTCTCATAAGAACTGCAAGCTAGGAAAGGGTCAATCTGTTCTCTGCCATGTTTGCCATTAAATCCTGAGCTCTGAGAATTGGGCCTGCCATGTACTACAATTGCCACCAAACCTCCCCCACCAGCATGGGAGCTCAGCTGAGCCCCGGACAGTGTCTGGACACTGGATGAGTATGCCCCACCCCCTACCCCTGCAGGGAAGCCACATGGGCCACGGAAGCCACGCTGAGCACCAGGGGGCTCTGGGACGCCTGCCACCCACTGCCACGCTGTCACGGGTGTGAGAATGAGCTCCGGAGAACTCCCCGATCTTTCTGAAAATGGCAAAATTAAGGAGCAAACTGCAATCTCAGATGCCCACTGCACCCACAAGCCCAGGAGACATCTGTACAGAGGAATTTGGAGGTCACACATCTGAAATTTTAGCCATAACTAAAATAAATCTACACCAAGACATATAATAAAGATCCCAGAAATTCAGCATAAGAACAGAATATTGAAGGCTGTTAGAAAAAAGAAGGAGATCCCCTGTCAAAGAAAGTCTATCAGAATCACAGCATATTTCTCAACACAAATCATTAAGTGAAGAAGAGCTTGGAGTGAAGTATTTCAGGTCCTGATAGAAAACAACTTCCAGCCAAGATTAATGTACCCTGCAAAACTATCCTTCAAAATTAATAGAGAAATAAAATATTTCCGCAATAAAGAAGAACTGAAAAAATTCATGACAGCCAACTCAACCCTACAAACAGTACTAAAAGATGTTCTAGAAAGAGATAAAAATGACCAAAATTTCAAGAACGACAATAGAAAGTAATCAAGCAGAGCAAGCAATTAAACAGTGAGTAAAGGTAGGGAACCAATAGCAGGAAAATAACATGACATAGGTAAACCTGTACATATCAGTTACAACCGTTGATGTAAATGGTCTCAATTCACCAATCAAAAGAAGCAGCCTGGCAGAGTGGATCAAGAAACGAAATCCAACAATGTGCTGTATACAAGAAACATGTTTAATACAAAAGGAAATTCATAGACTGAAAATCAAAGGATGGAAAACAATACTCCATGCTACAGGAACCCAGAAAAAAACAGGGGTAGCTATTCTGATTTCAGACAATGTGAACTTCAAATCAAGAATGATCAAAAGAAATAAAGATGGTCACTACATACTCGGAAGGGGAAAATTAAAGAGGAAGACATAACAATCAAGTATATCTATGCACCAAAAAAGGAGCACCCAACTATATAAGAAAAATTTTAATATGTGAAAAATTAAATAAGCAGTAACATAATCAGAACAGGGGACTTTAACACTCCATTGCAGCAAAAAGATAGATCAACTAGAAAACAAATCAGCAAAGAAATAACAGAACTAATCCAAAGTTGTGAACAAATAGATTTAGTAGCCTGTACAGCGTACTCCACCCAACAACATCAGGACACATATTCTGAGAAAAAAATAAAACTAAAAACTAAATAAAAAGGAAAACACATTCTTCTCAGCTGAACATGGGATGTTCTCTAAAATAGACAATGTATTAGCTCACAGAATACGCTTAAGTAAATTCAAAGGAACTGAAATTATCCTATGAATACTATCAGATCATAGTGCACTGAAATTGGAAATTAATGACAAAAGAATTCACAAAAACTCCATAAACACATGTAAGTTAGATAAGACCCACCTGAACAACCAATGGGTCATACATGAAACTAAGGAAGAAGTTAAACAGTATTTGCAATCCATTGAAAATGTAGATACAACTTACAGGAACCTGTGGGATCCAATAAAAACTATCCTTAGAGGGAAATTTATATCAGTGAATTTCCACATTAGGAGAACAGCACAAGCACAAATAAGTAATCTTATGCTGAACCTCAAGCTTCTAGAGAAAGAAGATCAACTCAAGGCCAAAGCCCAAAGAAGGCAGGAAATTATAAAGATCAGAGCAGGAATTAAGGTAATGGAAAAAAGATAAAAGGATTAAAAAAAAGATAAGAAAAAAAGATAAAGAATTAATCAATCAAAGATATGGTTGTTTGAAAGAACAAATAAAATTGATAAACCCCTAGCCAACCTTATCAAAAAAAGAAAAAAATCTCTACTCCTGCAGTAAGGAATGAAAATAATCAAATCAGTACAGATCCTGTAGAAATTCAGAAGATCGTCTATACCTGCTTTGAAAATCTTTATTCTCATACAACGGAAAACACAGACAAAATGGGCAGATTCCTACACATGTATGAATTACCAAAGCTGAATCAAGAGGAAATAAAAATCCTGAATAACTCAATATCAGCAAATGAAATTGAGAATGTAGTAAAAAACTTACCAACAAAAAAAAGCCCAGGTTGTGATGGATTCACAGCTGAATTGTACAAGACATTTACAGAAGATTTAATGCAAACTCCTCTCAAACACTTTAGTGAATCAAAAGTGAAGAAATTCTCCCTAACTCATTTCCTGAGGCAAGTATTACTCTGACACCAAAATCAGAGAAAGACTCAACCAAAAAAGAGAACTACAGGCCAATCTCCCTAATGAATATAGATGCAAAAATTCTCAGTAAAATATTAGCAAACAGGATGCAGCAAATCATCAAGAAGACCTCAGATAAGTGTGATTCATCTCAAGAATGCAGAGATAGTTCAATATATGCAAATCAACTAATGTAATTCACCATATCAATAGCGCCAAAGATAAAACTCACATGATCATCTCAATAGATGCAGAAAAAGCTTTTGAAAATGTCCAAAACTCATTCATGAATTAAGAATTACAGAAACCAGTAATAGATGGTCTGTACCTCAATCTGATCGAAACCATCTATGACAAACTAACAGCAAGCACCATACTAAATGGACAAAAACTGAAAGCTTTCATTTTAAAAGCAAGAACAAGACAAAGATGTCTACTGTCACCACTCCTATTCAATATAGTTCTGGAAATACTAGCCAGAGCAATTAGACAAGAGATATGAATAAAAGGAATAAGGATGGGAAAGGAGGAATTGAAATTATTTTTCTCAGATGACATGATACACTACATAGAAGACCCCAAAAACTGTACCAAAAGGCTTATAGATTTAATAACCAACTTTAGTAGTGTAGCTGAATACAAAGGCAACACTCAAAAATAAATGGCATTCCTATATACAACCAAGAAACACACTAAAAGAGAAATTAGGGAAACCACAACTTTAACAATATCATATAAAAAATGAAATACTTAGGCATCAATCTAACAAAGCAAGTAAAAGATCTATAGAGTGAAAATGATAGTTCTCTGAAAAAGAGATCGAAGAGGATTTCAGAAAATGGAGAGATAGTCCTTGTGTAGGGGGCAATGAATCTTAGCATATTATTTTAGACAAAATAGTTTTGGTAAAAGCCTACATGTTGCCTTGGGAAGCCTCCTGGAACAGCGTAAGAGCTAATTCTCCAGATCAACACTGCCCAGGAATGTCTCCCCAAGATAAGGGGGTGCCTAGACCTAGGTAACCTTCCGTGACCCTGCCTGGGCAGTTCCATCTCCTGGCCCTAGGTAAACATTGTAACCATAAAGGAAATGTATGGTTATCTAAAGGGGGACATATCAAACAGAGTACAGAAAGTATATATCATTGTGGTTGGGCTCATGACTGGAGCCTGACCCGGTTACATGGCACAAGGAAAACAACATGTGGTCAGGGCTATAACATTCCTTTCTGTTACCATGGAAACCAAAAATGTACATAACCTGGGAACAAAGACAGGTCCAGGCCCACTTCCCAGACTTGCAAGTTGGGATGAGAGGTGACTGGTCTAAATTAAAAACTTTGTCTGTTCTCTTTGGTCTTTTGCAGAATACAGCCCGAAGTTTTGCCATAACACTTGCTCATGGATAGGAAGAAACAACATTGTGAAAATGACCATAGTCCCAAAATTGTTGTACAAGTTCAATGCAATCTCAATTAAAATGCCATTAATATACCTCACAGATCTAGAGAATACATTACTAAAATTCACTTGGAACCAGAAAGACCCAGAATAGCAAAAAAAAAAAAATCCTTGGAAACAAAAGAAAGGCAGGAGGCGTCACAATCCCTGGCTTGAAATTTTATACTACAGAGCTATCGTGATAAAAGAAGCACGGTACTGGCAAAAGAACAGACCTGAGGATCAACGGAACAGATTAGAAGATGCAGACACAAGTACAAACACACTCAGCCACCTTATATTTGACAAAGGGGCCAAACATGTTCACTTCAAGAAAAATAGCCTCTTTAATAAATAGTTCTGGAAAGCTAGCTCTCCACATACTGATGACTAAAAGTAGACCCATGCCTAACACCGCATACTAAACAAACGTCAAGATGGATCAAAGATATACATATTCAAATGGAAACACTAAATCTACTGAAAGAGAAAGTATGTAGACATCTTGAAGACATGTGAGTAGGCAGAGAGTTCAAGAACAAAAAGTAAACTGCATGGGAAATACTTCAAAAAATCAACACCTGGGATCTCATCTTATTGGAAAATTTTTGCACATCAAAGAAATTGCCAACATGGTAAAAAGAAAACTCAAAAATTAGGAAGAAACTTTAGCCAACTGCCCTTCAGACAAAAAACTTTTATCTAGAACATATAAGGAATTTTAAAAAATCAAGTCCCCAAAATTTAATCACCCAAACCAAATTGGGCATCTGAGATGAACACAAAGTGCTCAGATGAAGAAACACAAATGGCAAATAAATATGAAAAAAATTTTGATATCACTAGTCATTTGAGAAACGCAAATTAAGCAACACTGAGATTCCATCTCACCACAGAAAGAATGGCTATCATCAAGAAATCAACCAATAACAAATGCTGGAGGGACTGTGGGGAAAAAGAAACCCTTCTCCACTTCTGTTGGGAGTGTAGACTGGTGAAACAATGTGGAGATTCCTTAAAACATTAGGATTAGAGGTTCCACTTAACCCAGCTATTCCCCTTTTCAGTATTTTCCCCAAAGAATTCAAAACATAGTTCTACAGCGATATATGTGCACCCATGTTGTAATAGCTAGATCTGGGAAACAGTCCAAATGTCCATCAACTGAAGAATGGATAAAAACCATGAGGTATTTTTACACAAGGGAATTTAACTCAGCTATAAAAAAAGATAAACTTGAGGCATTTAAGGGTAAATGGAGGCAACTAGAGATCATACTCATAAGTGAAATAAATCAGACCCACATGTGTAAACATCATATTGTCTCCATAGTGTAAGAGCCTGAAAGAGTTCATAAAATCCAAAAGATACAATAGGTATTGTTATAGGAAAAGAAGTTTCTCAAATTGAAGGAACAACTGTGATGACAGAAAGGAGCAAAAGAAAGAAAGAAGGGTAGATAGATAGATAGATAGATAGATAGATAGATAGATAGATAGATAGATAGATAGATAGATCTTGGATAGTTGTATTGCTGATGTCTATTGGTTTATTGAAAGGAATAGTTCATGCTTAAACTTTTTGGCCAATTTTGCATGCTTATATCTGGTAGTCTGAACAACTAATTGAAGACAATAATATGCATTATAACAACCATTGTTGAATTCCTATCATCTTGTTTGATGAACCCTGTATTGTTTCTAATGGGTTTTTTATATCATTTTTTAATTCTTTTTATTGGTTTGATCAATCTTATATTCTTATATCTGGCAATATGAGCAACTTCATTGAAGATAACAGTATATAATATAAGAACCACTGTTAATTCTTATCATTTTATTTTGAAGCCCTGTAGCATTTTTATTGTTTTTATGTTGTTTTGTTTTTGTCTTTGTTGTGTTATTTGATTTTTTTTTTATTCTGCTTAAAGAAAAAAATTAAAAAATAAATCTCAAAAATGAGTTTGGCTTGGTGTAGCTCAGTTTAATTCTTTCTTAGCATGCTCAAGGCCCTGTATTTGATCCCCAGACTGCAATAACAGATAAAAAAAAACCTCTGTTTTCCCAAGTTATGAAAATGGACTCTTTTGGGAGGAAACTTGTGTAGGAAATTATGACATAATTGCATTATCAAAATGTTTCATATAAAATATACATATTTACTTGACAATTTTAATTGCTTTAATGGTTATTTTTAAAAGATTTTAAAATACAATGGAATTTACAGAAAAGATCTCATTTCAGATATGGCCTTAGATTTCTAGGCATTAAATACTTGTATTTCTAAAAATTATCCTGTGTGTGTCTTTTGACTCAAGAAAATTTAATTAACATGGCCTTTCCAATTGTAAAAAAAATTAGAATTCTTTATACTGTGTAAAGTTAGTAATGAATTTAAATTTTTATTTTTAAATTTGAAAAGCCAAACTCATGCTTGCACTTAGATTTAATGTATGGAAGATGATAAACTGCGTTTTCAAGCAAAATTAGTACTACTTCCTCTGAATTATTAAAAGTGTTTTTCATGGGTCATTGTAGAATAATTTCAAGATTTAAAATTTTTAAAACCACAAATTGCATAATATAAAACAAAATATAGCAGAATACAGACAAAAGTTTGCTTACTACATATTAGGCCATTCCAAACTAAAGTCTACAGGTTATTCTGTGGAAAATAAATCAATAAATCGTGTAGTACAGTAGCATAATGATAAAGACATGGATCAGCATGATGACTATTTATACGAGAAAGAGCTTATTGTCTGCTAGTAATGACTGGTCCATTCAATCATACCAAAGACAGCGTCCAGTTTTCTAGGTTGTAGAGGTTATTGATTTACACAACACAGAAACATTTACACTATCAATAGGCAAATCACGAGAGATATAATGTGTCTTACCATTAATAATTGCAACTAATTTAATTTCTCAGGCATTTCTATTAAGCCTCAAGTAGCTGGCTTTATATGCACTATCTAGTAGAAACACATTTGACTAACACCTTTCTAATTGCACTTTCTAGTAGAAGATCATCCAATAACACGGTTGTATAACAGTGAGCAACTAGGTGACTATGCTTTTATATATCTAACTAGGAGACTCTTTATGCCTTCTGTATTAGTCCCTGAGTCATACAAGAATAATCAAAATCACCATGCTCGGTGTTGACTTAAATAGAACTTAAAAACAAAAATATTATTTATTCTCTTGTTTTAAATCCACCCTCATTAGATTTTACTCAATTTATATACTTTTATTTGCAGGGCAGCCTTATTAGCTTTTTGGGGTGGGGTTGTATACACACATATTTAAACTCCAAATATGGAGTTTAGCATCAGAAGAGGGAAAAATGTTCACAGATTGGCCTCTCATAGTTCTTTTTTTCTTCTTTTACTGTCTGAACACAAGCACACACCTTGAAGGAAGTAGCAGCAATGACCTAGGTGTACACGGCCGGCATCCCTGTGAAGGTCTGCGCCAGCACACTGAATAGCAATGATTTTTACTGTAATAAAACTTTTCATATCAAACTTCACCATATTTTTCAACATAGTCACACTGCGAAATGGCAAAAACAAAGTGCTGTGCCTCTGTTAAAGTAGCAAGAGAGAAAGTGGAGATTAACCATAAAGAAATAACTGAATTAAAGCAGACTTTTGACTGCCATGGTGAATCAGAACATAAAACGCTGGTCTTCCACTACGAAAAAAATTACTCAACATGAAATGTAACGGTTTGACTCCAGCCAGAGGGTTTTCACGTGGAAAAAATATGCCAAGTTGATGAAATAGAAATAAAAATGCCAATTATACTATAAATTATTTTTATTTATGAGTATATGAGTATAAATTTAGGAGAGCTTCTTTCCGTATTTATTGGGCAAATAGTTCTTGGACTGCATAGATAAAAATCTACATACACTCAGTCATCTGTGGTTCAAGATTGGTAATGGAAGTAACTTACTACTAAAGACTGATATTTGAGAATATTAGATATGTATGTTTTCACATAAAATACATTTATTCTCTCATAAGGACAAACACATGTTCTTATCTCTAGAAACAATCTGAGTTAAGGAGATCATAAATTTGTCATAAATCCCTGGAAAGGAAAATCAGTTCCTGCTTCAGTCGCTGTCTGTGTTAACACCAATGGATTCGTGACAAAAGAGAAAGCAGAACGTTATCTGCACTCTTAAGCAGTACAGGTACGTATTATTACACACCAGTGGTGTAGTTTGTAACATCATTTATTTTCGACAGTGATACTCAGTGCATGCATGTAGACTCTCACTGCTGTAGGGGTAGGTTTTACTCTTACATGTTTACTGCAATGATAAAGACAAAAGTCAGGTTCAAGGAAATCATAAAGCTATAATCTATCAACAAATAAATTAACAAGGTCATGAGTTCGGTTCCCGGTACCGGAGAAAAACCAAAAAAAAAAAAAAAAAGGTGGATATTTAAGAAATAAATTAAAACTGTATTTATATGAAATGGAAAATGAAAGATTTACCTCGTAACAGATAAATAAACTGAACTATACTGAAATTACAGAAAAAAGACAACAAAATTTAAAAATAAAATAACATTTCTTTGCTAATGAAGATAGGGCCTAACTTTTTCAATAGAATTTATTCATCGGTGATAAAAATTTGAAAAACTGATTGTTTAAATATACATTTGATTGAAATTGCTTTTGTGCCTACTCTTTTGATTTCTAAGAAATGTAACTACACATATTTGACCTTGAAATGATCTTCTTCCTTAAACAGACACCAGAGTCATCTTTAGAAATGTGTATCCAGGAGCTGGGGATGTAGCTCAGTGGCACAGCGCCTGCCTGGCAAGTGCAAGGTCGTGAGTTCAATTCCTGGTACCGGAAAAAAAAAACAAAAAACCAAACAAACGAAAAAAAAAAGACGCTTGTAGAAATGTGTATCCATCTGTGCAGGTTCCTACTATTGACTGGAACATCAGCATCGTCACAAAGCTCTGTGAGAACTGAAGCTGCAGTCCAGGAGCGCTGCAGGGAAACACCACTAATGATACTTTCTCAACTCAGTGTTCCTGTTGGTATCACCAGGTGTCATAGGCTTAGGTGTTACACTTAATCATGAGAAATGCCCTGCACACAATTTCTGTAATGGACAGGAGTGATGAAGAGTCACTTCCAAAGGCGTTGACCTCAGAGGCATCTGGCAAGATCTAATTATTATGTTTCTGGAGAATAGCTGGGCAGCTTTCCAAGCATTAGGTGTATTTGATGAGATTATGAATTGAGTCAAAATGAAATTCATTGCTTTTCATCAGCAGCATAAATATTTTGACCAACACACAAGCTGATAGTTCCTTGACTGAAGAAATAGCATGGTCCAGGTAAAAATGACTGTAACACTGTCACAAATATTTACTGTAGGGCTACTACACAATAGAAAATGAAAAAGTCCAGGGTATAGGAGACAACACTTAGCTCCACAACAGTGAAATTTTGTGAAGATAAAAACAATTTTGATTTTAATCTATTTAAATAAGACCTGTGTTGACCCCCTAGCATCCTGAATGACTAACTAAAATAGTAATATGTGAAAAACTCCAGAGTCTCTCCATTAATTAGTTAATGTCTGACCTGAGGCCTGCAGTGGAAGAAAGGGCCAACTAAAAGAACTGTTTTTCCTTACCAGAGAGCAAAGCAAATGCTTTATTAAATAACTGTTGAAACTGCTGAGGTAAGCTCCACCACAGAAAATATTTAAAGTACAGTAGTTATTTCTATCACATATCCATTTCACTCCCTTGCACTTTCCAGGAGGTACATGGACATTGGAAAATAATTGTGTATTACTGGAAAACTAACCAGATAATGACTCCAGCTGTCTTCCTTGTTCCAGATGTGGAATTATTCCCAGAGCAAGTCAGTACAGTACCTTCTGTCTGATGCACAACTACTGAGCTCACAGAGACATTTTTACACCATTATGCACAATTTACAAGAAGCCACTCACTTTTACCTAGCAGAAGGAACAGAATACCTTCTCTGTGTTGCCTGAGAGCCATGTTGATTATTTTAATTCATATCATGAAACAGATTTAAAGATTTCTATTACTTCGACATACAACAGAATAATGTGCAAATCAATTATGTTATAGGTTGATTCAAATGCATGACGCTTCATGAGATGTATTGGTCAGAGAATGAAAAGATTTCACCACCACACCAGCACCAGATTGAGTCATTCACCAACTTGCTGAAGTATTTAAGGGTTCAGTAGCCTGAGCCACTTGGGGATACACAACCCCGAGGGAGGAATGTTTTTGAATGAAGTCTACAACTCTGTCTTTCCTACCACTATAAAGCCTCATAGAATCTCACTTAATGGATCTATTTGGATTTTAAAGGCATCATATGTCAGATTTGATTGTGCCACTCTGATCTGTTAATTGAGTAATAATAAAAGATGATCAGCAGGACTACTGCTGGAAATTGGAAAACTTGACCAATTCTGTCAAATAAAAAGCAGCGATCAAGTTTGACAAATGTGTAAAAACAACAGTTGAAAAATTTTGGATATTGATGGAAGGCACAGTGAATCAAGAGGCCTGCACTCTAGAATGGTGAGTGGTGGTGGCATATTAATCCAGAACTGATCCATGTCTGCTCTTGTCTTTCACACTTGGCAATGGAATTCTCCCCAAGAGCATAAGACAGCGCAGACCTCAGAGAACAACACTTTGTTCCCCGAATAAACAGATTGACTTTCTTTGGAGCAAATCATGCACAGTCCATGTACAGAAGTGTTGATGAAAATAACTAATTTAAGCTACTGAAGTGAAAGAAAGCCTGACTCTAGCCCATCTGAGGTCATGACACTGTCAGTAGCCAGCAAGAAAATTTCAAAGGAGCTTGAAATTTAAGAGAGACCCAAGGCATCATGTCAACAAAGTATTGCTAAAATCCAGGCTGGCTGCACAGGACGTGAGCACGTACAAAGCTCATATTCCCCAGTCATCCCTGAGTAAAGGTCATATTTTGTCTACACCAAAAGGAAACAAAGAGAGAACTGTAAACTGTCTGAACTTTGAACCATTATCCAATGAATATGAAGGAATTCATTGTGTAAGAGTGCAGATGTGTGTAACTTATACACTCTGAACTGTATTGGGATATCATTATAGTATAATGACACAAAAATAACTGCTAAAATAACAGGCCTAAGAATAAATCCAAACACTTAAAAATGTCTGAGCAGAAGCAGAAATGGTTTAAGACTGTGAAGGGGACTGACTCTACAGGTGCAGTCCAGGTAAGTCTCTACACAAAGAAAGACAAGCCAAAATAACAGTCACCTACAAGTATATGGAAGAGAGGGATAGAATGCAGGAATGTCACAGAGTATTATCTAAGAAGAAGAGTTTTCAATTAAAAAAGTATTAAGCATGTGAACAACAAAACATGACTCATATTAAAAATTTCACAACAAATAGCAACTATCTTTAACAGACAAAAATTTCCAAGAATTGTGATGAATATGCTAAAAAAAAAAAGAAAAAAACTAAGGGAAGCGAAGTTAGGAACTAAATGCAAGAGAGAACAGTAACTCATCAATCCAAAACATCAATAAAGAGACAGAGACTATAAGAAGGGATCAGAATGGAAATCCTAGGAGAAGAGTTCATAACCTGAAATATGAAGTTCAATTAATATGCCTAAATAGTAGGGGGCTGGGGATTTAGCTCAGCGGCAAAGCGTCTGCCTGGCAAGCGCAAGATCGTGAGTTTGCTTCCCGATACCGGAGCGGGGGTGGGAAATGCCTAAATGGTAGATTTGAACAGCCAGAAATCAATAAACTTGAAATTACACTGACAAAGAATGTGAAGCTATAGAAAGGAGGTAAATAGATCATAGCAGCTGGGCTCTCTGGACTATTATTATCATGAGATTAATTGAACACTTTCTTGAGTTTTCCAGAATAAGGGAAAAGGAAATGAAAAGAGACTATGTATCTGCAGAAATTATGGCTAAAAACTGATGAAATCTTTAAGGGGTAAGTTGAAGAAGTTAAAAGAACTCCCAGGTAATAATCAAAAAGATACTCACACCCAGCCAGATCATTGTAAAACAGAAGAAAAGTATTTGATAGTAGCAAGAGAACTGCAGTGCCCAAGAGACTGTGCAGTGGTTTAACTGTCCCCAGCAAGGTGCACACCTTGGAAACTGTCCCCAGCGCACCAGTGCAAAGTGGTAGAAACTTCCAGAGATGTTTTAGACTTTAGCACTCAATATCCATGAATGCCTCAATGTTATCACCAAAGCACAGCACGTTCACTGAGAATCAACAAATGGGATCATAACAAATAAAAAGCTTATGCGCAGCAGAAAGAAAAGAAAGTGAAAAAATAATCTACAGAATAAGAGAAAAGCCTATTAGCTATTTTGTAGAAAATAGACTAATTTTTAGAATATATAAAGAACTCAGAAAAATTAGATTCTCAAAGATAAGACTCAATAAAAAATGAGCAAGTAAATTGAATAGACACTTCACAGAAGAAGTAGATATTGTTAGTAAATACAGGAAGAAGTGCTCAGTATCACTAGTCATTAGAGAAATGCAAATGTAAACAACACTGAGATTACACCGTACTCCGGAAAAGATTAACATTAAGAACAAATAATAAAATGCTGGTGAGGTTGCAGTTATGGGTGGGGGAAAAACAACCCTTCTGTATTGTTGGTATAAACTAGGAGAGGGCAGACTCAGAGCCACTAGGGACAGCACATAAGGATTCCTCAAAACAAATAGGTAAAACTAGAAATGCCATCTGACACATCCGTTCCTCTTCGTGGTATCTGTTGGAAAGCGTTAAAGACATCTTATTACAGTGATACATGCATATCCATCTTTATTGTAGCACAGCTCATAATAATTAATCTGTGGGAGCAGCTTATATGTCCCCATTAACAGATGAATAGACAAAGGAAAGATGGTATTTACACAGTGGAGTACTACTCTGCCATAAAGAAAGATAAACTTGAGTCATTTGTAGGAAAATTGGTGATTCTTGAGACCATAGTGCTAATTGACATAGTTCAGATACAAGCTTAAATTATAAAAAGAAAATAAAATGTAGATAATAGGAATTAGAGAGATCTTTCTCAAATGAGAAAGGGGATCAAGAGATAGGGAGGAGGAGGGAAGGAGGAAAAGGGTATGAAAAAGGCATTAACATATGTTATCTGTGTATAATAACTCCACACAAGGAATGTAATTACTATGTAATATAATCATGTTCCAATAAAAGCTAAAAATAAAACACCAAAGCACAAGAGGTATGGATAGAATGGATGCTATCATCAATCTGAGGTTGTTCTGATACTATGTATATTGTAATCCCTGGAGCATGTGCCAGGAAAGTAGCTCAGTGTACAGATCACAAAGGATCTGGAGACCAAGCCATTACCAAAATAGAATACATCCTGTCATTCACTCTAAACCATTAGTCCAACTTATGATGCCATGGGACTTCCATGGAGCTTTAGATATAAACAGAATTTTTAAATTTGAGAACAAATAGTAGGAATCCAAGTTCAGTCCACAGTAATTCAAGATTTTTATGCTTGTATTTTATTTCCTTAATTAAAAATGAAGTATAATACCAGTCATCTATAAGATATATTTAAAATAAATGGTTATGAAAATATTGACAAAATAAATGAACATAATGTCCAAATGAGTTAATTATTAAAATTACAGTGCTTAGAAAATTTCATGACACTTATAATTCTTCAGATGTGCTCTACGTATTTATTTCCTTCTATCTTAAAATCAGAAAGATTACTCAATACTGCACAGAAGTCAATGCTTCCTCTGTAAGATTAAAAGCCAGAACTGGACTTTCCTATTAAGAAAAAAACTCAACTTGTAAAATGTTTTAATTTTTCCAGAAAAAATGTTACAATTCCTTGGACAATTACCAAAGAAATGTATACACTTCTTAGAGCTTGGAAACCTCAAGACTATACGGTCAGATTGTGACAAAGCATCTGAAATTCTCTCCTGCATAAGTGTCAGGAGATGTACTGTTCTTCTCAGTACCACAAGATTTTTGTCCTTATTGAGCAAACATTTCTCCAAAGAGCCCAGAACTAGATTTGCCTGTGAAGAGGGGTCTACGATTTGATAAAGAAAGGCATGAAAAAGTTTCCTGTCGCTGAACACTAAACACTCCCTTTATGTTGCTCCTTAAGATATGTCATTAAATGTGAGTTTTCCATTTCAGACCATTGGTGCCATGGTTGGGACAAAAGCAAATCTTATGTGGAAGTAGCAGTCCCCACAAACAGTATTGGAAATGGCTTAGCGTGGACATTGTATTTGTCTTTCTCATCAGTTATACATTTACCTGAAACTCAGAAATACTCTGACGCTTTAATAAAATCCAGAAGTCAAAAGTGCAAACTAACAGTGCTTTGCTTTTAACAAACTTTATTCTTTGATACGGCTCCAGCCCTCCCAGAGTCACGTACACACGCTCACTGCAAACACGGCACATGTCCAGAGCTTCGGTGTGGCTGTAAGACAAGCAGCATCACTGTCAGCTCTTTGGAAAACAGAATCTCAATTCTCCTGTAGACCGATTTAATCAAACCCTCATTTTAGCATGTCCAAAAGTGATTATACATGCACTGTCCCTTTAGGAGCACTGATTTAGGACCATGGGCATGTCCACTTTTGTTGACCCTAAAGCATGATTAACAGCCTATGTTAGTCCTAAGGCATGTTTTTCAATGTAAATTGACAACTAGAAAATAGAATTAGTAAAAAGTGTCATGCGTCTGACTGTTTCTGATCATCGTTTTGTCTCTCTGTATGAAACTATCATTGAGCGAGGGGCTGAAGAATGGACTTTGAGTGACCCGCAAAACACTAGCTTTGTGCAGGGTGGAATTTAAGAGCGTGTTCTAGCCAACAGAAAGTCTGTGTTCTCCGTGTAGGAAGAGAGCTTCCCAACTGTGTCCCCAGAGGGATTTACTGCTCTATTATAGATTCTTCACTTTGCATTTTAATTAGTTTTGTGTTTTCCTCCCACGTGAATAGAAGACTGTCGTAGTTATGTTGCATTTCTAGAAAATATCCCTCATTGTTTGTACATTTGTCTCAAAAGAACTCCAATGTCTTGCTTTTCTATAGGTCCCATGTGTGTTTTCAAGTGTTCAAACAATGCAGGTAATTCTTAGTAGCTTAAATGATATGCTCTCTGATTTAACTTCACTATTACACTAGCTCTTACAAAAAACCTCTCTCTCTCTCTCTCTCATTTTTCACTACTGGAATGTAAACTTCACACTGAGCTATATTCTTAGCCCTTCTTATTTATTTATATTTCTAAATTTTGAGACAGGGTTGCTACATTGCCCTGAAATTTGTGATTCTCCTGCTCCAGCTTCCAAAAGTGTTGGGATCGCAAGTGTGAAACACAGTATCCAGACAGTAATAAACCTTAATACTAAGGGCTTCTGTGCTATAACTCAGACAGCTATGACTGAGAAAGAAAGTTTTCCCTCAGTCCTCTGTGCTCACCGCCGTGATATCTGTTTCATCGGCTTCAGCTAACCTGCCTGACACTGAGTCTTTCTTTCTTTCCTTTTAATTGGTTTCTCCTTTCCTTTCCCTTCTTTCTTTTTCTTTTTTCCCCTTTTACATTTCTGGGTTCCCGCTCTGTGTCCTGCGCAGAGCTTTCCCCGGTAACGTGCACGGGGATGACCAGACTCTCCCCGTTCCCTCCATCAGAGCGCGGTTGGGACGTTTCCACGAGTAGAAATCTTGCTGTCTGCCAGAGGGAAAGCACCGTGGGGAGAAAAGAAAGCAGACTGGTGCTCTCCCCTTGCTGTGTCCTACACTCCATTTAGACCCTTCAAGTGGCAAACTTTCAACAAAATGTTTATTTTGTTGATTTTGTCTGTTCCTCCTTGGAACCCACTACAGTGGGTTAGTTTGGCAAACTTCAGTCTCTTTTCTTTCTTTGATTAAATTTCTTCCGCTGTAAGCAGCTGGGACATTGGGGCACAATACAGGTCCGTTCCATTCAAATTTTTGGAACACAATTGAGATTTAGCTAATGAATGGCTCCTACGTGCATGAGAAAAATTGAAATCGCAGGTCACTTTCCTCCTGCACTAAGGGGTAGGACATTCACTGTCTTGAAGAATAATTTTCTGGAAGCACGTGGACAAGGTTTAGGTGCCAGGCATGAGGATTTTGTTCCACACGTAGCTATGTACATAGCAGATCAAATTTATTCTTAGCACAGTTTCAAAAGGCAAGGAAATCTTCCTGAAGGAGATCATTTCTGGAGAAGTAAAATACGATAATAATTTTTTCACGAGAAGAGAAACAGTTGTACTGAGAAGGCTTTAAAGTGAGAGAGCAGGAAAAAGAGGTGCGTGGTGTGAAATCAAAGGCGGAGAGAGACTGAGGAGGCAGCACAAGACCTTCCCCGTGAGTTCACATTTTCCGGGTTCCGCTCCTCCCTAGCGCGGTGCTGAGACGGTCGCACCAGAGCGCAGCGGGGAACGGTACCATCCCAGGAAGAAGTAAGTCTCGCCTCCACGCTTTACCACTAATAGCTTCAATTTTGCGACCTATAAACAAAACAAAACAAAACAAAAGTTTAAACAAAACTCCCTAAAGTGATCCTTTGCACAGCTAGGTTTGTGTATGAACCCCAGGCAAAAGGGTGCTGTTTTAGAGGTTTTAAAGAGGTCAGCGATCTATCTGGTGATCTTTAAGACTGGACACATTAATAAAAACATGAAAAATTGGAAGTAAGGAAGGGAGGGGATTTTATGTTTGAATTTTTCATATAATTTCCTGAAGGAATATGTGTTACCTGAATTTAAAGAGTCTGATCTACGTTTTCCATTGATTTCTTTGGCTATACTGTTTAGTGAAAGATGTACCTCAAAATACATCCTGAACTGATATTTGTGGAATTATAGATGCCTATTACTTATCAAATAGACAAAACACTCATTTTAAATATAATTTTGTGAAGTGCCACACAATTGCGATTGTGAGATCCTAGGAAACAGTCACTGACAATTCTTGCCAGTTTATTTTACTTAAATATTTGCAGTTCAGTTTGAATCTGTGGTTCACTCACGATGCTGCTCAAAATGTTTATTGAGCAAAAAATTGAGCAAAAAGTATTTTCAGGAGCAGATAACCTTATAAGAATAATTCATTTTTAAAATGTGTTACTATTCTTAAAAGCAAAAATTTCTGAGAATTGAGATATAAACATGTATAATATATGTAGGATATTTTCCAAAACATTGGTAATAAAATAGCTATTCCAAAAGACTGAGTTGCTTGTACATATATCTTTGAGGTCATGAATCAAGTCCCACAGAGAATACCTGTACGTATATTAAAGGGAAGTGAATGGCTTTGCTTAGACCTGAACATGAATGAGTGTTTGATGGGTGAACAAGGAGATAACCTTGAGGATTACACTGCCCCAGTAAGGAAGTATGTGAAATATGCCACCAGATCAAAGGTTGATGTCTTATTAGGTATTCATTGTTCTTTGTAATGATCATTTTAAATCTTCTGTTATATTTATAAAATTTGGTGAAATTTATCAATAAAATGCAATAGAGTGTATCTCTAAAATAAAGATGTTTTATTAAAATTACATTAAAATTTTATATAGTAAATATATATGTGTACATATTTTTTACTTTCTAAATTACATGTGTGATGAACACGTGATGAAATGCACTATCTTTGTATATGGATTGCAGCATTTGATAAATGCAGAGATTTTTCATTGTAATTGATCACCAAAGTCACAACACCTTCATCGCTATGAAATATCCCAGTGAATTCCTTGCAGAAAGTCTATTTTGTTTTTGGTCCCAGGTAATCAGAATGTGTTTCTCTCAGGGCACATTTGATTTTCCTGTTTTAGAATTTCCTTTTGGAAGAGATATGCTTCCTTTTGCGTGTGGTTTCTTTTGCTCAAAGTGGGGATTTTGAGGTACAGCCATGGCTCTCATGCATTAGTTTTTGTTTGATGAATATATCTACATTATATGTATATAGTTTATGTTTGCATAGCCATCTAATGACAAATTTTTTTCTAATTTATGTTAATTACGAAGAAAATGTCATGAGTATTTGTGTACAAATGTTTTGTATGGAGCTGTGGACTTGTGTTGCATTTATATTAATTTTTATGAGAGAAAAAGCTGTGCATATGTTTAACCTTCTAAAAAAACACAAAAGTTTCCCAAATGATTATACAATGTTTACATGCCTTACAACTCTATATGAGAATTTAAATTGCTAAAATTCTTACTAAGTAAAGGTTCATGCCTACATTGCTTGATCAATATTTCATGCCTATATCTTGTAATATGAGCAACTACTTTGAAGATAACAATGTGCAATGTACTAACCGTTGTTACTCTCCTACAATCTTATTTTGAAATTTTATACCATTGTTTATTCTTCTTTTCTTTAAAATTAAAAAAAAATTCTTTCTAATATTTGGTATTAATTTTTTATTTCTAAGTGTCCTGAGTAGTTTGATTGATATCAAATCATGTTTAAAATCTGTATTATTAGGTGGCTAATGTTGATATTCATTATTTGGTTATCGGTTTTTCTATGTCTTCTGTGAATTAAACACTCAAAACTTGTACCCAT
Source organism: Chinchilla lanigera (assembly GCF_000276665.1). Lineage (NCBI taxonomy): Eukaryota > Metazoa > Chordata > Mammalia > Rodentia > Chinchillidae > Chinchilla > Chinchilla lanigera. The sequence continues at coordinate 14,240,969 of NW_004955448.1, read as the reverse complement.
TCTTTTTTTAAATTTTAGTGTCTTGCTCATTTTCTTCTCCAGAAAAAAATTGTCTCAATTTCTCAGTTTTAATAAAATAATCTTGTGATTTAGATCAGCAAGTCATTCACGGAACATTTATTCAGAATTACTTATTTTGAATAAGTAATTTCAAAGTATGTATTTTGAAGTATTCTAAATGCATACTGTGTTCAAGTACTATAGATAGGTCCTTTAAAAAGCAAATACATATTTTTATTTCTTGGGTGCTAAATTCTAGTAAACAAATGTGAAGATAGAGGCATATATACAACACAACAGTGACAATAATGCAAAGGAAATAGTACACTCATGGACTAAATGGAAATACATTATCATCGATTCTCCACTTTTAAAGTTAAAATTTAGGGAAACCTGAATAACATTAAAGATTATACTTACTAAAAATAGAAGAAAAAAATCTGTAGGTAAAGGCTACAATACATGTATAGACCCTGAGGTGGGTGCACAGATGCTATGATTACTGCATGTAACAAGGGCAGTAAAGTAAGTAGGGATTCCCAAGAGGAAAAAGAGAAGGAATGACATAAGAAACAACTGCGAATCAACTAAAAGATAAAACCTCTCTGGCTGCTTTGTGGATCACAGATTGATGGGTTCAAGTCAGATTAGTTGAATCTATTCCAGTTACCAGAGATGCCTGGTTAAGGTGGTACTAAACCTTCAGATTCTTCGTACTATTAGAGGACAGAAAGATATAGAAATCTGTGACACTTAGATGTGAAATGTGGGATCGTGAAAACAAGCATTTTTCAAAACCAGTAGAATGTACAACCCTAAACGTCAACCCGAAAGTGAATCTTGACTTTGGGTGATAATGCACGTGAGTGTGCCACTCTGAGTTTGAACACTGTTGGTGACTGATAGTGTGTATATGTAGGGACAGAGTGTGCATGAGAATGCTCTCACTTTTGCATTCAATTTCTGTGAATTTAATACTGCTTTAAAACTGTCCAAACTTAAAAGCAGTTAAAAATAAGCTGGGCAGCATTTGTCTCCAACAATTGTAAACCGGAGTTGTCACCGACGGAGGGCTTCTGAGCTTCTCATCCTCCATGTAACCCTTGGCATCATTCTAACCACCTAATTGCCACAAGTAAGCTCAAGAGCAATACAAGTCCCAACAAACGAAGATCATCCGATCACAAACCTCAGTCAACAATCACAACTATAAACAGCAGCGACCCCTGCAGGATCTTCACTGAGATAACTAACTCTTCCTCCCTCCCCCGTCACAAACCACTGCGTCCCCAAGACTTAGTGGTACAGCAGGATCAATTTACATTTTACAATTCAGTGTTACATGAGACATCCAAGTGCGAGGGGTGAAGTAGAAATAGAGGTGGACATTCGACGTTCACTGCAAGGTGCCTGAATAGAGGCCCTCAGCACAGATCTACCTCCCGCCAAAAAAGAAAAACAGGAAAAACAGCCAAAGGAGCAGCGTTTAGCGCCACGTTGATCGGAGTAACCAGGCACAACAGTGTAGTCAACAGCAGACAAACAGAAACGTAGACATGGGGCAGCAGCATCGTAAGGAAACTAAAACATCCTATCACCTGCCACCCATCCTGGGGAATAAAGCCTCTCGTCTCTGTGGATACATCCGGGAGTAAGAGTCCCAGACGGCTTTCTCAGTGCAGGTTCAGAAGTCAGCTTTTGAGGTGTTGTGTGGCCCCTGTGGGCTGGCAGCCTAAAGGCATGAGGCCTGAACTCTAGTTTGTCTTTGGAAACAGAAGAAACCTCATTTCCCAATGAGCCCTCAGGACTCTGTGACCAGGAGCCATGTCGGTGAAAGAATTATTGTTTAAATTTAGACTGCTCTAGTTGTCAGGAGCCTGTCCCTACCCATATTCCTCGGGTCCCAAGAACGTTATGCTATACTGTCTCAGTCCATCGCTACTTCACAAGACGGAGTTGGCTCAGTGGGGTAACTTTGACCCAGACTCACTACGGACAGACGTACACTGAGGGGGGCGTGCTTCACAATGCAGGAATGAGGAGAGAGTGTCATCTTCAGACCTAGTGAGTAGGGCACCTGCCCTCCAAGACTAGAGCTGTCATCACTCCTGTGTGTGTGTGTGTCGAGATGGAAGGCAATTGTGTGTGCAGTTACTGCCATCCCTATTCCAGAGGAGAGAAAGACTATTGAGATTCTACGGCTCCCACGTCCACAGAGATGTGCTGAGTCTCAAGGAAGGCTGCCCACTCCCACAAAACCACTGGCTCAGAGGGTCTGGAGGTAAATTTTGGCTGGCATTACCGTATTCTACCCAAAGCTAGAATGGTTATCACAAAAATAACAAAATTGATGAGCATATAGAGAAAACAGGAGCCCTTATGCATTGTTGGTCAGAATGTAAATTTGTACAACCATTGTGGAAAATAATACAGATTTTTGTTAGAAAATTAAAAATGAAGCTACCATGTAATCCAGCTATTATACTTCCAGGAATACATACTAAGGAAATGAAGTTAGCTTACCAAAGAGATATCTGGGGTCCAGGGATATTGCTAAGCAGTGCAACGCCTGCCTGGCAAGCACAAGGTCCTGAGTTTGATTCCTGGTACCAAAAGAAAGAAAGAAAGAAAGAAAGGGATACCTACATGACCATGTTTATCATATTTGCTCTGACACTATTTAACTAAAATTGAATCAGAGTAGGCACTCAAGAATAGATGAATGGATAAAGTAAGTGTGATATATATGCACAGTGGAACAGTATCCAGCCAAAAAGAATGAAATCCTATCATTTGCCCAGAAATTAATAGAGTTGGAGGTAACATGTTAAAAATAAGCCTGGCACAGAAAGACAGTTCTCACCTGTTCTCTTTTATATGGAGAAACTAAATTTTGAAAGAAAGTCAACCTGAAAGTAAAACGGAAATCATCATGGAATTGAAAGAGCCCTGGAGGAAGGGAGTGGAAATCGGAGTAGCAGGGTGTTGGGGGATGATCAATGCATGTTATATGTGTAGGATAAAACAGCAAATCCCATTAGCTTCTAACACTGAATGGGTCAAATAGTTTTTTACTACAAAGCAAAAATTCATGAATGAGATATAGGCTGGGAATAAAAAAATTGAAAATGTAAGCAATAGGTTGTTTCTTAAATTTATGAAGATAGGATCCCTTAAGGGTAGAAAGAGAAACTGATATTTCAAAGTGAGAAAGTTAAAGGAACACTATTAAAAGTATAGAGAAGAATCTTCCAGTAGGAGAGAGAACTAAAAATGGTGACATCACAACAGTCAGTGTGAATGTCATATGCATCAGATAGAATGCATCTCATTCCAAGGTGGCTGTAACAAATACCCTGATTCATCCGGATTTTAGGAATCTGAATTTTAGGGCCTTTTGGGTTTCCATAGACTGAAAAAGGTCACATCTAATTATTCCAATGTATTCTCCAACCACACCTAAACACACACTCATGGAAAACAATATAACCTATAATCTATAATTAGTATTATTCTACAACATAAATAAAAATATAAAATGCATTGCATGTCAATTTAATGAGAAAGGGCTCTGAAAAAAGGAAGACCACCTACCCTCTACAGCACAGAATTTGGAGAAATATAGGCAAAAAAATGGGATCTGTATGAAGTAGAAAATAGGTTAACATAGATTGCGGCATTTTGCCCTCAGGGCTATACATTTTTATTTTACTATTATTTACTCTTACAAAAGCTGTATCATCTACTCAGATTTGTTATGTTAATGATCCCTGAATATGTATGCAATTACTGATACTGGATGATGGGATATTTGTCATTTCATACGGTAATATTAAAATATTTTCAATCAAAAACTTATTTCTTGATATTCCTCCAAATTAATTGCTCAATTCTAAAAATTTTTAAACATTTTGAGTAATACATAAAGAAAATAGATGCTTTAAATATTCAGTTGTTTTAGTTTCATATTTCTATGTAAAATTATCATTTCCAATTATGCAATTTGTACTGACAATTTAAGATAGTTTGGAAATTATGTTACATAACTTAAATACTTAAAAAAATTGCACAATTAAAAATGCAATTTGAGAATTTTTTTCTGAGTAATATGTTAGGTAATGTAATAATTATTCTAGGAAAATTAGCATTATATTTCATTAGCCTGCAAAGATATTGAAAATTCATTAACACATAGTTTAGACTTAATTTTCCTTGATGATCCAATTTGAGAAAATTAGAGAATTTAGGAAATGAGAACTAGCAATAATATTTTTTAAATTTCTAAAACCACACCTATGTACCCAATAGACAAAAAATTTAAAATAGATCCTTAGCCATATAGAAAAGGGAACTAGTTCTTCATATCATTTTTTCAATTGATCTATGTATTTATTCACCAAAAGAAAATGCTCTTCACGAAAATAAATATTGGTTAAAAGATAAAAGTTCATACACGTTTCCAGTGCCAAAAACTCCAAATAAATAACTAACAATTCTCTGACATAGAGAGGAAAAGTAGTAAAATTAAACAAAATACTGAATTTGGAATTAAAATTATATATTAGTGCACTAGCTACTTACTGGCAGCAACTCTCTTGATCTACTTAGAGAACTTATGCTTTATAATAATTAATTTAAACAATATGCATTACTGTGCTTTAAAAAGTCTACAGTTCAATCAATATAGAGAGAGCATACATAATATACATGATTTGTCTGCATAAAGTACGTAAGGTTAGGTATACAAAAGAACATCTGATACAAACCTGCAAACAATAGTATTTACACACAACTATTGCTAACCACAAATTTTAATTTTTAGTTACAATTTAAATTTATAGTATAAATTGTGTGTATAAATTTGCTATTATTACCAGGAATGCTATCACTTGTTTTATTTATTTCTCTAAAAAACAACAGGAAATTGAGCCCTAATAAAACCCAAAGATCTCAAGCCAAAGTTCTGTACATGCAGCAGAGAAACAGTGTTGTGAGATGGCTGCTTCTGAGTTAGAGCTCAGTTAATAAAGCTGACATATTTCAATATTTCAGGTAAATTTTTCACCGAAAATGGGTGATTATAAAAGAGGCTTAGAAATGGATGGCACTGCAATACTGTCAAATAAAAAGAACAAACTTGCAAGCAAACAAACAAAAAAAAAACCCTATTCCTAAAACTTTGCACAAATTTATTGATTGCTTTGAGTTTGTAAGGTGACAAAAGACTGTTAGTTATGGGAAAAATATTCCATGAAGAAGCAGCAGATCTCTTCAGGACCAGCAGATACTCCTTTTTAAACTCATCACCATTTATATTACATGCCCTCTAACACTTCTTTATACTTTTCTTTTCCTAGACAGAATCAAATCCCCTCCACATTCTCAGAAAACTTTCAAATTTCATTTGCCTGAGGTCAGTCTTGATTCGATTTCATGAGAACATCAGAAATCAGCTCCCCAAATATACGAAATTATTTATCTAACAATGTGTAACCACAGTTTTTTTTTCTTTGAGACCAAACATTTATTTTATTCTTAGAAATGAAAGGCGTAACATTTTATATTAAGGATCTAATTCCTTTTTTTATTACTAGGAGCTAGAATCTTAGGGATAGAAAAGGAGATCACGGGTGGGGAAGGAAGGGGGAGCCAAGTTAGAGACTGGAAATGACGAAAATGTGTTATATAAATGTACCAATTTCCAGAAGGAAACAGCAATAGCCTGTATTACAACCATGCACTATTTAATTAAAAGAATAATAAAAATAACAAATGTAAAAGGCAAGCTATTTTTGGTATCACTTTATCTCTGCTGTATTTTAATAGAAAAAGCTCTCAGAGGGTAGATATTCTGTGTCTGAACAGAGTTTGCTGCCTGAGGCAAGAGCAAGCAGCGAAAAGGTTGTAGAAAGGGTAGCTTCAAAACAAGGATTTTTTTCACATATTTCTTAAGAGACGTTCTTCCTTCCACGTGAGTGGGGAAAAGAGGAAGTTGCATCCACAGGTATGGACCTCAAAATGCATGACTTATGGATTTCTTTTCACTGAACAATTCTGATTCACTAGAAAAAAATTCCATTCCTCGGTTATTCACTAAATTAAGTATTTAAAAGAGAAGTTTTCAAAGTCTATTATCCATGAAAATAGCCCAGAGACCTTTGTTTACAAATGCTGAGTTACTACTTGCATCCTCAATTTCAGTAAATCAAACATGAGGCCCAGCAGACCCAGCGAGTGTGATGTGGCTCTGTCCCGCAACCCCACACTGAAAACATGACAGAGCTTGATGATGAACCCGTGGAAAGCACCTGCTTAGTGTGTGTTCTGAGAGCACACACTTGAGCATCTCTTCTGTGCAAACACCACTAATCACCAACATGCTTTGATTAAGTGTAATATCTTGGGGAAGCCTCACAGCATCATTTGATAAGGACATTATTTATCTTTATTGATACTTTCACCTTGAGGAAGGCAAAACACAATTGAAGTGATGAACTCATCAGTATTCACCTAAAATATCTCATACATGCTGGTAGATTTCTATATGTTTGGAAAAGTCAAGTAAGAAAAACAAAAACCTACTTTCATATAATGAAAAGGTATAATATACAGGGAAAATAAATATGAAATAGAAATGCAAGAATGAATCTGATGAGCAAATAAGGCTTCAGGGAAAGCCGTCTTTTGGTTAGGAGTGAAATAACAAGAGCCCCGTAGGGGATGATGACTCAGCATATCATTTTAAGACAGAATAATTCTAGTCTTAATGAAAGCCTCAAAATGTGTCTTGAGAAACATCCCGGAGGGTTGTAGAGAGTTAACTTTGCAGTCCTGACTTAGCCCTGGAGTGCTTCTCCTAAGACAAAGAACACCCGGGCCCTGATAACCACCTATGACCCTGCCTGGGTTGTTTCATCCCTTCCCTGGCCCTAGATAAACATTGCAACCATAAAGGAAATGCATGGTTATCTAAAGGGGGACATAAAGAACGGAGTGCAGAAAGTATATATCACTGTGGTTGGGCTCATGACCGGAGCCTGACCCAGTCACGTGGCACAAGGAAAACAACATGTGGCCTGGGCTACATCATTCCAATCTGTTACCATGGAAACCAAAAATGTATATAAGGTGGTAACAAAGGCAGGTCCACGCCCACTTCTCTGACTTGCAAGTCGGGATGAGAGGTGACCGGTCTAAATTAGAACTTTGTCTGTTCTCTTTGGTTTCCTGTGGAATACAGCCCGAAGTTTTGCCATAACAATAATAAAGGACCAACCAGTCATTTCAAATAAAGGAAACAGCAAGCATAGGGGCCTGAAAGCATTTACGTTAAGAGGTACAGTTGTAACTCTTTGAACTGGCTGTTTTTAATAGCTGAGTGCTTTTGCTCTTTGCTCAAAAAGCCATGTACGGCTTGAGGGGTGGGTATGTCTTGAGTTTAAAACAAAACAGCATGCTCAGACTAATCGTCGTGTAAGAGAAAGACACTGTGTTTTCTTTTTGCAACTGAGGACAGTGCATTTTTATAAGGTGAGAATGAGTCTCTATTTTAGTGCATAAACCATAACCAGATTAAAGGCACATGGGCTCATTTGTCTGTATAATCCTTTGAGTCTGAGAAGCAAAGGGTAAAGAGAAAGATGTCCTCAACAGTCGGGGTGCTGAGCTGCTTCAGAATCTGAAACGTTCTGGAAAAATACCTTTGTCTGATGAATATTAGGGGGAGAAATTAGCAACTAGAATTTTGAACTCCGTAGTTCAGCCAAGTGATTGTCACAGCTTCCCGTAGAAGAGCAAAACTTTTATCCACAGCTTCTGAGATTTTGGAAGTATTTATACATAGAATATTTTTAAATGAAAAGATTAGATATCTTCTAACTTGAGTTAAAATGCTGATGGATGCTCAGTTGTGTGATAAAAAGTGGTTTATCCATAGTCTTTCAAGTGTAGAAACTCACTAATAATTGCATACTATTTTACAGCAAATGCTCTTTTTGAAGTTTTTTTAATCCTATCTTTTATGTAGGATCAAAGTCATCTTATGTGGTTAAAGTCATCTATGAAGGAAGACATATCAACTGCTACTCTAGAAAACTGAAAAGAAAACACAAATAAAATTGGGCCTTTGCAGATTGCTAGTATTTCCACTTAAAGACAAGCATATATAAATAGCTATGTTCACAGGTTAAGCAAATATAAACTGTAATGTTCATAGGTTATGTTTCTTCACCAGTGGTGTACATTTAATTAATTCACAATTTTTGCCTGAATGTATATAACCTAATCTTCTCACTGAAAATGTAGAACTACGACCATCTGTTTTCTCAAAGTGAAGAAGAATCTAGGTCTCAAAGAGTTTATGAGATGACTACCCTGCTTAGGAAGAAAGAAGTGGGCACGGCATGAAAGGCAAACGCTGTGTAGCATTTCCGTTTCTAGCATGACACATTTTTACTTCAAGACGTCCAACATCTAAACTGATGTTATTTTAACCTTTACCTGCAGGCTCAAACCTTCATCTGATTACTAGCTAGCGATGAGATACATCATAGCATTTTAAGGCTTGACCTAAGACTTACCCCACTGCCCTGAAGGAGTGGTTTCATTTTTTTCCTGTTTCGTCACAACCGAATCATTGACTTGCGTTTTTATTGATTTCATTGAAAGCTTTCTCTGTGCAGTTTTTTTGCTTCTTTTCTGTCCCTAGTTCAATTCAGGCACGCTCTCAGCCTGGCTGAGGTCACCAAGGAAATCTCCGTTTATATTTGTTGCCACATCTGCGGGTCATTTGCTATCGTGCAAATTTCTCCCCCTACCTGCCAATGTGTTGAACTTTTGCCAAGTTTCAGATTGCGTGACCCAGAAGGAAAGTTCCATTTCTAGGCTGTTTTTCTTATGTATACAAAAAGGGCTTATTAAATCTGATTGAATATAATAATCAATAGATTGATTGATAAAAGTAACTTCTGAGGTATACAATCCAAGCCTATAAAATTGAAAATCAATTCAATCTCACAAAAATCAATATTTTGGATAATCTTCCCTCCTGGTGACTATATTGCAAAGACCAGAAAACCTATATATATATTAGAATCCTTGAGGAAGCATAAGAATTCTATCTCTGGACCCTACCCCACTTATATTGTCAGAATCTTGGGAGGAGCAAGCAGAGTACTGGCTGACACATCTCAGCTTGCCAGGCTACTGCAATGTGTAAGCACTGCAAAGACTCTGTATTATAATCAACTTGATGGTATTCACCATTCCAAGATCACTTCAGTCATCCTATAGAAACTTCTAGATATTCTACATACTGACTGTATTGGTTACGGTTTTCTAGAGGAGGAGAATCAGTGGAATGCATGTATGATAGGGTTCCAGAATCAGAGGATCGGGTATGGGGCAGTCTCCAATGGCTGACTACACACAGGAGAGCGGAGGATCCAGTCGCTGCTCAGTCTAAGAATCTGGAAGGTTTGGAGTAACTCAGACTAAGTGGTAACTCAGACTGAGCCCCAGTTTGAGGCTGAAGCATTGCTAGCTCCCTGGTGAGCTGCTCATGGGAGTCCACACTGAACAGCGAAGATGCTGGAGTCTGACATTCTCAGGCAATGGCAACAGCAAAGACAATTTTTTTTTTTTTACCACATTTAGGGATCACGCTCTTACCGAATGCAAGTTTCTCTATTTACCTGTCAGCATGTTGAACTTTTTCCCACTTTTATATTACCTGACACAGAAGCAAAGTTCCACTCAAGCAGAATGAAGCTTTTGTAAATGCAGGCCGACTTCCTCCATCTTCCTGTTTTTATCCCACTCAAGGTGCAAGACTACTGAATGTTGTAAGCACAACCCCACCTAACCCCTCTGTTTGCTGACTTACACGCCAATCACCTCCCAAATCACACTCTCAGAAGTGTGCTCTACTGTTTGTTAAGCACCTTTCAATCCAATGAAAGGGACGACGAAGATTAATACTCAAAATGGCACATTCCAGTTCATTCTGCTTCTTGTCTATTGTTTATGTGCATTTCAGTCATTGACTCAGGACACATTTTTAGTGCTGAAAGGGAACAATTATAATGCTAGGCTTCACTGCCCGCCCGATTTGACTGAATGGTATGAAGTCTGGCATGTTTGTGCTTGAAAGAACAAAAATTCACCTGCACAAATTTCCAGTGGACTTTATAAAACACCAAATTCTTGAAATCTTACATCAGAGGCTAGATTTCATGTGTGGCAAGAAAATCATGGTTTAATAAGGTAACCCAAAGAAACATCTGACCAATAATGTCAATTGGATTAATACTAAAGTTCATTAAAAATCCTTTTTGAAAAAAATATAAACAGTGCCTCTGTGTGTGTGTGTGTGTGTGTGTGTGTGTGTGTGTGTGAGAGAGAGAGAGAGAGAGAGAGAGAGAGAGAGAGAGGGAGAGAGGGAGAGAGAGACAGACACACAGAGAGAGAGGCAGAGAAAAAGACAAAGAAAGAAGGAGGGAGAGAGGGAGAGAGAGAAGAAATTGTTCTTTGGTAACAGTGCACTCGTAACTGGTACTTTTCAGGAAATGATTGACCCAAGGGAAATCCCTTATGTTTAATATGCATGGGCCTTCCACATCACTCTCTTTCATTGTGCAGAGGGCATTCGCAAAGTCTAGAAAGATTCTGAGTTATCACAACTCAGGGGAGATGCCACTAGGATCTCGTAGGCAGAGAGCAAAGGGGTGCTGCTAAAATGTCCTACAATGCAAAGAATAGATGTCAATGAGAAAAAACAAATTTCTGAAGGGTGGAAAGTCCAGGGTACAGGTGTCAGAAGATTCACTGCATGGAAAGGACTGACCTGCTTTTCATGGATGGTGACTTTTGTCCTGTGTTCTCATGTGGTGCAAGACACAAAGTTGCTGACTGCAGAGACTTTTCTAAGGTTACTAATTCCATTCATGACTTTATAATCTCCCAAAAATTCTGTATCTTAGAATAGAACTTCAGTATATGGATTTTGAGTGTATCTACAGTATAATGGAGTGCAATAATTGATACATATATTATTCTCCAATCATATAAATTAAAATAACTTAATAATAGCATATTCCCCAACATATCACTGGTTGATATTACAATTTTAACTTAATATTTGGCATTCTATTTAATCACATTCTGTTTGGGAATCATACCCTGTGGTAAATTATTTCTTCTTCAGGCGAGTATGGAATCTGTTTTTTCAAGCTTTTCAATATTTGTACAACCTTTTGGCATAAATTATTACCATTCAACCTAGTTAGTATATATTCTCTATTTGCAACTGAATTTAGGCTGATACTGGGTGAATTTATCATATATTTTTATACCTACAAGACAGTCATTTTCCTGTAATACCCACAGGTGGCAGAATCGGAATTATAAACCAAACAACAGTCCTCCAGATATAACAGCAGGAAGAGCAGTTCTGTCACATATTCAGCTGCTAGGAGGAAAGTGAACCCAGTGAAGATCATTAGTGGAGGCAAAGTAACTCTCCTACACAGAAGTTCTGCAAGTGTTGAAGTCAGGTGTATCTAATTTTAAAACTTGGCTTTTTATAATATCATACCCCTCCTGTTAACTATTTGGGGAAAATGCACTAGATTCTTTTAAATTTAATACATATTAACACGGGAATATCCTCTTCTGCATGTTGCATTTAAGATATCACATTTAAACTACATGGGAGGGTTGGGGATTTAGCTCAGCAGCACAGCACCTGCCTGGCAAGCACAAGGTCATGAGTTCGATTCCCAGTACCTGAAAAAAAACCAAAAATAAATAAATACATAAATAAACTACATCGGGGTTCTTGAGTTCTGCTCATGTCCAATTCTGAGGAAAAGAGTGTTGAACATTTTTATAACAGCTATCACAATGGATGCTCTAGTTTGAAGTACAAACTTCTCACTCTCACATATTTATACAGGAAACTCTAAATATCAGATTTCTAGATTCTTCTAAGGATATTACTGGATATACACAAAATAATCCACTTGTTTTAAAGCTAATAAGCATAAGGAATCTAAAGAATAAAAAACTTCTCCTTTTTTTGGATTTTATATGTTTTATTTCCAGAATCATATTTTTATAATCTTAAATTTAATTTCTATTCCATGTATTCAGTATTGTTTCTGCAGCAAGTGCTTGCGATGTGCTATCCATAACTCATTTGTCTTCATCTGCACCATTAAAAGCATGCTGCAGTTGGCCAGTGATCTTCCCTTTGTGTAAAATGATTAAAATATTTCTCTAAAATTCATATGTGGAGAAAACATAACAAGAACTCTAATTAACTGTAAAATGTCTAACTGAAATATCGTATTGAAGCTCTTCAGGTTTGGAAGTCAAATGAATCCTCGTTTTCAGGAATTTCACATTTCCAAGATGCCTGTCTGCTAAAATTTATTTTAATCTTCAAGTCCGTGCTTATGTCACATTTATGACAAAGGCAGAAAGGTAAAAAAAGAAAATTATTCACTTGTCTTTATTGAAATTGGATAAGGTATAATTTGACCTTGTATGTCAGTTCTCATACCACACCGTCCTTTTTGTGGTGTGTTGACTACCATGTTTCTTTCTCTGTTTCTTCTCCTATTCTTTCTCTGCCTTTTTGTTAGTGCTTTTTGTTAAGAATAGTTTCTCAGATGATGTTGAAGTTCCCTAGTATTCCCACAAGTGCCAGAAAGTTGTACTGTGTTTTACTAGGAAAGCTTAGCCCAGGTATGGATAAAAGTGCTATCGGCAATGAGTTCAATGTTGATGAATTAATAATATACATCTTAAAATGTATCATTGGGGGAACCACATTAAAAAATGTAGTGCTTTTTTCACTGACGAAAATGTTCTGAGTTGAGGCTCACAATAATGTAAGCCCATCTTTTAGGACAAATGGTTCAGTATTCACAAATGCAGGATTCATGATGACTTTTTAAAATGTACTACTGCAAATAACAAGAATCAACTGTGTTATAAATTAGTTTCTTCACTTAAAACTGAAGTTCTGCAGCTTAAATTTAAGACCTCATTGATCAGTTTTTTTCTATATGAAGGCAAGCTTCATCCACTTGTCACTAGATTATAGAGCATTTCAAACATTCATTTGTGTTTTAAATAAGAAATATCATGGTCAAATATCTGGGTAAACATAACTGTACAGCTCTCAATTTACAAAATCAAATATTTGCATAGTAAGTTTTTCTTTGCTTCTCTATAGATGTGATACAAAACTTAAAAAGACACTACATAAAAATTTGTTAAATTCTAATACATGCTAATACACATGAAGTTTCAAAACACAAAAAAATGAGTTGTTAACCTGATTCTTTAAAAATTGGTTTATGTGTTTTAAAGTTTTTGGCCGATCCTCTAGCTGTGCAGTGCAGGCTGGGTCTGAACTCACTGTGTAGTCCTGGTTGGCCTTGAGCTCAGTGATCCTCCTCAGCTTCCCAAGGGCTGGGATTACAGGTGTCCCACTGCCTGCAGCTAATTTTATGCATTTTTCAACTTTTAGAAATAGATCAAATACTTTATGCAAAGCAAAATCAATGTTTACCATTCTAGGTGTTGGAGATACATACATGATTTTATTCATCAGAGTTCTTTACAGAAACAGAGCCGATAAACTACTATTATAAACTGCACACACACACAGAAAGGTAGTTGTTATGAGGAGTTTACCAATGGTGCTCTTCACAGAATTAGACAAAGAATCTAAGATTTTTTTGAACTACAAGAAAGTCTGACATGCCAAAGCCATCTTGAACAAAAACAATAAAGCAGGAGATATAGCACTACCTGTCTTCAAAATGTGCTATAAAGCTGCCATAGTCATCAAAATAACATAGTATTGGCATAGTATAGATATATTTTAATAAAAGACGCCTATAGTGGAAAAAAAATCCCTCAAAAACAGAAAAGCAATTGGTCAAACTAAATATCAGATCAGTAGCAAAGAAAGCAATACACAAAGTGCAGAGACAACTAGATAATTAGAGAAAACTCAAGCAAATCATATATCTGACAAAAGTTTAATATCTAGACCATGTAAGTAATTATAAAAAAGAAAAAACTAAAAAATAAGCACAAATCTAAATAGACATTTATCAAAATGATAAATAAGCAATATGATAGCTAAGTAATGGCTAACAAGAATACAAGAAATGCTAAACATCAGTAATCACCAAGAAAATGTGAATCAAATCCACGATGAGTTATCACCTCAACCCAGCAAGTATGGCTATTAACAAAAAGACAAAAGATGAAAATTGCTGACAAAAAGTGGAAAATAAGATACCCTTGGGAATGTAGCTTACTACTGCCATTACAGTAAGCATTCCCAAAGTTCTTTAAAAATCAAAATTAGAACTTCCACTTGGCTTAGATATCCTACTCTCTGTGCATCCATATCTAATAGAAGTGAAATCGGTGCGTCAAAGAGAAATCAGTGATCCTATGCTCACTGCAACACTATAATGGCCAAGAAATACAAACAGCCTAAGTGTGTGACAACAGTGAATGCATAAATAAAATGGATACTTATACAGAAAGCAATACCATTCAGCCATAGAGAATAATGAAATCCTATCATATGGAACAAGGAGAATAATATTAAATGAAAGAAACCAGCCAAAGAAAGTCAAGTTGCACAGGGTCTCACTCGGGTTTAGAATCTGAACAAGATGAGAGTGGAATGATGGTCACCAGAGGCTGGGAACAGGAGGGGAATGGAGGGAGACGGGGAAGGACTGACCAGTTAGGGTTAAACAAGAGTAGCAGTTCTACTATGCTGTCACATGGGAATGTTACGGGTAGTAATAATGTAGTATTGCACATTCGTTAAGGTAAAAGAAAGGATTATATATGGTTTTACCATAAAGAAGCAATAAATGTCAGAGAAGACAAATATCTTGACTCTAATTTAAATATTACATAATGTATACATGCATTAGAATATTACATGCTACCCCACTAATCTGTACAACTTTTAATGTTGTATGCATCAGTTAAAATAAATTTTACACGGAAGTGAATTTACACATTTTCCCCCCAACTGAACAACGAAAGCATTCTAGGTGCCAGCTCTCTATGGAAGAGGAAAGACTCACAGTGGATTGAAGTAATTTGCCCGAGATGATGAAGCTGGCAGACAGGTAACTATAAAGCCGTGACAGCACCGCAGCACTAGGTGAGGCTGCTTTGTGAGCCACTGGAGAAACTCCTCACAAACGCCTGCAGTCACTTCCACTTTGTGCGCATACCCTGAGGTACCCATTATGGTGGCTATTTTTTAGAGGGAAAACTGCATTTCAAACTATCTGTCCAGGTTTACACAGCTGGAAATGTCAGTGAACCAAAACTTTTGACATTTTTTGACCTTTTAATTATTTCTAGCTTTAAAATAAAAGCATTGGAATATTTTTTGGTTGAGTCATTAACACACAGCTTACTTAAATGGTATATACAATACACTTAAGAGTAATCATATGGAATTAGAATTTCTAAAATAGTTTACTTCTGCCTGCTTCTGAGTTACTGAGTAAATATATCATCGGGGCACTCTTGCTCTAATTATATAACAGAGTGATTCATCACCACGAGTACACTATCACACTGATAATTTATTACTCAATAAAGTCAGAACAGCTGGCAAGAACATCCATTGAATTAGAAAGTGTATAAATTTAATATGTTTTATTATTTAATTTTTTCAATTCAGTACAAGTGAAAAAAACATTATTTGTGTACCTTGAGAGAATGTATAAATTTCCCAAATTAATTTTTTTGCTATCATTTCCATAAAGAAATATAAAACAAAATGACATTTATTTACAAGTCTTGTTTTTGTTGTTAGCTTTATACAAATTAGGAGAAAAATCTCTATGCCAAGTCCTATTTGAATACGTTTAGTATTTAATAAATAAAGTATTTAATTCTTTTGGTATCCTGAAAGGTTCTATTTCTATTACATAACTAGTAAATGGTAACAAAAGAGGTTTACATGGTCTTATATTCATTGATATTTTTATTACATGGAAATGTATTTCAACTTGTAGCTAAGGCTATGTCCTATAGAGTTTTCTTTCCTCATGTATTTGTTAATACTGTAGTGCTTATGATTGCAAAAGTGGACAGCGGATGTGCTCCAACGGTATATATATTGTGTAGAAACAGAATCATCTTTTGAGTTTCCTGATTTCCCAATATGTAATAACAAGATCTGAAGTCCTAGAAAAAAATTCTTCACCAGCACTCTGGCTGTATTTTTCTCTTATGGCAAATATGCGGAAGCAGACTTCTTATTGGAGGCAGTGGGGAAATCCTGATTCACTTTCTGTGTTGAGCTCATGGAGGGCACAGCTACACTTCTTTTTTATCTTATTTATGGTTGTAGTCTCTCTCCTCTGCCACACAGACTTTAAAACTCTTTGGACTCTTCCTTCTCCTTTGAGCCATCACCATCTCAACTGAAAATAGAACTTACACTGGAAATATATATCAAATTAAATTAAATTAAAACCTGATCTCTGTAGCCAGACCTGAGGGTGCATGTCTGCAATCCCAGCACTCAGGAGACTGAGGATGGAGGTGAATTTGCCTGGGCCACAAAAGCCAGTTCAAGGCCAGCTTGCATTGCAGAGTGAGACCCTGCCTCAAAACAACAAAAACAGAAACAGAAACAAAACACAGCAAAAAACCCTTATCTCTGTCACCATACTCGTTGAGCCTTTCTGAGTAGCACCACCAGCAAATACGAGTCACCTGCCGAATCACAAGGCTGGAGCTGAGGTGAACCTCAGGTGTCCTAGATCTTTCTTCTGTGAACTTCATGGGTTCCATGGAGCTCACAGAGCAAACAGAACTGTTATAAATGTCTTTTCATGGAAAATATTAAAAGACTTTAAGGGGGAGCTTAGAAAGGGAATGTGATATGTTAGAAATAAAATTGGCCTTGATTCAAAACAGAAAATGGCTTGAATATAAAATTTATAATGAACAAATAAATAACTTTCCTAGGATCCCTCCAAAGTGGAATCAGTTAATATGCTCCCACTTATTTTTCTCTGAATAACCCACTTAAATTCACTAAACACACTTGTAGCTTTGGGGCGTATAAGCACTGGGTGTCATAAACCCCTGTCTACGGGGGACATAGTGGACTGAGGGCTGCAACTTTTCCACTCTGAGACACATCACTGCCAATGACAGCCACATCAGACCCATTGTGAGAAAACACGGAATTCTGTGACGTTAACTCCTAGAACCTCAGAAGACCACTTGAGCATTGCTTGGGAATGAGGCAGTCTCCCTCCTCCCCTTGGTGTCAGTTTTGCTCACTGTCTGATAATTATGTCGACTTTTGTCCAGGTTATGTTCCCATCTCCTCTCACGCACAGTCTTGGTCTGTTTAAAGTGTCATAACACAAACACTACAAACCATGTGGCTCACACGTGACACACCTTTGTTTCATCCCTTTCTGGAGGCTGAGCAGTCCAAGGTCCCAGACCAGCAAATCTGCTGTTTGGAAAGGAGCCATTCCTCATACAGCAGAATTTCTTCCATATATTCATCAACTTTGCAGTCCTTGAGACACAATATTCATTGACCACAACTTAAAGGAGGAAATGTTTAATTTTGTCAAGGTTTCAGTCCATAACTGTCTGGCTCTGAGGAAGAGATATCATGGCAGAGCTGCTTAGTTCCTGGTGGCTGGGAAGCTCACAGGGGGAGGAAAGCTGGGTAGCAGTAGGTGAGGGGTATATACAGTACTCGAGGCCAGCGAGACAAACCCAGGAGTAGCTCTTTGAGTCTGCTAGGCAACTCTTTTCTCCATCCTGTGGAGCTGATTTATCACATTTAAGGGTCGTGTGTGATCACCTCACAGAGGAAAGGGCACGCAAGGTACTTCTGCCTCCTTTCCGTAAACACTGCTCCTGCTCACGAGGTGCCGCCCTCACATGCAGTGACGTCCTAAAGCTTACGCTTTCAGTAACTTTCTGTTGGAAATTAGATTTCAACATATGAGTTCGAGGAACTTAAGCTTGAAGGCCAGGACACATGGTCCTTAATGAACTAAGCACACATTCCATTTTACCTGGGCCCCCGCCTCTCCCAGGGCCCAGAGTACCACAAACTGTAATTTGCAACACCCTTAAAGAACTTCCCAGTTCATCTTTGGAAAAATCAGTCATAGCTGATCACAGCCATTTTAATTATCATAATTATCATAATTATTAATAAAATGATGTAACCTAATCCCAGATGTATAAGAAAGCTTCAGGTGTACTGTTATAAACAATCCCATTATCAAGTGTGATAAAAACCTATCATTTTACATAAAAATTAGCAGAACTTACTGGTGTTAAATAAACAGATGTATAAAGCACAGATTACAGATGGCAAAGGAGGACTTCAAACCAATCTGCCTGATCCAAAGACGTTCTCTTGTGGGTATCATCCACAAGCACTGTTACATGCTGCGGTAATCCAGTTCAAATCTTATTTGCAGCTTCATCACTGTCTCCACAAACCCCATCTCTTTGTGTTATTCTGTCTGCGTTCCAGAACCTGCAGAAAGCTCAGTATCAGTTCATTCACTTTGTATTAGCTAATGTAGCTAATATATAAGCTGTTGATGATACACAAGCTGATTTTGTAAAATTTACAGATCGTTACCTTTTCTACTTTTAAAAACACACCTCAAATGTTTATAACAATTTTTTGTTATGTTAGCATGTCACAAAATATTTCTCAATTTTTGTAGTAGAAAGAAGTATATTTTAGGAACCAAACTGAAATCCTGGAGTATATTCTTAGTACAAAATTAACTTGTATGAGTAAAAGTGTCACTTTTTGTGAATGTGAGTCTTCTAGATCTCTGAGTCTCATTTTGTTTATTACTGTGAAAATTCTTACTTGCCAAATTGCATCCCGCTGGTGTGAGTGAATCAGAGCACTGATGTATTCAAAACTATCAGATTTAGCAAAAGAAAACCTTAGGCTTGAAATTGTTATTTAAATGAGAGTTTGAATCTAGTTTTTATAATGCCAGAAATGTGCTATTAAGTACCAGGTTTATGCAATAAAAAGAAAGGTTAATGGGTTTTCTCAGTTTAAAGATGGTAAAACATGGCTTGTTAAGCATAATGTCTATCTAAGCTGCAATTCTAAGCTTACAAACAGTTGTCAACAAAGTGAGTTGAAATCATCGTATTTCATTTATTTGATTATGTCTGCCAATTTTATTGAATACCAATTGTGAGAGGACTCTTGCACTTGGCTTTCTGGAGGATTAGATTCAAGTATGGAATTTAAGACAAGTACAAATAATTATATATAAACAAAATTATAAACATAAAAAAAGATTCTGGTAAAATTTAAGCTTGAGTTGACACAAATATAAAAAATGTTCCTTTAAAAGTTAATGAAGGCCAGGCATGGTAGTGCATACTTGTAATACCAGCTCTTGGGAGGGTGAGATAAGAGGATCATCATGCGTTCGAAGACTGCCTAGGCTACATAGTGAGTTCAAGATGAGCCTTAGCTACACAGTGAGACCCTTGTCTCAAAAAAAAAAGTTAATGTAATTCCCACACTTAAAAAATCAAAATTAAATGAGCTTAATTCATCAAATGGCAGAAATTTAAATAGGCTTTACCATCAATCAGACATCAGGAAACACACCTCACTGTTGTTTGCTTGCTAAGCTTCACCTTTGTACTATGGCATAATCATCTACTTCTGCATTTGTTTATGTGGTGGTAGGATTCTAGTAAGAATATTGGTGCATTATGAGGTTAGGAATTATTTGAATGGTTATATGGACACCATTGAAGGCATCAAGATAACAATAATAAACTTATTTCAAAGTGTATTTGCTGTATAAATTATTGACAAGAGTCCTCTGCATTTTAGCAAAGGTGGTACTTCTATTAAAAAATTTAAAATGCCATAGTACAAGCATGTACAGTATGATAAAAAAATGAAAAAATGCCATTTTCTACCAAATTTACTAAATTAATGTCTTAGATAAAAGGAAGTAGAATACAACAAATGCTGCACTTTCTGACAGTAGCATCTATATCTAAAAGCTACAAACTAATTAGAAAATACAGTTGGCACTGTAGTATTTAATAGTCAGTTCCTAGAGGTCTCTACGTAGCTCCTTCTATCCCTTCCTCCTTCTCTCCCTCCCTCTGTCCCTCTAACATATGCCACTTTTTACATCCTGTCTGGGCTGTGTCTTCCCATTTGAATCAGATCCTCATCTTTTTATTCATCTCCACCAGACTGACCTGCCTGGATGCTTATGGAGTTGAGTAAACTGTGGCATGACATCTAATCTGTTAGAAATTGATTTGTGCAGTAGTGCAGTAAGAGTGCTGTGGTAAAATATTTGGAAGTCTGAAGACCAAATTCCCCCCATTCCTTGAATCCTCTCCACTTAGCACCGCACTGCACCTCAGTTGTCATCAACAGAGAGATAAGAATTTACTCCCTCTCTCCTAGGACCTGGGATGGCTGCAGGCTGGTGTTTAGTGATGGAATGTTATGAAGAAACTTGAGAGCAAAATTTTTGTGGACGGGCACAGCCATGCCCACTTCTCCCACCTGAGTCTGGGCCACAGCTGGCAGAGAGCTAAACGCACCTTCATAAGTGACCCCAGACAGCGTGTGAAAGGATGAAGAGCAGTTTACAACTGTTACTTAACACCACCAAGTTTAAGGTTGGCGGGCTACTCCACAGCAGTTAAACAGGAATAAAAGTCAGTGAGACGAAAGATATTACGATAACAGAAGCGACAGTGCCAAAATCCAGAGGCTTGATCAAGTCAAGTCAAAAGTTAGGAGAAAAGAGAATCTTGAGGCTGAATCACAGGATGAAGTTCTATATCTCTTCAAAGATATATGTCGGTAAGTGGAAAGATTTCTGTTCTTTCAGTGGCACCTGTGAGAATTCTTAGGCCTTAAAATCTGTACTAGGAGTTACACACATACTACATCTCTAGCCAGAACAAATGGGATTCACAGTCTCAGGATCCTGTCTGCTGACATATCTATGTGACCCATCAGAGGTGTAGGGCAGCATACAACACAAATCCTATGGTATGATTTAGCACAAAGGGCAAAGTTTGCTAGGTTGAAGCTCAGAGTTCCCCTAAGATTTGCAGAGTCACAAATAATTCAGAAAAAAATACATATTTGAGAAACTAGCCCTGAATTGATCTAAATTTCATGTAAGTTCTTGGTAAGTGTTCCACTAGTTTGTAAGGTAAAGTTAAATGAAAAGAGAATACAAGTGCAAGTTTGGGAGGGGAAAATGGACCAAGAATCAAAGTGTCCAGGCAGAGACCAGAAACGCTAGACTGTAGTTTCTTTTCATGCCTGTGAGTGCATTGTAAGCTCCTTCAGGTTAGGAAATTAGCTGCTCTTACTACTGTACATATTCAGGGACTTTTTAACAAGGTTTTTCCATAAATTATCTGTTTTTTGGTAAAACATTTTAAATCAACAGTATCATACCTCTATAAAGATGAAAATTAAGCTCAAAGAAATAAAAATCATCATGGGACTGGCAAAACACAAATACCAGAAAAAGATCCTTGGCTTGAGACAACTTTTCATAGCTTAGATGCAAACATTGGGGTTCCTGACCCCAGGTCAACACATTTCTCCTATCTTTACTTTTAAGTACTTGTGCTCAACCATTTTCTGAAAATATGAAGTGAAAAGGTCTATATATATTTTTAGAATGTTTGCAAATCTCACTTCATTGTTTTGAACAAATTATCCATCCCTCTGTCTGGTGTAGGCACAGTGTATCCAGCACCTGCCCATTAGTCATTCAGTAGAAGCCTTGGTCATCAGAGTGACTGCCATTGTACTGTAGCACTTGTTCTCAATGATTGTTAATTTACTTAATGTTAGCTCAAAAACTTAAAAACGAATAGAAAAATCAACTTTCTCAAAATACTTTGCTTATATGTCAAAGCCATTACTGATATAACTATTGAATTATTTTAGGGACTTTGCAATACTGGAATATTTTATGTTTTAATAGTCTCTTTTTTTTTTTTTTTTGGTTTTTCTCCGGTACCGGGAACCGAACTCACGACCTTGCGCTTGCCAGGCAGGCGCTTTTGCCGCTGAGCTAAATCCCCAGCCCCATATGTTTTAATAGTCTGGTCTAGTCAATCTACTATATCTAAATATTGCTGAAAGTCAAAATCAGTTTATAAATATAAATCTAATGTTTATTAGTCTATTTGGATTTGATAGTGAGGCCCTCTTTGATTGGAAGTCAAAATTTAATAGACAATAGAAAACAAAATATGAATACATTGTTTGAACATTATGAAATTTAACAATATCTACTGAAACGATTTTAATGGCAAAACTTTTTTTTAAATTATACATTTAATTTCAAGTAGAGCTGTACAAGAAATTTTAGTTGTGACTTGAATTTCCTTTATTTACATATAAACTCAAAACCAACACACCATTTGAAACAGAACACACTAAAGTACCTATACAAAATGAGAATTTTATATATTCCTTGGTAAGCGCTGCAAGTCACTGTCTTGGTTATCTTCTCATTGCTTGGAGAAAATACCCAATATCCACAAGCTAAAGCAGGAAGGATTCATTTTGGCTCACAGTTTGTAAAACTTTCATTCCATACTCAGCTGGCTCCGAGGTAGGGTTCATGGAAGAGAAGCATTCCAGAGCATAAACAGTCCATGGCAGGGCAGGCAGAAGGCAGCAGCAACAGTAGCCTGCAGGCTCTCTGTCCCTTTATATTCCATCAGGATATAAGCCTATCAATTGATGCCTCCCACTCCCAGAACTATGTGAATCCAAATGGGGGATTGACTGACATATCATGCCCTGATCTATATTCACACACCCTTAATCCATTCATATACCCTAGATCCAGCCACGTTTGAAAAGCCCCACCTTTGAGCTCCTGAGGCTTTGGAGGAACATCTAGTTCCAAGATGTGACAGTCACTCATTGTATATGTAGTATCAGAAATCTGTAACTCAGTCTCAATTATTAGGTCAGATATTCCAAGAAAAAATGATAATGTCAGTACTTTTTCAATAATTCACTCACTGATAACAATAAAAATAAGGCGAATGCAGGGTATCCTTGTCTCCTCTTTGCTTCACCTAGTAATCGTCACTCCATCGAGGTGAAACTACCAGAACGCAGCTGATTTTGTTGTCACACCAGGCATAAAGAACATGCATCAAGAGTGCTTGTCTAGAAAATGCAGGGTGAGAAAATGAAGTGCTGACCGTACTCACACAATTACCTTCGGGTTCTCCGTGGCCACAGCAACGAAAAGAAGCACCAAGGTGGACCGAAAGTGTCAGGACACCACTGCCAACAAAAGTCACTTCCTAGGGTCACATCCAAAAGTGACAGGTGATATGCCTTCTAGGTTCAGGATTTTAAGGAAATTAGAACTGTACAGTTATAGGTTTAAAGACAGAGCCACTTATATAGAGTTACTTTAAGCCTTTGATTATAAATTCATTTAAAACTGCATTAAGTATTTACTGATTTTTCAAGGTATTTGCATCATTCAGAAG
Organism: Chinchilla lanigera; assembly: GCF_000276665.1. Lineage (NCBI taxonomy): Eukaryota > Metazoa > Chordata > Mammalia > Rodentia > Chinchillidae > Chinchilla > Chinchilla lanigera. The sequence continues at coordinate 14,217,347 of NW_004955448.1, read as the reverse complement.
TATAAAAATAGTATAATTTTTGACAAAATGGACAGTTACAATCTAATGTTTATTAGTCTATTTGGAGTTGATAGTGAGGCCCTCTTTTATTGGAAGTCAAAATTTAATATACAGTAGAAAACAAAATGTGAATATATTGTTTGAACATTATGAAATTTAACAATATCTACTGAAACTTGATTTTAATGGCAAAGATAACCTATATTTGTAACTGAATACATGATCTTCCTAACATTTTAATTTGAATACCAGACAGGATAATTCAGTGGACAAACATAACGGTATAGGTGCTATTTCTTTCACTGTATTATCTATTAAATGACAAAACTTTGAGACTGCCGCTTCCGCCCCGCTTGGCCTCAGAGCTGATGCGGGCGTTCTGGAGCCCCCGGGGAGGGCCCATGAGCCAGCGGGGCGGTGTCCCTCCTCGCCGCTAAGCCCGGCAAGGCCAGGATGAAGAAGCTCCCGAGGAAGAGCCAGAACGACAACTTCGGGCTAAAGTACCTGAGGCTGCGCAGAGGCAAAGACCATGGTGTTTGAAAACGCTGCTATTTGAGATGAAGTTGCTCGTGTTGAGGAAAAGTTCCTTAAAACAAAACAAGAAAGAAGGTACTTGCTAAAGAAGCTTCTCCAGCTTCAGGCTCTAACTGAGGAGGACCTATAGGCAGCAGCTCCTTCGCACAGCTCCACTTTGCTCCTGATTTATGGTATGGCCGGCTCTGTGGGAAGCATACAGGGAGCTGGGCCCAGCACTGGGGCTGAGGAGCCATTTGGGAAGAAATCCAAGAAGGACAAAAAGGAGAAAGGCAAAGAGAACAGCAAACTGGAAGATCATCACCGTCCAGCCTGGCTTCCATGATGAGGGTGCCGCCTACCCTGTGGGCTACAGCAGTACTCAAGTGTACGCCAGTGTGAAGTACCCAGACCAGGTGTGTCTGTATACCTGCCAGATCAAGGATGGTGGTGTGCAGCCTCAGTTTGAAGTTGTTCCTGAAGAGGACCCCCAAAATGCTATGGTTGCCATGAAGAACTGCTCAGGACCATCAGTGCTCCTGTGGGAAAACTAATGCCTGACCTGCTTCCCTCAGGAGCTGACTTTTTCCGGGTTTTTCATCCAACCATCCTCAATCTGATACAGAGTTGTCCAGGAGCTCGAAAGTGTGTCAAACTTCCTGTGTTATGGCGCTTCTGTGGGCACCATGAGTGCATTGCTGAGAGCCCCCATCTGAGCGGACCACCTTTTCTGTAATTTCTACTGGCTGCGAGCTGCATTCGAAGAGTCCTCAGAGACCTTCAAGCCACGCAATGAAGGCGGTGACTGTGGAGTATGTACCTGTGAACTTCACCAAGGAGGAGTGGGCTATGCTGAATCCATCTCAAAAGAAACTCTATAGAGATGTGATGTTAGAAACATTTAGGAGTATAAATACTATGGGAAGAACTTGCGATAACCAGCAAATGGAAGACAAATACAAAAATTACTCAAGAAATTTAAGAAATGAAGAGGTAACAAAATTCTATCAATATACAACTTGCAACAAACAGGAAAACATACTCGTTCAAACTCCACATGCTTATGTGGACATGAAAGAAGCTGCTGGAAAGGAGCTGGAAGTCTTGTTTTTAGAGAGCCCCTGACAGGGAACTTATTAAATATGTCCATCTTACCTCACCCTGGAGAGAAGCCACAAGAGCATTTGGGATTTGATGACAAGCTGAGTAAATGTAATGAACATGGCAAAGACAGCAGTGATTTCTAGTCCTTTCAGAAGCACACAAGGACAAAGAATGGAGAGAAACCCCATCAGTATGAGCAGTGTTTGGGAAATCCTACTCTGAACTTAGTGAAAGAACTCACCCTGGAGAGAAGACCATTGTTCGTCAGAAAAGTATGAAAGACTCCCACACCCCCAGTGGATTTCAAATCCAAGAATCCAAGAATTGCCGCACCCCCCAATTCTTTCAAATCCAAGAATTCACTGGGAAGAAGCCATATGTACGCAGGCAATTTGGAAAAACCTTCAACACTCAAACTTGTAAAATTCTTGAAAGCATTCACCTGGAAGAAAATCCCTATGCATGTAAGCAGTGCGGAGAAGCATTTCATACACACAGTTGTTGCCAAAGACATGAAAGTAGTCACACTGCAGTGAGACCCTATATAAGTAAGCAACATGGGAAATCATTAGCGACACATTCAATGTCACAACCGTGAAAGTACGCATAATTGGAGAAAACTTATGCATGTAAACAATGTGGGAAAGCTTTCAGCAGACAAAGTTATGGTCGAATACATGAAAGAACTCACAGTGGGGAAAAACCCTATGTGTGCAAGCCACGTGGAAAAGCATTCACTACAAAGAAATATTCTAAAATACATGAAAAAATTCACACAGGGGAGAAACCTTACATGTGCAAGCACCGTGGGAAAGCATTCACTGCACACCAATCTTGTCAGACATAAAAGAACTCACAGTGGGGAGAAACCTTATGTGTACAAGCAAGGTGGGAAGGTATTCACTATAAGGAGTGACTATACAAGACACGAAAGGTCTCATACTGGAGAGAAACCTTATGTTTGCAAACAATATGGAAAAGCATTCACTACAAAGACTTATTTTAACATACACGAAAGAATTCACACAGGGGAGAAACCTTATGTATGCAAGCAACATGGGAAGGCATTCACTGCACACTGATCTTGCCAAATACATGAAACAACACACACTAGAGAGAAACCGCATGTGTGCAAACAGTGTGGGAAGACATTCGCTTCACACAAAGGTTGTCAGATACATGAAAGAATTCACACTGGAGAGAAATCTTATGTGTGAACACAATGTAGAAAGGCATTCACTATGAGATGTAGTTATAAAAGACATGAAAGAACTCACACTGAGGAGAATCCTTATTCTGCAAGCAGTGTGCAAAAATGTTCAGCATAAGGTGCAGTTGTAAAATACATGAGAAATGTTACACTGGAGAAGTCATATGTATGGAAGCAGTGCAGGAAGGCATTTGCTACACACCAACATTGTCAAATTCTTGAAAGACCGCATACTGGAGAGAACTCTTACGTGTACAAGTGATGTGGGAAGGCATTCACTACACTCTGATCTTGTCAAGAACATGAAAGAATACACAGTGGGCAGAATTATTATGTGTTCAAGCAATGTGTTAAAGCATCCACAATAACTATTTATAAAAGCCTTGAAAGAACTCACACTGTGGAGAAACATATTTGTAAACAATATGGGAAGGTATTCACTACATACCAATCTTGGCAGATACACGAAAGGACTCTCACAGATCAGAAAACATATGCTGGTGAGGCATGTGGAAAAAGATTTGCTAGTATGTCCTCATTTTATTTACATAAATCTCACCATGGGGAGGAAACCTATGTATGTAAACAATGTGGGGAACCATTCACTGAAGACATTTACCAACTACATGAAAGACGTCACACTGGAGGGTGACCCCATATGTGTAAGACTATTTTGAAAAACTTGTGAAAATTCCTCATATAATGGAGATCTGTACACAAATAAAGGAAAAATTTAATATCAATATTTCTTAATAGGTTTTCCAGAAAACATACTGCTGACAGAAATCTCCTAGAATGTATTCTGTGTTTTTCAGTAAATCTCTTGTAAATAACTGAGTTATGTATCTGTAGTCTTTACTAGAAACAATATTGACATATTTTATGTAAGCCATTGCCTTTGAACCTAATATATAGTATCCTCTAATAAAACAAGGTAAATCGAAGTGTATTTCTCACTTCCAAGTTAAAAAAAAAAAAAAAAAAAAAAAACTTTGAGAACCAGGTTCCTATTCATCCCCATTAAACCATTCACTAGATATTAAATCACATATTTGTCTATAAATTCGATTCTATCAGTAGCAGAGAAACAAAATGTTAATATGGTATAAATTATGAAATCAAACTTTAATAATATATGCTGCTTTGACACCTGGTACAATCAGGACAGCCCCAAATATTTAACATTTTGTTGCCCACCCACCCTGCTCCTGTGGATATAGTGTCCCAGCACTGTACCTGATCAACTAAATGAAGAACTTTGTTCAATATTTTTAAATATTAGGCTTTTTAAATATTAGGCTCTTAACAGCCCATTTAATAATTCAAATGAGCAATGTCTTACTCTGTGGGAATAGGGGAACCTCACCCAGTTGATACCCGCACCGTGCTCTTGAGTAAAATCCTCTCTCCCTAGGCTGTGATTATTTAGCTTATATTGTAATTAATTTCATCTGTCCAGTGTGGTCTCTCTTATGTTTCACCATCATAAGGTAAAAATCACTTCTATACCAATTGACTGAAGAGAAAGTAGTTAAAATACGATGAATAGTATCTCAAAAAATAAATATGTAAAACAGTACAGTGAAAATTGCAAATCATTGCTGCAATTACATAAAGAGTACATAAATGAAAGAAAATACAGCCCTGTTCAGGAATTGGGAAGGCAATACTGTTAAGATGTCTACTCTACCCAAGGACATCTACATATGCAGTGTGTCCTCTATCAAAATTCTAATGTCATTTTTGCAGAAATCGAAAATAATTCTAAAATTAACACTAATTTTCAAGTGACTTGTAGTAGTTGAAACAATCTTGAAAAAGAAGTACAACACAGGTGATTGATACTTCCTGATTTCAGAGGAGGCAAAGAGAAAGATATTTCAACAAATACTGGTAGAAACTCTGGATCTCTACATGAAAAAGAATGAAGTTAGATCTTTCCCTGGCATGATATTAGTACCTAACACAAACATTAACTCAAAATGGATCAGAGATCTGACTATAAAAGCTGCACTTACAAAACTCTTAGGTAAAATAGGGCGAAAATCTCATGACACTGGAATTGGCTATGATTTCTTGAATGTGACACCAAAGGCATACACAACAACAAAATACAGGCAAATCGGACTTTACAAAGAATCAAGCATTTGTGCAACAAAAACACAGCCAGCAAAATAAAAAGCACCAGCAGAATGGGTGAAACATTGAAAATTGTGTGTGTGATGAAGAATTAACAGTCAAGATATATAGGCAGCATCTGAAGCCCAAGAAAAACCGCCATTTGTTTAAAGAATAAACTAAGGACTTGAACAGACACATTTTTCCAAAGAAGGTATAAAAGTGGCCAAGAAGCACTTCATAGTTTGCTACACATCACTAAAAATTGAAGAAATTGTAAAGTAAAACTCTCATGACCTCACATCCACCGATCTGTGCACTATCCAAAAGCAAGGAGTGGTAATTAATGGCCAAGATATGGAGAAACTGGAAATCATCTCTATGTGCAGTGTTAGTGAGAACGTACACTAGTCACTGCAGACAACAGCACTGAACTTCTTCACAACATTAAAACAGAATCATCACACTGAGTTGCAACTGCACATCTGAGTATAACACACAAGTTAACTGAAAGCAGAATCTTGAAGAGGCAGATTTGTACACCTGTTTTCATAGCAGCACTATAACAGATAATATGAGCAGACACCCCAGGGATGCACTGACAGGTGAGTGGTGAAGCAAAATGTGATACACACCTATGATGCGATATGATTGAGCCTTAAAAATAAGGACATTTTACTAAGTGAAATAGGTCACGCAGAAAAAGATGAAAACTGTCTGATTTCACTTGAAAGTAGTACAAAAACAGCCAGAGAGAAATTCATAAAGAAATAAAGGGGCCAGGGCTTGGAGGTGGGGAAAATGGGAATTACTTTTTAATGTTTTGATTCTGTAAGATGTGAAGGATTGATGGAGTTGTGTAACGGTAATTAGAGGATATCAGTATAGAATGTATTTCACACTGATCAATAGCTAAAATGGTAGTAAATAATTATAAAATAATTGTGTTACCAATATTATTTGGGCCACTGTATCATTTCAAGCCAGTTGACAAGTAGTTTTGTCATGGATGTTTCAGTACTCTTACTCAAGGTTTAAGCATCTCAGCACTTTCCATATTTTCAAGCACTCACTTTACTACATCTGGGCCTTCTAAAGTTTTCTTTGAAACATCAATGATGTTTTTAGTATGAGTTATTTTTACTTGGGTTAATTTTTAATTATGATTGCTCTTGACATAATCAAGTATCACACAATTGCATTTCATTTAAAGTATAGATGGGCAAGACAAGAGAATACTAGCGGTTTTCATGCACCTTTCTTTAACTCACAGGGAAAATCTGTTTTAGAATCTATTACTATTTCTAATCTACAGTAATCAGAGAAACTGAACTTTAGAATTTTAACGTGACTATCAAATAAGCCTACCATGTTTTATTTGCCTTTGTAGCCATAGCTTTGTATCAGTTTGGCTAACCACCCAACACATATCAGGTTTAATATTATGTAAAAAAAAAAAACAATTCTTCTAAAAGTTTTCCATGTTTGTAAGTTAATTTCTTATATCAATTTTCAATGAATTTTTCAAGCTTTGCCTTCTAAAACTATTGATTGTTTCAATCAATTTTTATGATTTTTAAAGAACATAAAAGAAGAAAAATATTCATTATAAGGAACATACAGTCTTATTCCATTATACATTAAAATTCAACTTATTTTATAATCCACATCTCCTTCTTAATAAACATAACTGCCTTTCTTTAATGCCAACGATTTTATACTTCTGCCTGAATTAATTACTAGGCTACATGTGGGACTGGGAAAAAGGAACATATGAATGCTTGGTGTAGTTTCATCCCCAGGAGATGCAGTACATTTTATCATGCACATATATATGCAGATTTAATTTCATTTATTCTAAAACTTTCACTATTCATTCACACAGAATTAATTTCAAAAGAGATTAAATCAGAACTGACTATAGTTTCCAATTATGCAGTAGATATTATGCTTTAGATCTGTAACTGTGTTGTATTAATTAATAAATTAAATAGATGAATTCAAACGAAACCAGGAGAGCTGAGCGTATATTCACAATTGCTATATGTTAGATTCTGAATTAGTAGGTATGGGCCATTTCATTTTATCAACACAAAAGTTATGACTTTGGTTTTATTTTCCTTATTTTATAACACATAAACACACAGATGGTAAGTGATAGTTTCCAAACTGACCCAATGATAGATTAATATCAGTATTAAACTCAAGCTTATCGGTTTTCTAATGGTTTGATTGACCTTGCTGTACCATCACTGGTATACCAATTGAAGTTCCTGATGTCATGCAGAACATCATCTGTTCGGTAAGTCAAATGAGCATTGATCTGCATATACAAGGTACAGAATGAAAGTCCGGGAGGAAAAAAAAAAATACCTTCAGACTCAAGAGAAATAAATATCATTTATAAAGTTATGTTGCCATATAGGCCCCCAGGAGACATTCCCGTTACTAGACATGACAAGTATTTCTCCTGTGCCCCTTTGCATTCTACTTCCTGGTATCCTCTGCAAGGACCAACACTTGACTTTTTAGAGGGTTCTCTCACCCAGGTCAACACGTCCTTATGCCAAAATCACAGTCAATAGTCTATGATGAAAAGTTGGATCAAGTTTGCTAATCGAAGTGTCCTCCTGGAACTTAAAAGTGGAGCCTACGGTTTCTACTCAATGTCTGATATTTCACAACAACAGAAAAATTCATACCGGAGGAAGTGTGGGCCAGGTGTATAGAAACACAGTCATCCGAAACAGAAGAATGAAACATAACGTGAAATTAGCAGGAAACTCTAGAGGAAAGGAAACACTGAATGGTAAAGAAGACAACACAATGGGAGTTACACAAAAATAGAGAAAGCATTATTTACAGTGAGAATGAAGGCAATGTACTCTACTGGATTCCTTCTGAACTGCTTCCTCATAGACTGTTATTTCATGGATTTTACTTACCCAAAAGTTTTATGCTGTATGGCACTGAGCCTCATGAGATACATCTATATCACACCAATGAATCTATTTTTGACTTGAAATTAACTGGCTTTGTCATCTCTCTTGGAACTAAAGGAGCTTCACACAAAGAAATAAAAATATAGTACAAATTGAATGTGGCTTTGCAAAAGTCAGAAAATGGATGGGTTATACAGCTTTTGAAATACTGTCTTTATTTACACTGGCAAATATATGTTGTACATTTTACACCAAATCATACGTGGTATATTTTGCTTGTTGTGCTTGTCTAATATTCGCCAATTAATGTCATCTATGTACACATAGCTTACTTCCATGAAATCTGGTAATTGTAACACCTTAATACAAAATACAAAATAAATTATAAAAAGCAATTTCCACAATAATTGGAAAAATGTTCATGCATATTTATCACTGCAAGTTCTCCAAAGATTATTATTTTTACATTTTTGTCTCTGCTTCTTGGGAATTGAAAACTGAGAGATAAAAAAAGAAAAAAGTAAGTATGCCAAGTGTGCGCTGGTGCTATGAACAGTCTCTCTTTCCTAACACTTCATTTTCAATCTATTTCTAAAGAAGCAATCAAGTGACACATACAATATTCTAATACATTTCTACACACTGAAATGTTGGCATATTTGGCAGTCATTTGTGTCAAACTCTCATGAGTATCCAGACTTTTAAACACATCACTGACATGATTTTCAGGATGTAGTCCCCTCACAGATACTGCGTCAGTTAAACAGTATGAAATAAATTGGTGTAGCACACTTGGCTTTTGGAAATATTTCCAGGTCAATTTTAAGAGCTCATGCCTTTTAATTCTTTGGTTCCTAATCTAAGTAGTGAAAAGTGCTGAAGAGATTGTGAAGAAATGAAGACATAAGATCAGGTGACCATAATGTAAAAGAAAAGAATCTTTCTGTATTGGACAGATCAGACCTTGACAGATATCATCAAATGATTTACATTTTGAGTTGTAATAAATCATGAATTGGTTTTATATAATTTGGTACTCACTACAATATTTGTTCAAAGCAAATGACAGAGGTTATCATGTGGATCAAAACTACCTGGAGGAGAACTACCTGGCTCCCCACTCTGACTGTCTCCTGCTCTCTGTCTTAAACTTTGCAGTCCTCTTGCCTGACACTGCTCAGAAGTTTCTGCACACAGAGCGTGCTGTTTGCTGTCTCTCCCTGTCCTGTTACTGGCATTCTCAGGACGTTTATCCAGACGGCTTTCTTTAATACCTCTGCAAACACTTTCTCAAAGTAATAGGTAACACAATCATTTCTATTTTCCCAGAATACTTCACACCTGGTTTTGACAAATCAGATAATATATTACCGTAAACTTTATATTTACCTATTCCTGTAAGATGCCTAGTAGGTCTTAGAAGATGTCGGTTATTTTGTGCCCAGTCATAATCCTGTCCAGGTCTCTGGTGTTCTACTTATTCCTCATGTGGGGTAAAGGTCTTCCATGGACACTTCTCTGCTATGTGATTCCTGTAGGTCACACCCTCACAAGCCCAGAGGAGGACATCAAAGGATGGCTGCTCTCCAGCTGAGCTTACTTCACGGACTTTCTTCCAGAGTTTGCTTTCCACATCTCAGATCTCTAGACTTTCAGATGCCCTAATGTAAGTGTACTCTAGCTCTGCACTACACTTCTTTGTAATCCTTACAAAATACGGAAGCCAGCACCATTTAACTGAACGTTATATTTACTGCCAACTTCAGTATGATGTGAAGTGTTTGGCGGTACAGCAGTGCTATTCCCTTGGGTAAGCCTTTCCTTTGCCAGCAAAACTCACTATTGCATTTTCGTAATCTCGTGTTGGCAGCATAAGGTCAGAGATTCCTCCAACTTCCTGGCCAAGATAAAGACTTTTGGAATTGAAGGCCTTCTGGCATCACGGAAACTCATTTCTAGACTTCTCCTTAAACTAAAAATATGATATCAGTCAACACTGTCAAGTAGAGAATATACAAACCACTCAAATCCACGTCACTTGTAGCTCAAAAATGTCAACGTAAGTGCCATTCAGGAAGGCCTCAGGGTCACAACTCTACAGTATTTTTTCCAATTGACAGAAATTAAAGGCTTTTATGAAAAACCAGGTGCATATAGAATGAATTGACAAGTAGTCAAGATAAGGTAGGAATGGAGTAAGCAAAACCGCCCCTTCAGCCACCTTCCTGAGGAGGGCACTGCTAGAGCCACCAGCACAGCTTTGTGAAGAGTGAAGAAGCCAGTTTCCTAGGGGACTGAGGAGTATCTCCAGAAATAAAACGGGATGACCCAATGCAGACGTGTTTTCTAGATTTTACTTGCATAAATAATGCCACGGGATTTGTGGGTCGACACTATTCTACATAGGCTGATCAGTGAGACCTCCCAGAAGCTTCATTCAAAACTACAACACATTTTTTGCACATATGAATTTCCATGTGACAGGTAAATTATTTTGGTAAGAATAAATTCAATGACATCAAAAATAGTTTACCATGGAATATATAGCAGAATACTTTAAATTAGGTACTGTTTAACCCAGCATGCATGTAAGGAAACTAAATGAAAATTTTAAGGCCCCTGACAACTTCCTATACTAAATTTTAAAAAGTGCATCTCAAAATTAATTTTAGTTCAGTAAAACTTCTGTATCAATTCCAGTTTAAATTTCTAAGCTAATAATAAATATAAAACTTTCACAAATAGGTATATACCTCAACCTTTGTTAAATAAAATATCATCATTTATTAAATAATAATGTTCAAACCCAAACCTTGTCAGATGTATGAATGAAGAATCACAGTCTAGATCTAGACCAACTTTCAGAGCCACATTCTAGTTCTTGATAGACGAAAATGAAACCCTGAGTGAGCAACAATCTTGAAGCAAATATTAATCTGATGATCAAGAGTTTTATCCCTCACCTGGTGTGGTGCTGCATGCCTGTAATCCCAGAATTTGGGAAGCTGAAGCAGAAAGATGTCCTTGAGTTCAAGGCCAGGCGGGGCCACATAATGCACTCAAGGCCAGTCTGGATTACATAACAGGGCCTTGTCTCAAAACAAACAACAACAAAAAAGTTTTATCTCTGCATGTGGGTTCAGTAGAGGGCAGAGATCGTAGGTGACTATGAACTGTTAACATTTACCAGTTGTGTGCAAATACCTAAAAATGTCTGGAAATCTTCATGAGGGTGTTTGATTTACAACTGAGTTTCAGGTTTGGAGCTCAAAGTACTTATCTCAACTCTCAGAAGACAGAGAGACCTAAGCTACAAGCTACTTTACAGTTCTATATTAAATAAATATATCAGGAAGAGAGAATCTAATCTAAGTAATATAAGTGTCAGGAGCACTGTGGGAACATATTTTTCAAATATCTATTTTACAGGATGATAAAATATTTTTTCTCTCTCAGCAACAAATATTTATAAAGATGAATTATTATAATTTTACTGTAATGCATACTATATTGACTGAAAAGTTTTAAAGACAACTCAGAGACATCGCACAAACCCCACATCAGCCTGCATAATGTTAGCACTCAATCTGACAATTCGTTTTGGTGTGTTTGTTAAAGCACAGACCTAGAGATTGGTACAATACTTCTAACTAAACTATGGGCTTTAGTGAACTATGATCATTTTTTCCACTAATATTCTATTTCCAGCCTAGCATACAATTCATGATAATAGCCTTACATTTGTTTCCAGGTATCCTTGGTTTCCTTTAATCTGTGCCAATTTCTAGAGTTTTGTGTTTTTTTTGTCTTCTATAATCTTGAAATTTTGAACAATATTGGTCAAGTGTCTAGAAGAGCAATGACCACCTCATTTTGACACCAGGGACTGATTTCATAAAAGACAACATTTGCATTGATGAGGTGGGGAAGGGAGAGATTGGGGATGATTCAAATCCCTTACATTATTGTACACTTAATTTCTATCATTGTTAGATTATCATATAGAAGGAGATCACCATACAACTCACCATGATGAAGAATTAATGGGAATCTTGATTTTTACTGCAACTAGATGGGCCCCTCTGAGGCTGGTGGGAGACAGTGATACAGGACATGGACTCCATAAATCCAGTCTACTCTACAATCTTATTTTGGTTGCTTTCACTACAGAAAACTTTGGTTCACAGAGATTAACTATGAGAAATGCGAGAAGGCTATTCAGTCCTTCTGTAGCAGTTTCAAGATACTCCACCTTGACTCTAATACAGAACACTGGGGATTTGAAATTGCCTCCAATGTGCTTTTAAGACCACTGCCTTTGGTTATTTCATGCAGTTGATCTTTTCATAGCAGGGACAAAGTTGGTTCCTCTGACTTAGTAACAAATGGGTCATGGACCCATTCTTAGTATTTTTTACCGTCTGTGTGTGTGGTTAGGAAGTAATGTTCAAACTCTTTTGAAAGTTGGGATAGGTGATGCACCGGCTGGAGGAAGCAAGCCCTGGCTCGGTCTCCTTGAAAGTATCGCTAATGTTTGAAACACGTCCAAAATCCCAGTGTTCATTTGTCCTCACCATAATTCCAGTTTGCTTTGAATACAGCCATTTTATCTGAGGACTTGAACAATGTTGTCATTATCCCTTGAAGTGACAAATTGAATTCATTGAGTAGGTTGAACATATCACCGGAGTAAGCAAGTTATGGAACTGATTTTGTGTTACTGGAATGTACTGGTGACGTTTTTAAATGGAATCTCTGGAGTCACACTTCTAACTCAAAAACTCTGGCCAGTGATATACCTTCAGAGACCCACTTCCCTTCTGTGTGTAAGCCATGTGTGTCCTGCGTCCATCTCCTCACAAAGCTGCATGAACAGACATGAGTAAAGGGCACTTGCCTTATTGTAACTGATAATTTGAGTCATATCTTGCAAGATATTGTTAAGTTCAGGTGCTATTTTTGGCTAGCCAGCACCTCCTATGGATGACATACTATGTATATTCACATTCAGAAGTGACCACTTTGACCTGAATTGTGAAACTGGAAAGCTGTCTGGGCACTTGGGCTGCTCTTCCTGCATATATCAGCACAGAATGAATAACTCATTTCTCCTGAAAGGTAATCATATCAGTCAGGGTTTTACTAGAGAAACGGATACAACACAAGATAAACAAATGTGTAAGGAATCACAAGGTCAGCTCACAAGGTCACCCACAGTCAGATGAGGAAGCGTGCAGAGGGTGTCTGCACCCTGGAGACAAGGATTAAGTCCAAATCTGGGGTTTACTGCAGTGTCCTGAGCAGGTCCTTACCAGAAGGCCTGTGGGTCTGCGACAGAAGGTTGAAAAGTCAGTGCTGGAAGGCTGAGGGATCTGAGGGAAAAATTAGACTCGGTGTTCGAAGACAGGAGCCAACATCAAACCTGGAGGCAAAGGCTGGAGCTCCTCCAAGGAACAGAAGCACATTCATTCCTCCTCACTTCCCCTTTACACCATCCACGCGATGAGCTACCCTAGGCTGAGTCCTGTACCCTAGGGTGTAAAATTGCTGAGCCAACTTTGATAAGCTTCTAAACTTCTCAGGTTGACACAATCAATCACCCATTGCAGTAATCATTCAAAGACTTGAATACGTTTGCAGGTGTAGTGTTGGTTGTAACAAAAATGCACAAACCATAGCCTCATGTACATTCTCCTGAAAAATATGCTGTACAAAAACAAGAACTGTTGTTTTATTGTCAACCTGTGTTCCATATAAGGGTAACTCTTTAACCCTCCCTAACAATTGTGCTGCAATATCTTCTGCTCTTTCATTAATTTGTGTAGGTGTGGCACTAGGCAAACATTGACACCTGCCACCTTCTGAACTACAGCTGCTCCTAACAGTTCATGGAAAATTGCTCTTAGCAGTAGGGGGATCAATTCTTCACCAATAATAAAGGCCTTCTTAGCTTTAATAGTGAAGTTAGCCACCAGGCATGGGGTTGCCTGTGCAGACACATTGGATAAAGCAATGGCTTTCGATAATTGCTTGTGTTCTTCATGTTCACACTTTTTTTCTGTTTGAAAAATCCAAACAACTTGTCTTTTAATGCTGGCTGCTTTGTTCTTATGTGGCAAAGCAGTTTTTAAGGTTGCATGGTTTCATTGGCTAGCCGGTCACCACACACAGTGTCAAGAAGGTTTGGAGGGCATCCATCGTCCTTTGTAATGTGTCCATATCTAAATAGGTCTATTTCTTAATTTCTTTCATTTTTTCTTTCTTTCTTTCTTTCTTTCTTTCTTTCTTTCTTTCTTTCTTTCTTTCTTTCTTTCTTCTTTCTTCCTTTTCTTCTTTCTCTCATTCTCTTTCTTCTTCTTTCCTTTCTTCCCTCCTTCCTTCCTCTCCCTCTCCCTCTCTCTCTCCCTCTGTAGCTCTCTCTTTTTTTGAGACAGGGTCTCATGATGCAGCTCAGGCTGATCTTAAACTCACTATGTCACCCAAACCTGCCTCCAACTCACAGCAATCCTGCCTCAGCCTCCTGAGTTCTGGGATTAGGGGTATAAGCCACCATTGTGGACTTAAGTAAGTCTCTTGATATTATTTTTCAAAAACTTATTATTTTTTATTGAGAGTCTTAGAGTTTTCTCCTCTCTGATTCTTGGGTCTTGCTAGATTTTCAAGGAAGCTTAAAGAGATTTTTTTTTTTTTCTCTCATTTTGGCTAGGGCTAGATTTTGGACTTAATACAACTGTGATCAAGAAAAATGGTGTGTACTAGGAAGAGGTGGGGATGAAAGCAGAATGTAAATAACGGACAGGCCATATGTAGACTTAAATAAGTGTCAAAGCCTGCCACCAGATTCAGCTGTACAATTCAAGTGCATCAATTAACTTGTCACTATAAACCTGCTCTCAAATATAACTTAGTTGATACATACCATTAACTGATAGGGCTTTCATACAAGTCCACAAGCGATTGACTTATTATGGTTTCTGTGCAATCAAACCTGCATGGTAAGATTCATCTGTACTTACAGCCATTCCTCTGCATTAGTATCCCCCCTCAGCTCCACCCCTGATCATCAGATAATCAGTCCACCTTCAGAATCTAATACTGTTAATGCTCTGACCAGAAGTGGATGAGAAAGGGTAATTCAAGCAATGGGATTGGCTCTGAATAGGGATGACTCTTTACTTATTCACAATCTGCTCAATTCCTGCTATAAAATCTGTCTTTTAACAAGCCATAGAGTGATGCTGGTCTGTAGTGTAGGAGTTGCAGACCCTTTTAGTAGAGTATCCCTCAATTGGGGTTATTCTTATTAGACTAGAATTACAAACTCTGGGGAAGAATGCCTTCTCATACATCAGGGGCACATAATATCACATGCCTTGTTACTGGGGATGAAAATTTGGATGATTTGGTTAGTGCCTTGCCTGTCAGCTTTCTCCAATGGAAAATTAACAGTAGTCTCATGCTATACTCTATTAATTAGAAATAAGTCACTCTGCCAGCATATGCTCAAGGGAGTGGCAATTAAGCTCTACTTTCTGAAAAGAACACTGATGGTTGTATGGATATATGTTAAATCTATTGTTGTAGTTAATTAAAGTTGGAGATGTAGTGAAGCTCTAGAAATGCCTTGGTTTTGCTTCAACTTTTGTACTTTAATTTTAGCATTCACAAGTGAATCTGTAGAAATTTTACTGTCTTACACTGTTTAATTTCTACTTACCTCATTTATTCTACATTTATTAATTGAAATTTTTATAAGCAAGGTTTGTTCAATATTTCCATTTTTTGAAATTTATTATGTAGAGGCTGATACTTGTGTTACTTTTGGTTTAGAAACCAAGGCTCTGTGTGCTAATATCCTAATGTGCTAATTGGCTCCAGTAACAAAGGGTTCATTCTCCCTTGCCTGCCTCAACTATTATAACTTTTATTTGACAGTAAGGAGCCTGAACCTTACATCTGCAGTATATGTACTTAATTATTCAGCTCTAGCTACATAAGAAGTAGATCCAAAATTTCTAATCTGTACCACTTTAGGGACATTTATCAAAGGTTGTGTAATATTTATCTGTATTTTTAAACACCTTTTCTTTCCTTCAGTATTGCTATAGTTAGAAGGAATGTGCTTCCCCCGGAAGTCCACAGACTAAAGGCTTCATTCCAAGGCAGACAGTATGTGGAGATGGGGGAGCTTCCGGGTGAGGGGCCATGCTGGGAGATCACAGTCACAGGGAACAGGATCCTGGAAGAGACTGTGAATCCCTGACCTTTAAATCTTTCTTCGCTTTCTGCCTCCGGATGTGAACTGTTCGTTTTGACACATTCCTGACATTGCTCTCCAGGTTGTCATTAGACATGCAAGCCAGGGAACAGTTTAATCATGGAAAGAAAACTCCAGAACCTCCAGCTACCTAAACCTTTTCCTCCTTATAAGTTAATTATCTCAGGTATATTATTATACTGACATGAAGTTGAACAACGCAATTATCTAGCCAAAATTATGCTTCTTAAGTTACTTAGATCTGCTTCTTTTTCTCTACTCTGTTTGATAATGCTAAGACCTTCATAACCTAGTTTGACGTATCTACTGTCACTTTTACTTTATTCTGGTTCCTTTCACATCTTATTCACATTTTTTTTTTTTTTTTGACACAGTCTCCCACTGTAGCCCAAGCTGGCCTCGAACTCACAGCAATCCTCCTGCCTCAGCCTCCCAAATTCTGGGATTACAGGCATGCGCCACCATGCTGAGCACCTTTAAAAATATTTGCATACACTGAAATTTATTTTTGTGAGGTATACTTCTACGCTGCCAACAAATGAAAAGATATGTCCATCAAACAAAATTGTCCACAACTGTATCATATAGAATTGAACCATCTGACTAAAATTTTCTTTGTACAGTCTCTTCATAATTGATTCCTCTTATTTCTCCAATCCCTTACAATCATTGATATATTTTTATTGGAACATTTTTTAATTTCCAGAAAGGAAAATATATGGAATAAAACAACATGTAGCCATCCAAATCTGAGTTCTCACCTTTATAAATTGCACTTAATATTGATTTGTGCTATTATACAAATCTGTAATTTGTTCCTATATATTTCTGTGTTATTTTCCAATGTTAAAATTATATTCCTAAAGTTTTTTAGTCCTAATTTATGAACAGTGCTTATCATGATTGAATTTCAAATGCTTTTTCTTCATCTTAAAATGATCATCTGTTTTCTCTTATTTACTTTGTAAATGTGGCAAATTATACTTGTTGATTTTGGTGTGAAATAACTGAATTTTAAAGAAAAGCACTACTTTGTATGGGTGTATAATTTTATAAATATGGGTATATTTTGCTGAATTTATTTTGCTAATATCTTCCTAAAAGTTTTTGTACATATTCATGAGTGATAATAATTTGAAGTATTATTTTTCCTGTAATGTCTTTGACTCTGATATAAGGGAAATGCGGACCTCATAAACAAGTTATGAAATCCTCTCTACTATTCTACTTTCTGGAAGACAGTCTACAGATGGTATTATTTAAATGTTTGGTAAAATTTCCAGTAAAGTCATATTGGCTTGAAGGTTTTTAAAGATATATGTAATTCCTTTAATAGAAATAGGGTTATCTACGTAATCTATTGCTTTTGAGTGGATTTTTGTGGCTTCTATATTTCAGGAAGCTTCTTTCATCTAAATTTTCAAATACACAGGCATAGAGTACTTGCTTTTCTTAGATATCCATGATGTTCCTACTTGCACTCTTGTCAGCTGTGATAACCTCTGTTTTATTTAGTGAATTGGTGTTCTCTTATTCAAATTGGTATAAATATGGAGGCCTGAAGCATTGTGTGTATTATCTCACAGTTGCTGTTTGCCAGGACTTTGAGATGGCTAAGCTGAGAATGCTGATTGGTATTTCTCAAGACCGCACTCAGGGGACTAGTGGCCTCAGTTTTCTTCCGCATGCCTATCTGAGGAAGAATCCACTTGTAAACTCATTGCCCCGTGAGTGTTTGTCTGGGGACATTGTCTCGTCACTGACAGGGGAGGCCACACTCAGCTGCCAGAAAAGGTTTGCTCAGGGTACCCTGTCACATGGATTTGTGCCAAAGGGCCACACATTCCATTGCGCCAGCAAGCAAAGTCTCCTGCAAGCAAGACAGAGACCATGCAACACCATGCAAGTATCAGACTGTATCTGATCACGTTTGCCATATTGTATCAATTAGAATAGCATTAGAGATTTCACCCAAGCTCAAAGGAAACGTGCTATGAAAATGGATGAACATTAAAAGTCGAGACTTTAACGTCCACGTGAAGATTTTTCTGCAACAGCAGTCTAGATGGGCGGTTTGTCCATGTCAGTTATTTTAGAAAACCAATGGTTGGTTTCACTGATTTGTTTCTATTTTTATTCTTCTCAGTTGTATTTATGTTAACTTTTATTGTTTTCTTCTTCACTATTTGTATTGATTTGTTTTTGCTTTGCCAGTTTGGATGCCACCTGACTCTCACAGCTGGAAGGACTGGCACAAACTCCACGGGGCTATTTGTTCCTCAAGTCCCCTCAAGCTTCTGCAACCCTCGCTATCCTCACAGGGGGCAACCTCAGTGGAGATCACTTCGTGAGCTTCCTAGGACAGAGCATCATGAACACAGACTGAAAGTGTCACATGTAAAACTATAGAACTACCAGATATTCTTTTTCTGCCCAAGTTCCATTCCCTCTGCCTATTAAATGACTAAATCTGTGTTGTCTTGTTATTGCACATTCCTCAACAAGTTCTTTTCTTTACCTACCTATCATCTACTTGTCAATCAATCTATCAATCTTTCTACCTATCGTCATCAATCTATGTATTCTGTAGCACTGGAGATTGAGCACAGAGCCACTGCACTGATCTGCAGCCCTGGTCCTTATTTATTTCTTTACTTATATCTTGAGACAGGATCTTCCTAAGTCAATAAGTTGTCCAGGCTGGGCTCGAACTTGTGATCTTTCTGTTTCAGACTCCCAAAGCCCAGAGACTACAGGCATGGGTAATCGTGCATTTCATATGCTCCCTCATAGAATTATCTTCATTCCTAATGATTATCAATCTCCAGTTACCCCTGTTATTTAATCTTGCTCTAAACAATTCAACACGAGACCAAGTCATAAAATAAGCTCTTCCTGACACATTCTTTTTGGGACATCGCATTGTAAAACATACCAGCTCCCAAAGGGGACCATCTCCTCACCTGCCAGCATTAGGATGCCTAATTTTGATAGCAATTTATTCCTCACGTGACTTGATCGTTGGGTGTCAACAAACCCAACAAAAAGGAGTACAAAAGTTTGGCACTAAGTCTGCTGCATGATAAACACGTGTACTCTCTGTAAGCGAGCTTCCCCTTGGAACAGTTTAGTTGAGGGAAGAAATTATGTTTTCTGCCCAACTTTGTGTGTCTGTTGTAAAACAATGTACTTAAAATAATAGGTACTCAATGAATATTGTTGAATGAATAGATCAAGCACTGTGAATTAAATGTTAATGATTTAGACATTATAAAATTATATAATGATGACACGATATAGAAAAAAGTATGCAAAAACAAGATGACAAATTAGTAAAGTCATAACATAAAATGAAATCTTACCTGTGCCTGTGAGGGTATGTTCTGATGAATACCTCTCCAAGAGCACACAACTAAGCATTCATCTCATTTCTCATTAGATGACATATTGGAAGGGCGATGCCTTATTGCTTTAGATGATCTGTGATGAGCTCTTTTTCCATTCACCTTTGTACATCACAGTCCTGCTCCAAATTAGGCTTCTAATATTTTCCTACCATTTATTGATGGTGCTTGGTTTCCACTGAGGCCCTTCACAATCTTACTCTCAAAGTATGCTATGAAACAATTTCCTCTAATATTTATGTTTACTATAATTTTCTCAATGCAGAATAGCATTATTGTAGTTAGACTACACAACTGTAAGCCGTTGGAATACATTTGGTTCAGTAGAGCAGACTTTTTCTATTAAACTAATGGTGCAGTAAGCACCATGCTGATGACCTGAGAGAATAAATGTGTCTCCTTGAGATAGGACTTCTCTCCCAGGGAGAGACCTGGACAGTAGGGAAAAAGATGGCTCATTAATGCTCAACAATCAGTTACATAATCAATAACCTAATTAGCCAGAAGGTCTCTTTATGGTGTAAGTAACAGTAAATTATTAATATTCATTTTAAACATTGATAAGAGACAGCTAGTCATCTAATTAAAACACTATTTCCATTTTAAAGTGACACAAAAGAAAGTAAATTTCCAGTACATCTCTGTCAAATGATTAATTTAAGGATTGATTTACTACCATTATCATTAATTAAAGTCCTATGTGGTAGTAATGGCAAGGAGTTCTCTTTGTAAAAATTAACTTATTATAATGCCCATTTTTACTTGAAACTACCTCTGTGTAAAATGTAGATAAATCTGTCTGACTTTAAAAATTGCACATATACACACATCTTTAAAATTTTTAGTTAAGGGGCTGGGGATTTAGCTCAGCGGCAAAAGCGCCTGCCTGGCATGCGCAAGGT
>NW_004955448.1:14137117-14196776 GCF_000276665.1 Chinchilla lanigera | reverse complement strand
AAGTAAAAAATTAAGAATTTTTAGTTAAATTGTACAGAAGTGAAAAATTAAGAATTTCTAGGTGAAGTTGGAGGTCTTTTTAATTTCTCCACTAAATAGTGAGGTGGACTAAAGAACTCAGTAATACTATTTACTAAGTCTTATATGAACTAATTGTACATTTACACTTCGTATACACTGAAATAATTGTAGACTAACAGGAATTTTCAAAAGTACTACAAAGACAAGTACTCCCTTCACTCAGCTCTCTGAAAGGCGATATTTAACTGTGGCAAAGCCAAGAAACTGAGACTGGCATTCACTTCTTAGCTATACTGATGACCTTTCACGTTTTCATTAATTTTTAAAACTTGCAGGTGTTTGTGCATTCATTTGGCATTAGTTTCTTGTACGCATATACACTGATAAATCTTCAGTTTTATTCCATATGGAGTTTTATGCAGCTTCACAATATCTCATGAGGTAGAAATACAGAATTATGTGATATTAGAGCTGTTTGCTAAATTGTATCTAAAAAGAGTAAAATACAAAAAATAAAGCTTTTGCATTGAGAAAATTAATAAAATGTGTTCATATAACATCCTTTAAAACAGGACTAGATCAGCAGCAATCTATAAGTCAGAATACACTGAATAAATGTATCTAAACTCTTTAAATATGATAAAAATATTACATTTTATAGCAAAGACAAATTTGCTGTAGAAATCAAGAAAGAGATTTGTAAGCATAGAATAAATAAGTTTAAAGTATAAAATTGGTAGTGATAATTTTTTAAATGCATATATTGTATGTATATATAGTAATGCATAGGTATAGTAATTAATATTTAATTTCTTTCAGAAGAAACTAATGTGTTTCTTAAGCATGAAATAATGAAAAGGAGCATTTAGTTTATCTAGATACTAGTTTTAGAAAGAAAAGGCATGGAGTATCCAAAAATAGAGCAGTTAAATTAATGAGGGAGAGACAGACAGACAGACGCAGGCAGAGACAGGAACAGAGAGATGGCTTGCATGGTGAGACCTCATAGAGTGTTTTAATGTTGAAGAAAACCAAAATCAAAACAAACCACATAAAGATAAAGTCTGGAAACTGAACCAGAAAGAAAACATTTTTATGAGCCAAACTAAGAAAAAAGAAAGACATTTTTCTTTTTTTTTTTTTTTTTTTTTTTTGGTTTTTCTCCAGTACTGGGAACCGAACTTACAACCTTGCACTTGCCAGGCAGGCACTTTTACCACTGAGCTAAATCCCCAGCCCCCAATAAAGACTTTTTAAAGGGATAAATTATTTGCATATTAAACTATTGAAGAACAATGGAAATAACAACATAGGAAACAGGTATGACTTAATTTTCTAAAATTTCACCTTTGCAGTTCCTGTGGAAAGAGATTGTTAAGTTTCAGAGTAAAAGTCTCATAAGAGAAGTCAAAAAGTAAGTTAAAATGTGCAGAATATCTGCTAGGATAATTTGTGCTTTATAAGTGGGTATCATTTTGAAGTTGATATTGAAAAGAAAAATTTTCCTTTTCTTTCGTGGATTATCCATATCTGATCTTAACAAAGTACTCTTGGGTGGAACTAATTAAATTATATAAGCTAAAGAATCAAAGTTACAGCTCCTAGTATGAGGGAACAAAGTAGTATCTCTTTAGAATGATCATTGAAATAATATCTTAAAAAGGTTTCACACACACACACACACACACACACACACACCACAGACATACAAAAATGGCATACAATCAGCGATCATAAGTCTGGGGAAAAAAGGTTAGACAAGTTAGTACAGTGAGAAAAAAATGATTTCTCAAAATGATACGTGTTATCACTAGCTTTCTTAGTTTTCATCATAAGTACACTGAATTACTTGTGTTGTTCAATATTCTCTACATTCTATTAACATTTTAAAAATAGATTTTGTACTTAGTTGGGGGGAAAAACATAAGAATAATGAGTATCGAGCACTAAAAGTGAAATCTCTTCTTTGAGGCCAGTAAGATTGCGTGCATTCACTTTAGAGAAAAATAAAATATGTTTTACACTGTGAGGATATATTTAATGAAACATATACATAAATTAAAATAAATTTATGTTAAAATTAAATTCAGATAATCTTAAGCATACAATTTAGAAAATTGTTCCATGAGAATGATCAGATTTAGTTGTGTTAAATATATATTTCCAAATAATTTATTGAAAATATTTCCTAACACCCTCCATGCCTTTAAAATACTGACAGCTTCCATCAAAGTTGCATCAGCAGATCATTCCAAAATCATCCAAATTTACTTGTTACTACATTTACCTAAAATTGTGACTCTACTTTTGCTTACATCAATTAAAAACACAGTTAATAAAAATATAAATTTTAACAAATTTTCAGAAAAATAAGTCTTAAATCTCTGATGATCTGTTAAAATGCCAATTTAAGAATGTTGCATTAAGGTATTGAATAATATTATGGCACCAAAATACTTGTATATGTAATTTTACATAGTTATAATTTCCAATTACTAATCATGTTATATAATGTTATTACTTGTTGCCTGCTTTGTAAGTAACTATTCCTATGCATGGCTTACTATCCCTTATTGTTATTATTTATGGCAATACTCAAATTGTTTAAACTTTGGTCAGTAATACCTCCTCAAAAACATTTCTCTATCATCTGACATATCTACTATGAGTCAGAGAAAGAGAGACTAAAAAAAATTCCTAGTCTAATACTGGTGATCGATCTAGGAGGAAATCTAAACAGGAGTGACTGCTAGTACATATGAGGTTATTTATTTTAAAACATATATTGAGGGTGAGGAAAATATTCTCTGAATATATAATTGCAAGAATTTCTGTGATGATGAACTTGACTGGGTGAAACTGACTGGCGTTAGCATCCACATGGGGGTTGTTGCGGCACACCTATGTGCCTGGGTGGGGTGGGGGAGTGGACTTGGGGTCAATGTTCTGTATTTTGTCCTTTTCTCTTGGGCATTGTTACCCAGTCCTGCTCCCTGGCCACCATGAACTGAGCATTCCTCTGGGGGCAATTAAACTTCTTTACATGGTGAGTGTTGGCAAAGCTAACACCAAAACCTGGTACTGAGTAAGTGGCAGCCTTGGTAGGACTGTACCTTATCACGTAGTTTTGAAAGCTTTGGAACTGTGGAGTGTGGAAAGGTGTGGCGATGAGGGTAGAGAAACTGCAGAGTGCTGTAAACAGATAGTGATAGGAGATTCCTGTCAGGTCTCAGAAGACAGGAATGCAGACAGAAGGCCCTGCCCAGCAGGTTTCAGGGGAGGAGAAGGACTCCATTAACTTTGTACTATAGTCTATATGGCTACACTATGGCAGAAAATTTGTATACGTTTTGCCTGTATTCTAAATTTGTACACATTTTGCCTGTATTCTAAGATGTGTATACATTTTTCCTGTATTCTACTCTATATAGCTATATCATAGTCTATATAGCTACGCTATGGCAGAAAATTTGTATACATTTTGCCTGTATTCTAAATTTGTATACATTTTGCCTGTATTCATTTGCCATGAGACCAAGACCAAGGTCAGTGAAGTAATTAATCTGATTGTGGAAATTTCAAGAAAATCACCATTCTGTCCTGCTTACTGGTCTTAGCCAGATTTACAGTGATGGTCTGGGAGAAAAGTCGAGGCAGCAATGTTTGAAAAACTTAAATTTTGGCTTGGAAGGAACCGTATATTAATTTGAGGCCAAAGGGGGGAGCTGCTTAAGAGATTCTTGCTATTAGAAATACACTACTTTGTGCAAGAATCTGAGGAAGATGCCTTGAAGGCCACTGCGCTCTCACAGGTTTACAGTTGTAAATCTTTCATTTCAGAGGGGACTCCTGGGATCTCTGCTCAAACAAGGTCTCCATGGGAACTGGTTGCCTGGGAGTCATTTCACTCTGCTTAGGCATCTGTGTACTCAGAGTCTGAGACAGCTGTGATCAAAGGGAACCTGGCTGTTTCTCCTAGTGACCTCAGAGCTTGGTATTATGTATGTGATGCTGGTTTGACCAGGATCCAAAACGCAGGAGTTGTGGGTTCAAGGAGACTTCCACCCAGGTTTCAAAGGAAGGGTTAGGAGGCAAGGCAAGGAGTCCTTGAGAAGGTAGTGAGTGAAACTGCAGGAATAAACCTGAAAGTGCAGTGGAGACCCCAGGAAATCATAGATCCTAGGAATATGGAACATCTGCTAAGGAAAACTGCAAGCTGTGAGTGAAATCAGCCCAAGAAAGAGGCTATGTAGGCTGAAATAGACAAAGGTATAGGAGTGGGGCTGCCTAAGCCATTAGGAACACCTATGTTTACCACCTTGTGCCCCATGTTTAGTGTAAGGAGAAGTGTTTGGATGTCACGTTGACAAAGGGTCGAATGTAATGCTTTACCTTGTGTTGACTTGATTGTCTTTGGGGTCTGCCTGGGGATTGGTGGAGCACACTTCAGGGGTTTCTGGATGTTTCTGGGTGAGTCAGGCAGGCATGGGCTTTGGGGTCTAGTTTTCTACTTCTTCACTTCCTCTCTGACATTGTTTCTCTACTCTGCTTTTCAGCCACCATGAATTTGGCACTTTTATTACACCGTTCCATCCACCCCATGACGTAGAACCAACTAATCAGAGGCCAAAACCTCCAAGACCATGAGCCAAGTAAACCTATCCTCACTGAAGCTATTATGTCAGGTAGTTTGTCCCAGTGATGGCTAAGCTAATACAATTCCATAATTCTACAGCCATATAAAAAAGACATTAAATTTCACCTTAACATGGTGATTATACGATGTGTAAAGCATGTCAATATGGCCGTTAAAAATTCACTTTCTGTTTGGTAAACTTTCTCAGGAGCGCAGTCAAGCATCTGCTTACTTCCAGTGTTCTGTGGTGCCTCTGCTATAATTTCAGAATGTTTTCCTCATTGTACTGGGGCTCTGACACCCTGCTGCAATATTAAAACTACACATCCACCAGGTGTGATTACTCTTACCTGTAATCCCAGCATGCTAGAGGCTGAGGCAGATGGATCTCTGTTAGTTCAGTGCTGGCCTGGGCTATGTAGTAAGATGGAGTTCAGCATGAACTATATAATGAGATTCTGTCTCAACAGCCATAGAGAAAAAATATCATCGGCCAGGAGTGGTAGCTTACAACTGTAATCCCAGCACTCAGGAACCTGAGGTAGGAGGAGCTCCATGAGTTTAAGGCCAGTCTGTTCTATGTAAGTGAGTTCAAGGCCAGCTTGCACTACATAGTGAGACCCTGAATCGAACAAATAAACAAACAACAAAGAAAAACTCAAACAAACAAAACACCCTATATGTACATCCTCTATTCCTAAAATATTTAAGAGTAAGTATACAATCCTTCACTTTAGTGTTGATTTCTCTATTTAATTTTATTATAAATTACATTTAAGATGGTTGGTATATAAGCTATATTATTTATTAACAGTGAAACTCTGAGTTGGACACACGTGCTCCAACGTAACACCTCAGCAATCACTGCAGTTCTCTTGTGTTTCTCAGGTTACTATAGGCCCCTCTGTCCCTCTGTCCACAAGAGATTTACTGCACACCAGAAAACTGATGAAAGGTGCACATATTCTGAGGAAACTGGCACAGGAGTAACAAACATAAGAATGGAGGGAACTAGGATTATTTGGTTCCGGTGTCTACGCAAGTCTCAGCGCATTCTGCACGTAGGCTGTTTTCGCTCTGTACTGCCTCTGGCCGCCTGTTCCGGGTTGCCACCCTGCTTCCCCGGCATATCCTCTCCCTTGCCTTCCATACTAGCCTTCCTCCTCATAGAAATTCCATCCTTACCTCTCTAAGTCTGACACTCTGGATGCAGCAGTCCCTCACATGGATATTCTCCTGCTTTCAAGCTCCAGGATTCCACAAGCGTCCTACTTCCCTCATCCGGCTACACAGTAGCGCACTTGAAGTATGTAAGCACTAATTTTTTTTACTGAGAGCTATTGCAAAATATTTGTGTTTTTCTCAGTGATATTAAGCTTTTAGGTATAGATAAATAAGATATATATTTGAGAACCACTCAGAATATAATTTTTTTCCCTGTAGAAGCAATGACTAAAGAGAGACTGAAAACAAAGAGAAAATATACTTGCAGTTCATGCGGAATCATGCGCTTCACCTACACAGAGAAGGAGGAGGAGCCTGGACGTGGAAGGGCACATGAGGAAGAGGAGCAGTGGCTGTGCGCGCCAACCCAGAGAGGAGCTGGAAGGTGCACAAACCCTGCTTGGGTAGCAGAAGCTGCGGTCCGTTCACCGCTGCTGGTAGTGGTAAAACGATCTGAGCAAAAGCGTCATTACTGTAATGGAGAGCAGATGGTATCCGTGAGAAAACTGTTAGAAAGAACAAGCATGGAAATTTGTAGTTATTAGAGAAATCTGCAAAGCTCACCTGCTGGATCAATTTTCTGTAAAGATTTATTTGTGAACACTGTGACTGTTTTGAGTAAAGTTAAGTCAAAAGAAGAGAGATATAAGGCCATAATTTTAGATAAAACGTTTGCTTTTGCTGTCAACTTCTGAACCATGTGTCTATGTTGAAGAATTTTAAAAATCTCACTTGCATGTTAATTAATCATATAATACAAAACCAAATTAAAGTATGAGTTTATGATGGTTGGTTTAATACTTTTCTAAATACAATTTGAATATGATAAAATAATACATGTAAAAGCTAATTCAAGAATGTGAATTGGAATTCCAGCTTTAAATGGCTTAGTCCACATTGATAATAAATAATAACATACTGTTTAATTACTTGGGGAAAAGTATAGCAATTTTAAAGATACTTCATAACACTAATAATGATTAAAGAACAAATATGTTTTAGAATAATTTAATCTCACCTTTTCTTGGCAAACAAAAATAGATTATGCTTATATATAACAGATATAAGTGATATAGCAGCAGTTTTAGCTGAAGCTGTAGATGAAAATGTAGATACAGTGGGCTTGAGGGCTTTTTCAAGAGCTACCTAGTAAATGTCCAAATCATTTTTTACAAGATTTATTTAAAAATTAATTTAAAATGTATATACACAAGGAATATGAATATTGGAAATACAATTACAGGAAAACATATACAAAGATTAATATTGCCTGTTTTTAAAAACTCATAATTAAAATAATTCAGTATAGGATTCTTGCATTATGTATTTGCTTACATTTATCTTTCAATATTTAATAATTCTGGTGTTCCTAGAAAAAATATTTTATAAAATTATTTATGTTTTCATTGTTTGAACTAGAAATACAGTGTATTTATGTGGATTTCTATACTATGATTTTGCAAAATCTAGGTATGGATCATAGCTAATTGTCTTTTTTGTAAATTACTCAAAATATTTATAATTAAATTCTTTTCTATGAATAAATGTGTTTACTTATTTTACCCCTATTTTTGTACTATTTTATGTGCTTCCCTTACTGTTCTGGCATAAAAAATGCTAGCAAACTGCTCAATAGAATGATGAAAAAAGAAATGTTTGCCTTGCTCCAAGTTCCAGAAAAAAGTATTCAGATTTTCATTACTTGTATTATGCTGAGCAAATTTGTTCTACAAATGGCTTTTACTAATTTTTAGAAATTTTGTGATCTGCTTGAATTTTAGAAAGTTTTAGAATGAAGCTGTGGTGGAATTTGTCAAATGAATTGTATGCCACTATTTAAATAAGTGTATGATTTTCTTTATTATTTATTAGCATAATAAAATATGCTAATTGATTGACAACTATTAAAAAACTTTTACATGTTTGAAGCACATGCACTTTGTATACCTTCCTTATTCTTTGTTCTTACTGTATTTGTTTTCTAAACTTATCTCTCTGAAAACATTTCAATGTCTTCAAATGATACAATAGTTTAAAAAAGGAAAATGAATGACGTTAGAAAAGAAAATAAGTCTTATATAGATATATGTCCCACAGGTACAAAAGCAGGGACCATGTAGCCAGAAAAACAGAGAAAACATTACAAAACAGATTTGAAAAACATTTAAAAGTTTTTAGCCATTTTAGCAAATACAACACCAAGCACAGGCTTATGATCACCAAGGAAAATATCACAATGAAACTCAACATATTTACCTGGAGAAGAAAATTTCTGTAGTGAAATAATAAAATTGACAGAAAAGTTAATACAATTAAAATTTGTGAAATAGCATATTAGAACACGTAAGCCCCTCCTTTATAATTTTGGTGGTTTAGTTAGTCATACATTGTATTTAAGTGAAAAAGTGAAAGTTCTAAGAATATTAACTTGGTAATGAGAAGCACACATCACATGAAAATAAGATGTGAGGGGAAACTATAACTTGAAGGCTACTGCAGTAGCCCCAGAGAGTTTTGGAAGGAAAGTAATGCATGCAAGACTTTGGAGCTGAAATCAATACAAGATGTTCACTCTTAATGTTCAACATGAGGGAGAGGGAAGTTACTTTGAAACTGATATGCAAAGGAAAGTGTAAAACAAGCATTTTAAAAGAAGGAGAACTGGGTTGTTAATCAGGGAAAATAAAGTGTATACAGTGTTAAGTTGAGTTTAAAATGAAGATATGACATCAGAAATAATTACCTACTAGTCCTACAGAAAAGGATATTGGAGTCAGGATCGTGCATAAAGATCTTTGTGGAGAAAGGCTGAAGAGATTTCAACTATATTGAAAATTGTAACAGTGCTCAAAATTCAATTGCTGCAGTTAACCTGATTTCTTAGAAATTAGCTTCCTAAAAATTGAGTTTGAAAAATGTTATTTATGAAGAAACACTCTAAGGTTCCTTTAAACTCTATTTGCAAGGACATTTTAATGATATGGAAAGTATAGGTAGTAATTTTTTAAATTTAGTACATATTTAAGATCTACTTTCCTAATAGCACTGCATCTATTTTACCATTCAAATTATCATGTGTCAAAATCTTTGAAAAAAGAGAACTTCAGGGGTATATTTTTCACATTTATACTTCACGGCATTTAGCCATATATTCTATTGCATATATAAATGCTCAAATATTTTTGAAGGATAGCTTAATGAGACTAAAACAAGAGACTATAGTTACAGCATAGTAGAGAAGATATAGTGCACTGGGACGATTGCGTGACAAAATAGGTGGAAAGATGCCTGACTCAAACCATAAACACTAAGACACATAATAAAATGTATAAAAAATCAGGTCAGGGGATTTAGTTCAGCAGCACAGCACCTGCCTGGCAAGTGCGAGGTTGTGAGTTCAATCCCCAGTACAAAAACCAGATGCAAAAGACCTTTCAAAAAACAAAACAAGGGCCAGGGATATAGCTCAATGGCACAGTGCGTGCGTTGCAAGCGCAAGGTCCTGAGTTTGATTACTGGTACCACCACAAAAAACAAACAACAAAAAAAAAAAAGGCCAGGTGTGGTGATGCATTCCACGGAATCCCAGCACTTGGGAGGCTGAGACAGAAGGATCATTGAGAGTTTGAGACCAGCCTGGGCTACAAAGTGCACTCAATGCCAGCCTGAACTGCATAGTGAGACCCTGTCTCAAAAAGACAAAACAGAACAAAAAATTAGAATTATTAATTTACTAAGTGATTATGGGAATTACTATGATATTGTGTCCAGAATGATTTCTAAATAGGATACAAAATACAGAAAAATGCAAATTATGCAATATTACAAAGTAAAATCACCCTTAGTTGAAAAGATATGTCAAATTTTTAAAGTATGCAAAAAATTGGTAAAAACATTTCTACTTCAGAAAACAAAATAGTATTTCTAGTGAAATATAAATAATAAGGACCAATCAAACAACTTGAATTGAAAGTCTACCTATTATGAAATTCACAGAAAAATTAAAAAATTATCCATAAAGCTGTGAAAAATGTGTAGTCACACTAATAATCAGGTATAGAAACCAAACTTCTTTGTGGTTTGATATTTCTGATGCATCACACTGACAAAAATTAGCGAGTGAGGGCAC
Organism: Chinchilla lanigera; assembly: GCF_000276665.1. NCBI lineage: Eukaryota > Metazoa > Chordata > Mammalia > Rodentia > Chinchillidae > Chinchilla > Chinchilla lanigera. The sequence goes on along the minus strand of NW_004955448.1, from coordinate 14,186,766 downwards.
TAGTTACTTGGATGTGGGGCAGTTGGTAGCATTTGTTTCTTTCTGGTAGAAGTGTGAATCGTTACAATTTTGGAAATCAATGTCCTGTTCATGTTTTTATTCTAGAGCTATTCTAATAGTGAAAACTATTTAGACATTCTGGGTTATTGTTTATATACATAAGATAAAAAATAGGAAAAAATGCATTTGAGGAATAAATTGTATTTTAGTCAAATAATGGAATTGTTTTTATAGATATGTAAATACACATACATAGATATAATTGTAATTAAAAGTATGTAAGTCAGGAAGAATTTCAGTTTTCAAAACTTTGCTTATGGTACAGAACCATGAAATTAAAATGCAAGATAATAAAATATATTCTTGCATGAATGCACAAAGATGGGCCAATTTTTTTCCTAGTCCTGGGGATCGTTGAAAACTAAGCACATTCTCCAGCCCTTTTTAACAAAACTTTTTAGTTGCACACAGGATATTGCAGTGTTCCCCAGGACGACTTCAAATTTAGTGTACTGCCTCAGTGCTCCAAGCAGATGGGATTACGGTAGGCAAAGGCCACTATTACTAACTGGGACAGAATTTTAGAATACTTAGGACTAAAGCAGACAAAGTTCAAACTTCAGAGGTGTAGTTATTCTGAGGAAGGGAAGGAAAGAGGGTGAGGCTGGGTGTTTGATAACAACTGTAATTTTTATTTCTTAAGAATAAAAACATAGGAAAGAAGGCAGAGAGCTACGCTGATATAAAGCTCGTTTCATCTTAATGGTGAATACTTATTTAGCCATTATATTTATTCTTCTGGATTAAAATATTTTAAAATTTAAGCTGATTATTTCAACAGAATTACCAAAGATGAATAAAGCATGATTTTGTTGTTGCTGTTGTTTTTTGTTTTCTTAATCTAAGGTAACCTTAATTTAAATATCTTCCTAAAATATTTTTTCTCTCCTTTGAGGACTTTCAAAAAGCCTCAATTCCTCGTGAAACCAAAGTATATCTAGAGATTTCAGTAAGCAAAATAAGATAAACTTCCCTGATTAAAACTAATAAAGTCTCTGAAGAGCAACTACATATAAACTCTCTTTTTGATTTGTCTTTGGCCCAATTAAAATGGGCTGTATTAAAATTTAAGTATAGCTTCTAAGTCATATACATACCATTAAATTTGCAGGAATAATGAAGCCAAGCAATTTTATTCCTCTTTAATAATGCATTCTTATGTTTGCTCTTAAGGTAAGGTTAGCATTTATTTATTGATCACGATGCATTATCTACACAGTGGAAACTACTAAGCAGTTTTCATCTCCTGTGATATTTCTAAATAATTCAGAAAGTAATCTTTGTTTACTTTTTCTCATTAAAGTTCATTTCTTTTAAATGCACAAAATTTAAATGACCCACGCTTTAGTTTGTTTCTATGCTGCCCAGATTGCACGAAGTCTCCAGACGGAACCGGGAGACGTAAGGGTCCCTGTAGTTACATCTTGTTACGGTTTCATCTTGTTCTATGTTTGAACATTTCCTCACCAAACATTCGGGAACAAAACCCAAAATAAAAAAAAAGAATCTACATTTTCAAATTACCTCTCCATCTAAATACTACAGTCTCCCTCATACTATTCATTGCCAGATGTTTTCTAAATGTTTCTGTTTTTTACTTCATACAAATATTTAAAAATTGGAACATCACCTCCTGTCTCCACTTTTTTTATTTTACAGAGAATTTAAAAAAAAATAACAAAATAGCAACAAAATAGACAAAGACAAAACAAAGCAAAAACAATAAAAATGATACAGGACTTCAGAACAATACTGCTAATTCTTATCATTCTATTTCCATTTTATATCCACTAAAAGAGATTTTGTTAATATCAATACAGTAGTTGTTTCTTAATATATTATTTGACCCTTAGTGGTGGATGATACATTGTGGATTCTCTGTGGAAAGCATATATGAAGGTAAATTTTTTCTCAAAAGACAAGCACAAAGTATATTTTGAGATGTACAATTGAAACAACATTAAATTTTCCTCTCTAGTAATACTATGCTCCACATTTTAAAATGTGTAAATTACATTTACTATTGAGTTTGGCTTCCTTATAACAATTTGTGGATCTAGTTTCTTTCTATTTTAATTTGCATGCTAGCTTTAGTTTATCATAGTTTATATCATCGAATTTCCCATTAACTAAGCAATATATAGATTTGATAGCCTACTTAACATCTCAAAGCTTCGGTTTCTTCAAGTATAATATGACAGTGTGAAGGAACACTAAACTAGGTAACATCTGTGAAATAGTTAAGACGGTGCATAGGACACAGATGGAAAAACTGTCCACCAGGAGACACAGATCCCAGAACTAGACAAATGTTTGTATTATCAATTGACTATTATTAATGCAAGAGTGAAGTCAAGAGTTGAAGTCTATTCAATAAACGACTAGATATTGGGTAATTACACCTAACTCCAGAAGCATAAAGCAGTTTTAAAGTATAGCCAGTGATGTAGCTCAGTGGCACAACCACCTGCCTGGGAAGTGCAAGGTCCTGAGTTTGATTCCCGGTACCCATCCCCCCCGCAAAAAAAGCATTATATTAGTTCTACATGTCAAATGAAAAGCAATAATTCTTTCTAAAAGAACAAGCAATGTGGCTTTGGAATATACACACACAAATGCACACACATGTATAAACAAAAACAAGACAAACGAGGTGCACTAAGATTTACCAGTTAGAATAATGGAATGTAGCCAGTAAGAAAATGCACACGGGGCGGGCAAAGACGCTTACAAGACATACATCAAACAAGGAAGCTGCCACTTAGTATTTACAGCAGATTCGTAAGTCTGAAGACCCCAGAGGAAAAAAGTGAGCAAAACTTTTGAACATGCACTTCACAAAGTTGTTATATAAATACTATATTTACAAGTGAAACTAATTCACCTGTTGGTGAGGAGGAGTTTATCTTGATGACTATGCAGATGGGTCACAGATGAGATGACAAAAAGGATTTGTGGAGCATAAAAATATTCTATCTAGATCCTATTGCTTGAGTGTTACCAGTTTTTAACAATTATCAACTTGTGGATTAGCAGTATGGCCATGCGCCAGTCTGATGTAGGTATATGAATGTCCGATATTGTTATCTAATCTATGGTCTTATTTCCTCACGACCTCCTGTGATCAGGACAGACTATTTTCTATCTGCCTTAGAAAATAGTTCTAAAAGTCTTTTTTCTTTCCAATTCTTTTTCAGGGTAAAACTCTCCTGTTCCTTATGGTGTAGAATTTTTATAGCCCTCATGTTGATTTTTTTCCCTGTTTGTTTTCCTTGAACAAAGGAACATCTGCTCTGCTGGGGACCTGATAACAGCAGGGTGTAGGGGCTGCACTTGACCCACACGTACTGCCCATGTGGGCGCTCCGGCGTGGATGGACAAGAGACTGGAGGCTGCAGCAGCCCCGGGTTTAATTTTCGAGTCAGACAGAATCACGCAGCACCTTTCGATCACTGAAGGAGGCCTTTCCTTTCGCACCACCCCATGCACCTCCACACAAGAAAAATCACCTGTGCCCGTTTCAGCCTCCCCACAGTGTTCCGCAGGGGTAAGTGGAAGGGATCATTCAAAAGACACCTCTGAAGGTACATTGTGTAGATGAGTGTTCTGCATGGTACTTAATTGGAAAACAAAGTGTTGAAGGCCTAACATGGTTTCAAAGGAAGCAATTCACACATAATATGAATCCTGTTTGACCAGTTACAGAGTTTGAAAATCTACAACTTCCGACCTCACCTCTGAACATGTCCATGCATAAACTGCCTAAACATCTATTTCGAGTCATTTCAAAAGCTATTCTTTTGTAGATGCGAATGTTTCTGTCATCGGATCTTTTCGCCTCCAGACGCTCAGGAGCGGTAGCCCTGATGCAGTCTTAGGAAGGGAAGCAAGGGCAGAGGCACGGCTGAGCAGTGACCGGGCACCTCGGAGGCGATGATCGCGCCCCTGGGCCGGTGCCTGGTCTGCCTTTTGCTGTGTGCAAATGCCCAGCTTCCGAAGCGTGGAGAAGAAGTAGCAGGGCAGAGCTGAGGGGAGAGCGGGAGGAGAGGAGAACGAAGAGAGAGTGCAGTAGAAAAGGTTAAATATTCAAAATGGTTAAGGTGAATGAGTGATATGTATCTAGCAGTAGACTGAGTACCTTACATACATTATCTCAATTATTCTAATAAAACTTAATCAAGACAGACATTCTAACTTTCATTTCACATAAAAGCAACCAAAATATTAAATGGAGCAAACAGATATTGTAATGGGAAGTAGGGTGACAATTCTTTTTCAAATGAGGAGGTCAGGAGATGGAGCGAGGGGAGAGGAAGGTTAGGCAAAGGCGATGAAAAGCAGTTGGACCCTGCGATGTAGGAGCGCCGACTCCCACAAGGAACGGGATCACCTTGCGAGCACGACTCATAAAAACTAAGAACTATAAAAAAGGAAGCTGAGAATTTAAACTGATAAGTCATGTGAAGCCATAAACCAAGTAGTGGAGTTATAGTTCAAATCAGGGAAGTGTTCATCCAAATGTTTAACTTTTTATATCCCTTGTTAGACTCTCAAGTGAAACACATGTATAGTGTGCTGGCTTCATGCTATACTTTTCAAATAAAGTACTACTAGAATTAATAACATCATAACTTAAAGTTATTAAAACAATATGAATATTATCAAAATTTGGTATATGGTATAAAGGATATATAGATGTCAGTATTACTAAAGGGACGGTAACATTTTACTTATATTATTCTCCTAGGGAAAAATTTGAGAACAAATGTTACAAATTACATACATTATTCTTCCATACCCATCATTCCACAGATTATGCATACAGAAACAATGTTTTAAATGTAGAAAATAGGGGCTGGGGATTTAGCTCAGCGGCAAAGTGCCTGTCTGGCAAGCGCAAGGTCGTGAGTTCAGTTCCTGGTACTGGAGAAAAACCAAAAAAAATAAATAAATAAAAAATAAATGTAGAAAAAAAGAATGTGATATGTAATAGACCAGATGTTGTGCAATTTTATTCATAGCACCCAGACAAATATTTAACCCAGAAGATTATTTCATAAACACTTGCTAGCATATGTGTCATTTCTGTAACTTAGACTTTATAGAATACTTTTACATGAAATATATTCAGAAATGTCTCCCTAACTGTGATTTCATTTTGCTTGAAATTCTTCCCTGCAGAAATATAATTTTCTGTTTTTTATCCTTTGAATAATGCACACATGGAATGAGAATGATTGTGTTAAAAGTCACTTAAAATAAAAGCAAATTGCCATACAGTTTTTTTTTCTTCTTAAACAACTCTACTTATAACGTGGGCTAAGTCTTTAAATGTAGTCTGATCCTGCACTGCGCATATCACATTCCATTGCAAACGTGTTTTTTTCTGTGCTCTTCTAATTGCACAGGGCAGCATATTCTGGGACATTTCAGTACAAAGATTCTGGTTCAGTAATAACTAGATTGGTATCCTTGTAGTCATTGTTGCATACTATGTTTTTAAATCTATCATTCAATTGTATAGTCGGTTTTATATCTGAGAGCTCTGCAATCTGTCTGTCAATGACACTCAATAGTTAGAGATATTCATTTAGAGAAGGCTTATGCTAGCTGGTGCCTGATGAGAAGATGTTTTTTTCACCCTAGATATATCTCTTCAAACAGTGCAGAAAAGGAATCATAAATCTCATGAATCCTCCACACCACAATGGCCAGTGGATCTGGCCTTGAGTCTGCAACGCTTTCATAATCCACTCCAACCAGTTCCTATTTTATTTCTACTCACTATGCACTTTCTCCTCTGATTAAATCTAACTGCACTTACTATACTTGTCACACTGCTTTCTTGACCTAAGGTTTTGGGTAAGTCTTATCTGCCCACCCAGAGAAGCCTCTTCCAGAGCCGCATATTTTCCTGAGTTAATGACATTGGACAGACAGTTTCACTGGCAGTTATTCCAGTGTCACATTGCCCTCTTCTAAGTGTCTGGTGTGCTTTAATGAGCATTTCAAAATGACAATTAAAACACGGCATAGCGATTGTTTACATATAGATCTTGTTCCAAAGAGAGGATGAGCACCATAAAAAAGTGTGTTACCAGCATCTCTTCTTTTTTTTTTTTTTCCGGTACCGGGAATCGAACTCATGACCTTGCCCTTGCCAGGCAGGCGCTGTGCCGCTGAGCTAAATCCCTAGCCCCTGCAATCTCGCCTTAACCATGATGTATTATTAGCATACATTTATATCTCCTCAGAGAGTCACTGCTCAGTATGTCATCCAGAAACATACCATGGTGTTTTATAGACCTAATATTGAATTCCAGTCCTTGTATTTGAACTATGTAGTCATGAATTATATGTGGACCCTCTCTGACTCTATTTCCAAATCAGAAGTATATAAATGATGATTTGGAGAACTATGCTAGATAATGAATCTGTAACATCTAGCATGAAATAAATACTTATAATTATAACTCTTCTAAATTCGAATAATATCGATTTTAAGATCCTCGAATATAATGGACTAGCATTCTTTCCTTTCTTTTTTATTTAGTGGTTAAATACAGTACATAAATTATCCTTTTGGGACTATATAGTAAGAGATTATTATTACTATTTATGAATTTGTCTCTAACTTCTACTCATAGCCTAGAATTTATCTCTTGTGGTTCCAGAATTTAAGGAAGGCTCCGAAGGTTTCCCTGTGACCAGTCTAACCATAAAGTTCAAGAGTACTTGAGGAACTATAGGTCTAAGACAGTTTTTCTTCAATAAAAAAGCAAGTGCAGCTTTTAAAAAAGAAAAGAAAGAAAACTTTCCCATTATCTAAGAAACAAATGGCATGAAGACAGCCTGCAAAAGTTTTACATGCATCGGTAAAATTGTGCACAGTTTTAGAGGGGTTAAGACAATGGCTTTTCTCTGAAGAACATTATGTTCTGAGATTGTGCACATATAATAGTTATGAATTCCCTCCAAATAGCATTACAAAGCACTGAATAGACTGCTATACCTTAGAACTTACTAATCAATAGTGAGAGACAATCAACTCAGGATGTCCAGGCTGCAGTTTTGGATTCTGGGCACCAAAAGTCCCTTTTTCTCCTCACCTCGCGCTTCCTGCTTCCTGCTCCAGCCTTGGAAAGCCAGAAGGCTCTGGGAACTCTCAGACCTAGGGAATGAATTCTGGCAGAGCGATAGCTGCATCCATCTCAATTTCGGTTTGGCACTTCTCTGAGTTTCAGCATCCTCTGCACTTCCAAGCCTAGCAGTTCTGGAACCTCTGTGGAGTGTGGGTTGCTGGTTGTCCTTTCACACTGGAGTGCTTACTGTGGACAAACATCATCTGAGAAGCCATTTCTCAACCGAGTATTAGCTAAGGATATCTTCTGCAGTGCAGCCCGCAAAATGTGGCTTTGTGACTCTTTAAGGTAATCAAGAATGAGCAAATGAACCCCTCTCTGTAAGCCTATAGAAACACTGGTCAGAGAAGATTTTGAGCTTACTGGCCTTAGGGGTTTTGACAAGAAACTGTTTAGTATGGTGGCAAACTGCAGTTTAAAATCATTATACTCTTTCAGCCAGATTGTCATTGGTTTCTGCCTTAGATGAATTCTTTTGCCATACAAAATTTCCACTGTTGATTTAAAAATACTCTGAGTTACAGAAACCTGTAATTCTTGTCCATGCTACTGATAATTAAAAGAAATTTTGGAATAACAACCTTTATTGTTCTGTGCATTTGGTTGGTAAGTAAACCTGACTTAGGTTGTTTGTATTTATTTCCTGGGTTGCTATAAGTACTCTCTACTTTTCCTCCCTGTCTCTATTTTGGCATCCTATATATATTGTATACTTCTATTCTTCAAGGCCAAATCACTTCAGGAATTCCTTACTTAAATCATGTAATGGCTGCTTACTTCCATTAGAATGAATTCTAAAATTTTGACCCAAATGTTTTAGACACTTCATGAACTGCTGTTTATTATACCCTCACTTAGTAAGGCCTACTCTATCATTTTGCAAAATGCACCATCCTCTGTCATGAATTGGATTTTGTGATTGTTAGTCACTTAGGGCGCCCTTTCTTTTATACCTAAATACTATTATTATATTTGTCATATTTCTCACATTGCCTCTAGAAGGATTCACTCACATTCCTAGTCAGTCGTATGTAAGTACTACACCATTGTTACAAGTATGGGAAGTAGGATTCATGCTTTCAGGGCCTTGTTTAGCTTTCTTAAGTGTTTTTATTCATTTTAGTTTAATCTATTGCTTTTTCCTCTTCAAATCTAATGAAATCATGATAAGGAAATTTGTTCTTTCTTCCCACTTTAAATATTTATACCAGTTATACAAATATTTTAAAGATTTACCAGTTGGATACAAAAAGAAATCAGAAAGTATCCACAAAATTATATAATCACTATCAAAATTAGCACGCAGTCCTAAAACTACCAGGTGATCTGAAATTTGTCCTGTCCCTAGATGTTTTTGGAGTAGATAGTATTCAACTTAGAAAGAGCTGGAGGTTACATTTCTCTAATCAGTACAAGTGAATTCACTCTCACATTAATGCTATTCGGAAGGAAATATTTTCCTTAATTTGTAGATGAAGTAGAGGGGAAATTTGCCAAACAGTACCATAAGATGCGTGAATGTGAAGTTAAAATAGAAAAGCAGGTAGTGTCTTTAGCATCACGTGATCCTGACTTTTAAAATCATTTCTTTCTATAGTAAGAACATTTTGAGCTGTGTCCTCAAAATTTTTAGCACACACTCAATAAATATTAATAATAACATGTTATCAAAAGGCGTTTAAAAGCCTAAATTTTTCTACAGTCATTCTCAAAGTGATGAATATAAAAGAAAGGGTGCTTGTCAATTTCTGGACCAATATGTTTAGAAACAGCCAACTGATTATGAACTTTAATTTTTGTGAGGATTTTGTAACAAACTATTTCTGTTTTCTTCTGTCAAAACTGACTGGTGATCATCAACGAGATCAATGGAGTTACAAACACAGAACATAGCGATTCACGATCAGCGCTCCTCCAGAGTGAGGCCTGCTGTGCAAGCAGAAGAGGACTTCATGCTTTGTACATTTTTTCTGAATTGGACTTGTCACCAGCTTGCCATACCTCAGGACGTCCTTGAAAGAGCTTCCTGACAGAGTAGTCTCTGGGTTTAAATGGGCAAGCTCTGCCAAGAAATCTCCAGTAGAAGACCCCAAAGGAAACTGCTGAACTCCCCAACACTCCTCTGCCTGAATATGCACAACCAGCTCCTGAAGCGATCTTCACTGTCAGTTTCTAATGCTTACCAACTAAAAATTTGTACTGATGAAAAACTGTTTCTTGCAAAGCCATTTGAGACTGGCAGAACTCATTAGCAAATTATCTGATATTATACAAGGGGAAACTTGGCAAGGCAGGACACAAAAGCAGTGAGGGATGCATCTGCGTATGGAGCTCGATTTTCACATCAGCAATCCTTATAAAATTGGAAATGAAAGCAGAAAGGAAAAAAAAAAAAAAAAGGAAAGCAGGGATTAACTTCAAAGTTTCCATTAACTTTAAGTCTCAGTTTAGCAAACCGGCCAGCCTGGACATTGTGCATTCTCCTTGCAATCTGATCACTTTAAAGTGCTGATGACTAGACTTCTTTACATTCTTTTAGACACGACTGACTTAAAATTAGCAGGTATTTGGGACCCATCCATCATGTACAATAGAAGTTTCTGTTACTTTTTAATTTCTGTAAGACTTTCTTGTTTAATGCCAAATCAGCAAGGTTGTTCTCACAGACTCCCAGCGGGGAGTTACTCTGGAGTCTGGGTCCAGGCACAGAACTCGCCTCGTCACAGCCCGGAGAGTTCTTGAGACTTCTGGGTTGATTTGGTCTCACTGTTTCAGAGGTCTCGGCGCATGCGTGGTCCACCGGCTTCAAGGCGAGAACAGTGTGGTGGAAGGGACTGGAGGAAAGAAAGAGCCGCGGCATGGTAGCCAGAAGGCAGAGCAAGAGCACACAGGAGCCGGGAGAGGGATGTCCCTTCCAGCTCAGGCCCCTACTGCCTCCCTCGGCATACCAGGCCTTAGCACTCGTAGCTCCGAAGGAGTCCGCGGAGCTCCCCTCAGGCTTTACTCACCTTCAAACGCCCCACCTCTGAGTGCACGGGCATTCTGAGGGAGATTTTAGACCCAAACAGTAACAGTTCTTCCAGTCATAACGTGCTGGGGATGTGTGGGCTCCTCGCGCTTGGCGATGGCAGTCGCAGTGTCCGGGCTTCCAGAGGCCGGAATGCGCATGAGTAGCCTAAAATGTGGATCTCCAAAGGCCAGAGGATTTATTCTCCAGTTTCATTAAAATTCTTATATTGGGATCCCTGCTTCCTGGGCTCAATCTCAGGTTGGTGTTCTTTGCCATGATGACCGTGAAGCCTCTGAAATTGTTTTAATGTATACATTGAATAATCTTATTTTGTTTTCAGTAGCTGTGTTTATATAATTATTTTCATTCACTTACTATTTTAAGTTTCAGCAAGTGTCTTGGTTACTTTTTTCTAGTTGTTGGGACAAAATACACAACACCCAACATTAAGGAACCAAAGGTTTATTTAGCTCACAGTCTGTGGAGGTTTCAGTCCATACTCGGCTGGCTCCAAGGCAGGGCGGCACATGGCAGAGGGCAACAGTTCATGGTGGTGGAAGACAGCAAAAGCAACAGGAGCTAAAAGGAGGAGCACCAGAGAACAAGCCTCTTTCCCTCCCTTACACTGTATGCAAACCACCTGCCCCAGGACGGGTGTAGCACTCACACCCGTAATCCCAGCATTGGACCATGGATCAATCATAAACTCTATAAACCCACCCCATGACTGCATGAAGTTCAGCGGGGAAGACATCCGGACACAAACCGTAACAGCAAGTAAGCAAAGAATAGGAGAAGCTAAACTGTGGCTCATTGCTACTGAGGATGACTTACTTAGACTAATTTTCAAAATGAGAGTGACATAAGGTTTCTCAGTAATAAATGGTATTATTAATAAGCTGCCTGTTAATTTTCCTTGTGATAATGCCTAAATGTCAAGAAAAATATTGTTTAGAAATATATTGTGTTAAGGTAGACTTAGGTAAGGTTTTGAAAAAGAGAAAAGGAGATATAATTCAGAATGTATTTGAAAATAATGTTCACATACTGAATAACCAGTTCCTGTGTTATCAAATTCTGGAGTTAGGGCTAGGGATTTAGCTCAGTGGCACAGCACCTGCCTGGCAAGTGCAAGGTCATGAGTTCCATTCCCAGTACTGGAAAAAAAAAAAAAAAAGAAATTCTGGAGCTAAATGTCTAAATGTAGAATACAATTTCAATATGTCTGCATTTTAAGGTGTCTTACCACTTTTCTACTTTTTCATTATGTTTATGCATTGAAAACAAACACAGTTTAAATAAACACATAAAAGGACAGTGTAATGCTATCTCAGGTACCTAGAGCAGTTGGGCAGATTATTCAATTATATTTTAAAAAGCATTCTGGGCTATCAGTGTAGCCAGTGGTAGAGCACTTGCTTTATGGATGTGAGTCCTTGCTTCCAGCACCAACCACAGCAGAAAGAGCAGCAATAGCAGAGTCATTCAGAAGGAGACCCAGTTTGTCAGTTATCTTCCTCCATATTCTGAACACTGAACTACAACCAAGCTTCTTAGAACCAATCATTATTAAAGATCTGATTCAGTTATATCCTCTGAAGAGATTCTCACTGAGGACTTTCTTGCATCTGGAATTTCAGTTGCTCCTGGAACATCAATACTGCTAACAAACTCACAGTGCAGCTTTGTTTTAGAAAACATATTCTTCCTGCACATATTTGTACCTCTTCTAGCACCTTAAGCAATGAATCTGCCTTTCCTCCTAGTGACACTTCCCGCTATGTGGCCACATATGTCAAAGCCCATGTTTTCTCAGTCTAGTTCAGAAGACTAATTTTGAGCAGCAAATTTTAGAGAAGTCCACCAACAGGAAGGCAAACTTCTCTAACCTTCAACAGGCAACAGCATCTCTGGAAAGAGAATTTATAACCCAGGATGCCGTTGCCAAGACAACATTGCATTGCTGAGCTGAACTATCATGTGATATCTAGAGCTAGAGAAGCCCCTCTGAGCTGTCTGCAGAGGAAACCGCTCTTCTGAAAACTGGAACAGCTTAGACACACATCAGCTGCTCATTAAATACCTGTAGATTAATGCTTATTAATTTAAAAGTAAACACATACCGTTGAACGCCCCTATTGCTACAATTATTTTAAGCCAGAAAGATTTGACATCAAGAGGCAAGGGCTTTGATTATCCTAGGACGTACCAGTGAAATATGGCCCCTCTGCATATTTTATCCTTAATACCCATGACTTGATTTTTAGAAAAAGCAGCGTAAGTTGAGCCTTTAAGACAGAACAAGAGGTATCATTACCATGCATCACTATTTTTGTAGCAGAAAGACCCACAGGCTGGTGGCTCAGCGATAATGAAAATGTATTCTGAACTTGAGGGAAGGTGAGCATAAAGAAAATGCTCACCTAGATTTTCTGCTCTGATTCCCACATCTATGGAAGTAAGCTTCTCTTTTAAGAGGATAAATATAGTCATACCTGTTTGAATGAGCCCAACTGACATTAGGAAGGCATTTAAGGCATTTAGAAATTCTAATGTGTGGGTCTTTTAGCCAGTGTCACCAGGATCACACACACACACAGACACACACACATACATATGCGTGTGTGTGCAGAAATCACTTCATATAACAGATCACCAGTAGGATCTCCCTCCTTAGGGAAGGTATGCTGAACATAGAGAAAGATGTACGATAGTAATGTTTTGATTGAGGTGAGGCCATTTCAATGTACAATCAGGTTGCAGTCAGAGACTTGGATTCCCTGCCAATTTTGCCTGGAAAACATGTTTATTTAGGAAACTTGACAAATCTCAGACTCTCAGTTTTCTTTCTTAAAGGATGATGGTTTCAACCTTGGCAAGGCTGAGATTAGAATTCAAAGAGACAATGTTTCTTGCCTGTATTGAGCACCACCCAAAAATGGTTGTTATTAATAAAATCATCACTTCTAATATCTAGTCCTCTTCTTGTGTCCATGGCCCCTGAGGATATAGCACATGTCTTGCTCTTCCTCATATTTTCAAACTCTCACGCAGTGCCTGGAACCAAGTAGACATGGGGTGATTATCTGCTGCTTTTAACAGAACTGCCCCAGACTTGATGCCGGTGGGGTGGGAGTAACAGGCCAGGTTTGTGAGACTAGGAAATCTGGGGGAAAACCAGCCAGGCAAAACCAGAAGGGGAGCACAGGAAGTGCGCACAGTCTCATAGCGAGGGAGCAGAGGGAGAAGGAGGAACTGAGAGGGAAGAGCTCACAGAAGATGGAAAGTAATGAACTTCCACAAATCACGGCAACCAGATAAGGAGCAGTCAGTAAGTGCATCTTAGCACGTCAGCATGGCTGCAGCTCTGATGGCTGTCATCTTGGGGCATATAGGCAATAGTGATATCAAAAGGAAATTATTTTTTAGAAGTTTTCCTAGCATTCCCAGCAAAATGCAAGACATGCAATTGAAATTGAATTTCAGATAAGTAGTGAAAAAATGATAAAGTATGTCCCATATGAAACATTTCTAATTCTTGCAACAATCCCAGGAAGCACATGTAAATACAATCTTTCAAAAGGAAAATTTAAGACTATGAAGATATGTCTGCATGTTATTTCAGGAAGAGTTACACCAAACAAAAATGATTTATTCCTTGTCTAAAATTTGAATGTAATTTATGTCCTATTTTATTTGTTAACCTGGTACCTTTGAGGTAGTGGGAGAAGGTTAAGAAATCAGGGTAAAACAGGAAGCACATGGAGCAAAACATGGGTGCCTGCACAGTAAATGGAGGACAAAGAAGTGACAATCCAGAGCTTGCAGACAGGAATACATGCTTAGTCACTGACTCCAGAAATAAGGTTAAGAAGCGGTTCTCAGGTTTCCAGTAACCTGATTGCCTGTATCTGATAGAAGGGCACTTCCCATTTCAAAAATCCAGGATCTCTTTCTTTGTAAGTAGAAACTGAGTGTCAGAGTCTGGATCAACCTAAAAATGTGAGTTTCAACTCACAGGAACAGTGTTAGAAATCTTAACAGTCTTTTTTAAGAAAAAAAAATTTATTGATTCATTTTGTGCGTAATTGTAAACTACTTCAATCCTCTTTCACATACGTATTCAGGTTCATCGTAAGAGAATGAATAACAAAATGTTACAAAGCTGAAGGTAGCCATTGGAAAACTGCAGCAAGGAATCCAGTCACAGTCAAAGCAGCACCTAGCATATCTCACTACCTCAGTCCACAGCCTGGAGCATGATCACCTCTTTGTCCCCTTAAATTAACCCTTAATGTCCCTAGCAAATTAAATCTGCATATTCTTTTGGAGTTTTTGATTGGATTCTGGAGAACAGAAGTTGTAAGCATGAGTTTAAATTAATGTAAATAATTCAGGCTTTCACAAAGATTAACTGGAGTACTTTTTGGAAGTTATTTTCAACTCAAGAGCTTTTGTTATGTGTTTCTGGTGGGCAGAGAAGAACACAACAGGAAGAAGGGACGTGGACCTCTGAGAGCCTTGCTGGGAGAACACTGGCTATATAGGGCCAGGCTGGAAGTGGGGTTTAGGGGGTGATCTGCATGCCGTGGAAGATAGTGATTGGGCAGGGGGCAGGATAAAGGAAACAGGATGCTGTAAAAGGGGAGTAGGAAGTTGTAACTCGACCATGGGGAGGAAGGTGGGGTTTGCCACATGGCCTCCTGTGGGCCACGCCATAATGGCTCACCACCGTGATGACTTAGCAGAATTTTATTAAGGCAGAAAACCCATCATACCCATCTTTTGGTTATACGAGGGGCAATGACTCTCTCAGGCTACTTCTTGAGGTGGGGAGGTAATCATGATGGGGGCAACAGGATGACAGCTTAGACCCATGTGCAAGCTGGTGACGGGGTCTTGGCGAGGATGGAGAGCTCATTGGCAGTGATAGTGAACATTTGGGATTGGAGAAATATTGAAAAAAGTTTAAAAATATGAGGTGCTATGAGAAAGAAAACAGTTATCATGAATAATGGTCCCAAGACAAGGAGGAAGAAGGGGATCCATGATCCAAAGGTGTTATCCCACCATGGCCACAGCAAAGAAGTGTTGCAGTACCCCTCTGTTGGCATTTTTCATTCAGGAAGATACAGAGGGTTTTTTTACCTTTTTCATGATGACCCCAGATTCATTCATGAAATAACAACATTCCTCACCCAGTGTAGCACAAGTATCTCCCTTTTTAGCTGTTATAACATCCAGTGCCCTGAGGTTTTGGAGCACAACTGCTGCCAGGGAGCTGATTTGGTTTTGGAGGATGGCCTGTGTTATTAATTTTACTTTTTAGTTAGGACAGAGACTACCTATGATGTTACTTAAGGCCTGCTGAGTAGGGATAGTTAAGGCCTAGATATGTGTCACGTAACAGTCTCTCTAGATAAGATCTGGTGGTTTACAGTAAAAGGAATCTAACATATTTACTGTTGGTTTTATGTGTATGGTTATTTGGAGTTTTGTAGTCTCTAGCAATAAACCATTTTTTGGAGAAATTAGTATTTATGGCATTGCTTTATACATCTTGTGGTATAATTTTATGTTGGATGTTTAAGTGAGACCTGTATTAATTAAAATCAATTTCTTGTTATCTATCAAGGTCAATTAAATCTCCTCAGGATTTATCGTGGAACCAGGTACAGTGCTTCTCAGTACTTCTGTCAGGTTCAGCCCTCTGAATGAGGCACAGCCATTGCTCGACCAAGTTACTTTTAGTGAAACCTTAGGAGGCTTTTTCCCTGGTGACTCTCCTTAGGCACACTATACACCATACGATCTCTTTCCTCTGTGGTCCCATAATCTCCTTGATTAGAATATCAGGAAATCCACTGAATTAGATGACATTACAGCAGAGGCTTTTTTTTATTTTATGTCCTGAGTCTTTACTGACCTCAGAGACCAAAGGCCAGATATTGCCTATCCTCTTAACACAACCACCATTCTAATTTGCTCTCCAAACCTCAGTTGTTGAGCATCCAGTAGAAAAGATTGATGACATCACATTGTAATGGGAGTAGTGAACTTAATTACCGAAATTTTATCTGAGCATTAAGCACCTTGAAATACAAAGTATAGCCAGAGAACTGTTACTTTTTACTAATCATGGATGTTTTAGTAGTTGAATCCCCATAAAATGTTAACAGACAACACTTATATAGTTTTACAAAGAAAATTTGAAATTATAAAACATACATAGTATTGTAACATAACAGGCATGATAATATTTTTGCATCACATTTAAATCTTCATTTTGGAATAGAGTCAATCATCTGTACCTAATACATAATGAGCTTTTGCCTCACTTATTCTCCTTAAATAGGACATCACTGAAGAAATTTATAACATTGTCTGGGCTATTTAATAGCTAAGCATCTCTAAATGTAGTGGAACATACACAGCATATACTATACATAACATAAGTTGTTATTAAAAAGTTGATATTTAAATGATGACCTCAGGTTGGCCTGACATGAACCTCTTAATGCAAATATCTGGATCATGAGACAAAGGCAAATATCTAAATCTGAAAGGAAATATCTATCACTTTTATCAACAATCCTTGTTTTACATTTTAGAATATTGTACATTTTCAAGGCATGAATACATATAATACACCATGAAATTGACAATAATGAATTATCATCATTTTGTTTTTTTAATCTAGTTTTGTATCAATGGCATCTTTTAATCAGAAAACCTTACTATCTTATTTTTGAAGATTTAACCTTTTGACAACAGCCAGTATAAACATATCACAATGATATATTTTGAAGAATATTTATTAGGGTGTCTCCCATAAGGCTATGAAGATTATTGAGACTTCCTATTAATGAATAAGGACTGGAGCAATGATTTCAGGCAGCTGCTTCCTTATTCATCATTTAAATTCCTGTCCAATAGTTTTTCCCCATTCTGAGATTTTAATTTAATTATCGTAGCAATTTTTATGTCCTATGAAAATCCAATCACAATATTTGACACATTAATTTTGAACAATGAATGACTCTCAAGTCATAATACCTAAACAACAATGTGTATAACATTTACAAAACCAATTTTGACATTTAGATCAGCTGGCAAGCTTGGTGGAAGCATACCCATAATTTAGATAACATTTATCTGTAAGTCAAATTCATTATTGACAATTGTTTGAAAAATCAAAATATACAAAAGGAAAAATTTGTTGAGCTCAAATAAAACAGCTGATTGGACAGAGACAAAGAAAAAACACATACACAAGACAATTTGCTTATAAAATCAGAGTGGCTCAAATATATTTTTGGCCAAATTGAATTATAATAATTTTTATGATTTTTTTAAGTTTGTAATTACAAAGACTATCCAGAACTCTTTTATATTTATTTTGTAGGTCAATTAGCAAAGATCTCTTATAAAAAGAATTTGGAAAATATTAAAACCTTTCATCTATAACTAATATATTTTTAGTACTTTATTTTGTCTTAGAAATACCAGCAACTTTTGTGTCCCTTTGCCTTATGTAGCTGTTAGCTTAGTCATTTTCACACTCTGCCACCTACTTAGGCCTTTTTAAATAGTGTTTATTATCTTTTTAGATTTAAAGGGCTGGAGAGAGAGATAGAGAACGAGAACAAGACAGGGAATGGGAGAGACAGAGTGCCAGAGAGAAAGAGAAGAAGAAACAGAACTAGACATCATGTCAGAGAATGACAGGGAGAAAGGAAGTGGACAAGAACGAGGCCCTCAGGGCCTGCTGCCTCTCGGAGAGGGACTAAGGGATGGGGAGGAAAGAGAGCAGGAGTGGCAGCAGTACTAGAAATGAAAATTATGGCGATAAACTTCAGGATCTTTTGCTGCTCAGAAAGTACAAGTGCTAAACACACAGAAAGAAGAAAAGAAAGAGAGAGAGAAAGAAAGAAAGAAAGAAAGAAAGAAAGAAAGAAAGAAAGAAAGAAAGAAAGAAAGAAAGAAAGAAAGAAAAGAAGAAAGAAAGTGTAATATGACTAGATACTCCATGCATTCCATGCTTTGCTGATGAGTCAATCATTCCTTTTGGTTTCCTGTTTAAAACACACTGGAACTGTAGAAGAGCTCTGCCACTGAAATCCTTTCCAGTGAGAAAAAATAACCCAGACTGCCTTGCTTGGCACGTTACAGTCAAGGACTGTCTAATTCTATGTTTACTAATAGACAAAAAAACTTAGTTTCCTTTAAAATATAGTAAAAGTAAGAGAACAACAGGGACATTTTTCTCCCATGAGTAGTCTCATATTATTACTACTCAATCACTCATCCAAAATTATTATATATCTAGAAAGACTTGAAGTACAACAGTGGTAGAAGCAATTTTTAATTGTCTAAGACTACAAATGAAAAACTTCAAATGAAAGACTTCCTCATTTTTCTTTCTCCTAACATTCCCATTTTGTTTTGATTCTGATGGTGTTGTTTTTCACCACCAGAGTCAATTATCAGATACCATAATTTATTTTTCAAAAATTGAAGAATATGACAAATGTAAAATAAGGTTTTTTTTTTTTTTTCTTTTTTGGTGGCCATGGATTGAACAAAGGGCTTTAAGCATGCCAGGTAAGCACTCCAGTGCTGAGCTACCATCCCAGCTCACGTTCTCACTGACGTCTGTGATTGCATCACGCAATATTTGGTTGCACAAATAGGATTCACAGTGTCTGTTTCAAGCACAGAGTTCTATCACGGGCATTAAGCAGCGTATAGCTTTTGAAGGAAGACTACAGACTGAGGTTTAAGTGATGACTTCAAATGCCACACTACAAGACTTTAAAATAATGATTTTCTTCCACAAGCATAAAATAGTCTGACAAGCTAATATCCACAATGGAATGTCTACCTAGAAATGTAAATACTTCCATGACAGAATTTATCAACAGAGGCAAAAAAAAGATCAGAAAGTATGATTTTTACACTCAGCAACTCAGAAAGTTGTGTGTTTAATGAACATAAAGTACTTGCACATTCTTCCACATATAAAATCCTCAAAGAAATACATTTTTTAACTTTTATGTTTTGTAGTTGTTTGTACCTTTATAGTACAATGATCTGATACACAGTGTGCCCCATCTGGCCCACAGTTATAATCACTTGTGTCCTTTTATCCACATTTAAACTTCCAAATGACAACAGCAAAAGTAAAAATACATTCCCTTTCAATGAAATACACCTGTGTCCCATAAAAGTGACAAAAACCTATGCTCCACTGCAAAACAAAGAAACCAACATTCCAACATCACTGTATCCATTGAGTAGTTTATCCAATTTAAAATTAATATTCCCATTGCATATTCTATTCTCTATGAACTTAATTGAAAATCATCCCTCACTGAGACCTGTATGCTATATTGTAGAGAGTGCAGAAGAAATTGTACACATTAGATAGATTAGGGACATAAATAGAAGATAGATAGATGATTGATAGGTAGATAGATAGCAGACTATCCATGCAGAATGGATAGTTAGTAAAATTCTTGTTTCTACAATAAACTATAAGGTTGTATTTGATATTTATGTTGTGTGTTTTGTTTTGTTTTGTTTTTCTTCCAGTACCAGGAATTGAACTCATGACCTTGCACTTGCCAGGCAGGAGCTGTGCTGCTGGTCTAAATCCCCAGCTCCTGTATTTGATATTTATGATTGCTTTCTTTCAACTCAAATTTCATGTGTTATTTGCCTTCAAGACCTCAGAAAATTAGCATTTCTTCAGCAAGATAAACCAGTCATTTATTCTTGCAACTAGCAGGTACAATATCCCATCACAGTAGAACAAAATTAATTTTCCATGGGAAACACAAGAGTCTGAGCCACACTGGGGGACTGTCTGAGACGCAGACGTTCCTCTCACCATTGTTTGGAGGCTTCATAAGTATCTGCATCAGTACCACACGCCGCACTTACCTGTGTGCACGTGTGGGAGCAGGTCCGTGAGGAGCCCTCGGTGGCTGCGGTGGCTTCTATTTTCAGCTTCATGGAACGTTCATCATATCTTCAGGTGAATGCATTCTCCTCCTCTACACCAACAAATCTGAACTAGTAGAGTCTAAATGTTAGATGATGAAAAGTTGAGAATTTCCAAAGTGTATAATTTATTATAATTGTAAGAGTTGCCATTCCGGTATCATTAGCCTTTCCAGGCTCCACATACTCTGACCACGGTAGAAATGGCAAAATGCATTTTCAGGTGTTTACTCTTTCTCTGGAATAAAAAGCTGGAATGGATGTCATGTTCCAGCACATTACTTTTCATAAACATAAAACACACGATGAAATCATGTGACCTTAGTTTTAATGACGGTTTCTGCTAAACATAAGATGTTTTTTAATTTTAAAGAGAATAGTGAAAAAAAGAAAAAAGAGAGAGAATAGTAAAAAAAAGAACAATAGAAAAATACAAACAAAACAAAACAAGGACATTAAAAATGACATGGCATTTCAAACCAACTGATAAGGATTAACAGTGATTGTTATTTCACATATTGTTATCTTCAATGGAGTTGCTCAGATTATCAGATGTAAATGAAAGATTGATCAACCCATTAAAGGGAATAGTAAAATAATAATTTAAAAAATGTTAGAGATAACGTAAAGTTTCACTAGACAGGATGGTAGGAATTCCCCAATAGTTGTTATATTGCATATTGCTATCTTCTCATAAATTGCTCAGATTACCAGACATAAGCATACAAAATTGGTTCAAATATATATAAAAATTTTAAGCAGTAACTGTTCCTTTCAATAAATAACCACACATCAGCAGTGCAGTTATCCCAGCTATCCATATATGTCTATATATCTATATCTATATAGATATAAATATATATATATATATATATATATATATATATTTCTTTCTTTTTCTTCTTACCATCATCCTAGTTGTTCCTTCCTTTGCCTAATTTCTATTCTGAAAGGAATAATATGAAAATATTATCTAATGTGCATTTTGGATTTTACTTACTCTTTCATGTTCTTAGACTAGGGAGACAGTATGATGTTTACACATGTGAGTTATATTTATTTCACTTATGTGTATGGTCTCTAGTTGCATCCATTTACCTATAAAAGGCTTGAGTTTATCTGTTTTACCACTAATATTTCATTGTATGAAAATATCACATTTTTTTATGCATTCCTCAGTTGATGGGCGTTTGGGTTGTTTCCAAGATTTAGCTATGACAAATTGCACTGCTATAAACATGGGTGCACATATATCCTGTGGTATGATGTTTTAAATTCTTCTAGGAAAATACCCAGAAGAGGAATAGCTGGATTACGTGGGACTTCTAATCCTAGTTTTGTGAGAAATGTCCAAACTTGTTTCCACAGTGGTTTCACCAGTCTACACTCCCACCAGCAGAGGATTGGGGTTCCTTTCACCCCACAGCCTCTGCAGCAGCTGTTATTGGTTGATTTCTTGATGATAGCCATTCTTTTTGGAGTGAGATGGAATCTCAGTGTTGTTTTAATTTGCATTTCTTGAATGACTAATGTTGTTGACCATTTTTTCATGTATTTATTCACCATTAGTATTTCTTCATCCGAGAAGTACATATTCTTCTCAGATGTCCATTTTTGGATTGGGTCTTTGAATTTTGGGGGCTTGATTTTTTTAATTCTTTATATGTTCTAGATAGAAGTCCTTTGTCTGAGGGACAGTTGGCTAAAAGTTTTTCCCATTTTGTGGTTTTTCTTATCTATTCTATGGGTGATTTCTTTTCATGTGCAAAAACTTTTCAATAAGATAGTATCCCAGTTGTTGATTCTTTGAAGTATTTCCCATGCAGATTGGTTTTTCTTCATGAACTAGCTACTCTTATGTCTTTGAGATTTTCAACTATTTTCTCTTCTAGTATGTTTAGTGTTTCTGTTTTGATATTTAAATCTTTGATCCATTTTGACATTAGTTTAGTGCATGGTGATAGACATGGGTCTAGTTTTTGTCTTTGGTATGTGGAAAGCCAGTTTTTCCAGCACCATTTATTAAAAAAAAAAAAAAAATTCAAATATAGCTCTACCTTGCCTGTTCCTAAGACATTGCTGAATGATATGACATCATAACCACAGAAAAGTAGCCTTCCTCATAAATTTTTATCTCCCCAAATTTGCCACTTTTGAGTTTCATCCTGTTGATAATGGCATGGAAATTCCCTTAGTATAATCCATATATTTTTATATTCTCAATATAACCTGACTATATTCCTAAAAAACCTGTTAAGTCAGAGCATGAAAAGCGGCATTCAATCTCCGCAATAAGCGTGAGTCATTTTGATACATCCTTTTTTCACACGTCACTTTCTGTTTAATCAAATCATCAAATTTTGCCTAAAGATCTATCAAACTGATTCTTAGCTGCAACAGTTCCAAGTCTAATCTCTTCCTAAATATGCTACTTGTTATTTTAAATCCTTAAAATTAATTTCCTATAAATTGTTGGTTTTTACCATCAGTTGATTCACTGTCTTTTTTTTTCACATATGGCCCCTATTTTATTTTCTATCACAGCATAAACATTGAAAATCTTCAGATCTCTAATCCGTGTTTACATAGTTTATTGAATGCTCTTAAAAATTCTGAGTTAACATTAATACTATTGTTACATGAGGACTGAGCAACTTTGGTGAAGATAATAATATGTAATGAAACAACCATTTTTAATCCTTATCATTTTATTTTCAGGTCATGTATCTTTTTGTTAGTTTTTTGTTGTTTTGTTTTTGTCTTCTTTGTTGTAGTTTTATTAGTTTTTTTTCTCGTTTAAAAAAAAAAAAAGTGCTGAAAGTGAATATCAGAACCTGGCCTGAAGATGACATCTAGCATCCCTTCACTGTCTGTGGGGCTTTGGACAAATCATTCCACCACCCCAGTTTTTTTTTTTTTTTTTTTCAGTTGGTTCTCTTTCAATCGTGCTGTTATAAAAACTCCTCTCCCCTTCCACTTACAATTTCTTACTGTGCTTCCTGCCCCAAAGCCATCCCCTCCTCAGAAACACACAACTGGCTCACATCACCATTCAGAGCGGACGATTAAATGAAGCTTCTTCAAGGAACCTGTAGGGATTGCCTATGACTGAGACACTTGCTGGCCTGCTGGACCTCCTACTAACATGTTCTCTGCATCATATTTTTTCACTGTGATAACTTCTTCACTCTTTTATTTCTCATAATACACTGAGGAGGGAAGCATTAGCCATAGTAAAATGGCAAATTTGATTTTAATGCAAATTTTACCATACAGAATGCTTCAGCACAGAAATATATTAACATTCATCACCACAAAGTGTGTTTTCAGTATATTGTATTACTAATGGAATGTTCTAGGTATATTTGAATGATTATTATGCTCCAATATGAGCATTTCTATTCTACCTCAAATTGCTTTTATTCAATCATAAAATCACTCATATCATTTATCAAAGTAAAATAAATCCCAAGAAACCTCAATCTCATCAAAATCCTGCTCAATACATTGACTTCCTGAGAAAAATTCTAAGTTGTTTATTTTCATCTAATGATTTGGATTATGGAAAAAATTTGGGGGGTAAGCAACCCGAAGATTTTACAGGACTCAGATTGTTTGTGTTACATTTAATTCAAAAGACACATGGAAAAAATCATCACTAGATCTTGCTCTGACAACTCTCTTTAGAGTCTCAGGCAGTTTCAACGTTATTGAGGGAAAGTAACAGACAGAAACCCTGAGAGATTTTATATACATTTCTATCCTTTTGTCAAAATTAAAACTGCATGAAGTTCTGTTTCCTTGATCTGTGAATTTTCTATGCAAATTCTCGCATGAAAACAAAATGTATCATTATGATGTAGTAGAACAAAAACTAATGTTTGCAAATTATGATGTTTATAAAATAAAACTAAGCAGATTTTTCCATAGGATTCACACTGTAATTACATGTGCTGCTGTTTTATAGCTACAAATTAATTTGAAATAATACATTTAAATTTTGTAAGAAAAGGCTTATTAATTATGAAGCTAAAATTAAGGAGTACATTTTGATCAATATTTTTTCCAGATAAAAATTATTTTGCTTGTAAATTATTTTTGAAAGTTTTACATTTATTTGATATTATAAATATACACTAAATTAACTGCAAGACTAATGTTTTATTTATTTATTTATTTTTTTTTTTTTTGGTTTTTCTCCAGTACCAGGAACCGAACTCACGACCTTGTGCTTGCCAGGCAGGCGCTTTTGCCACTGAGCTAAATCCCCAGCCCCATGCAAGACTAATGTTTTACTCTGTTTATACGTTTAAATATGTTCTTAATATATACTAATATTTGTTCTTCTGTAGCTGATTGGATATTTGGATCTAAATTGAAGTCTTTTTGGAAAAACTATTATAGTTTATATTTTAGTTAATATGCTAATATCAGCATTAAACACTTTATTATTGATGTTAAACATATTAATAATGAATCTTAATTTTATGAAACAAAAAAATTAAAGCAAAATAAAAAAGAAATCACCAGATTTTCAGTGCACATTTTTAGGACTCTCTTGCAGGTTTAGTTAATTCTGGAGGTGACACAAACATGAGAATAAAGCTCCTCTTTTTTTGTGTTCTTTGTAAATCAGTAGTCTGTTGAAATTCAGTTAAATTCAGTAAAAATAACATTTATAAGGATGTATGATATTCTAAAATGAAATGCTGCAAAGTTAATCTTAAACATGAAAAACTAAACTAAAATAAACTATCAAAAACTATAAATTGGAAATACTTCAACCAAAAAAGACAATATACAGACATATATATGAAGAACAAACAGTTCTTTCTTATAATATTACTTTTAGTGTTCTAAAAGATTGTCCATGCCCTGAATATCCCTTTCTTAGACTAGAACAAAAATCATATCATTAAATAACTACGACTTTTAAAAGAAAGTTGCTCTTATGGTGGATGCAATTACTCACTGTACTGTCTCATTAAAAGAGTCTCAGACTTGAAATACTTCCTGTAGTGGTCTATTCATAGACTGGAATGAAGACCGTGTGAAGGGATATGGAAGTAGCCCTAAGTGGATGGTACAGCAGGAACGCTTCGCAGGAGCCTTTGAGAAATCCAACCCCAAAGCAAAGACAGCCAGCCACTAACACTTTGAGAGAAACTCCCTGAAGAAAGGCATAAAGTCTAATTTTTCATGTACTTGAATGCATCCTGGGCCATTTTCCCCCTTGAAATATAGCATTAATGCATCAGACTGAGCCTTTTACTTCAAAGACAGATAGAATTAGAGCCATGGCCTTAAAAATGGCTACTACAGTCCTCCAATGAGGTAAAAACCATTTGAACTGACTCTCTTCCCACCAAAGTGCTACGTGTTCCTTTCCCTGAAGCCACCCCAGCATTTGTTACCATTTGATTTTTGATTATGGCCATTCTTTCTTTCTAAGATGGAATCTTGTTGTTGTTTTAATTTGCATTTCTCTACTGGTCAGAAATGTTGAGCATTTTTTAAAATATATATACTTATTGGCTATTGTACTTTTCCTTCTGTGAAGCATCTATTCTTTTCTCTTGCCCACTTTTTGATTGGGTCTTCCACTTTCAGAGTCTACTTTGTGAGTTCTTTATTCTAGATATTAGTACTTTGTCTGAGGAAATATTTTTCCCATTCTGTAGATTTTCTTTTCTCAGTATAAAAATTCCTCAAAAAAATGAACATGTTTCAGTTACTTTTCTGAAGTTGCTGAGACAAAATATCTGACGCCCAAAATTGAAGAAGGAAAGGTTTATTTAGCTCACCGTCTATGGAGTTTTCAGTCCGTACTCCGCTGGCTCCAAGTCAGGGTGGCACATGGCAGAGGGCATCAGTTCATGGCGGCCGAACAGCAAAGCAACAAGAGCAAAATGGGGAAGCATGGCAAGCAGCCTCTTCTCTCCCCACTGGAAACCTGTGCTAAGGTGATATCATTTGACCTGACTGCATCAAACACACACAGTAAGATCTTTCAGATATTGCACATAGGTAAATTATGAGGAGAATTTTATTACTTGACTTAATTGAAGTAAGAAAAGAGCATGGGTCTTCTACTCTGATAACAATTGAATAAATTCAGATTTTGTGTTTTATAACTGATCTCATAAAAGGTAATATTTTTGAAACTCAGTGTTAAGTAACAAATGAGATACTTTGGATACTAGGTTACTACCTTGGGAGATCAAATTACTACAGTTTTTAAGTTAAATAATATTAAAACCACATGTGGTGTGCACACCTGTAATCCAAGCATTCAGGAGGCTGATGCAGGAGGATCATTGCAAGTTCCAGACCAGGCTGGGCTACAAAGTGATCTCAAGCCCTACTGAACTGCATAGCAGGACCCTGTCTCATAAGGACAACAAAAGAAGTTATATAATATTAGACTTCCAAATAAAAATATTATTGCTCATTCATTCAAACTTAAAGATAGAATTTTAGCTAAATTTTAATGGATTTATCATTATATGATAAAATTCATAACTTTGAATTTTGAACCATATTTTAAGTATTATAAGAGTCACATTTTACTAGTTTTTGGGTTGTGGTTTTATTATTGCCAAACTATTCTTTTCCCCTGAGACAAGATATCTTAATCTTTCACAGTTTAAGCAACAGCCTAGTTCTCTTTTGATAATGTGTCTATGAATTGCAATTATCAATTCAACTAGAGAAAGAAATCCCTAGAAGATAAATATGTCTGCATGGTGTTTCCAGAGATGACTGGCATTCAAGCCTGCAAAGAAATGGTAAGATACACACTCCTTGTGGCACCACTTGCAGCCTGGAAGGAATGAAAGTCCAGGAAGGAGGACGTTTGCCTGAGTTTAAGAAGTTCTGTTCAGTTTGAGGGTGTGACTTGTGCTACTGCCATTGCCCGTGGATGGACGTCAGCTTCCGTTTCCTTCCACTTGTCAGTGCGGACTCACACCAGCCAATCTCCGGGGCACATCCGGGCCTTTGCACCTCTGATCCCTTCTGTTCTGCAGCTTCCAGTTTCTCGGACTGAGCAGCTACTGGGTCTTCTGGATTATCTCATCCGTCATCCCTTGGGTCCATCTAATAATTCTATGGGCACATATTTCCTATTGATTTTATACCTTTGACAAATATCTTAATACTAATAAAAAATGATAGGTTCCAATCCATAAAATATTTGCTGAACTAACAAAAATATGTTTGCTGAACAATAAAATCAATTCTTATCATAAGTAGAACTGAAATATGAGCAAAATACACTTCTGAGTGTGTTATGTACAAATCTTAATATGTACTATGCAAAATAGACATGAAACATTAACTAATTAAGACAGTTTTTAAAAAATAGTAGTGGGGAAGCATCTATGGAGGACAAATGGAGTTTCTTGATAGTGATAATTTAATAGAATATTTTAAAAGATTGGTAACTCTAATTTAAAATGTTGAAGAAGTGTACATAAAATAGAGCAGAAAGCATGAGTAAGATGTATAACTAGTTATATTGACAAAAATGATGTTTGTACTGAAAGTAAATGGGCAAGAATAAAATGATAGTACAGTAACTGTAGGTCAACAGAAATCCTGGTTGTGCTTTCAAAATTTTACATTAACTTTTTTCTTCTTTCTGAATACAATGCTGTGCCATGATTATTTATTTCTGTCATATGCTTTGACTTAATTATCCCAGTTTGGCCAGTGGGATAAGCATGAAACCTGGATTTTCCATACTAAGACCTATTGTAGGCAGCTGCTACATAGAAATATAGATAGAAATATA
Organism: Chinchilla lanigera; assembly: GCF_000276665.1. Taxonomy (NCBI): domain Eukaryota; kingdom Metazoa; phylum Chordata; class Mammalia; order Rodentia; family Chinchillidae; genus Chinchilla; species Chinchilla lanigera. The sequence continues at coordinate 14,158,754 of NW_004955448.1, read as the reverse complement.
GTCACCCCTCACTATACCATGGTTCACTTATTGCGCCTTCACTGTACCGTGAGTTTTTTAAAACAATTCATCTAATTCTGTATCTCGGAGTTTTCACAATATCACAGGATTTTGTGGTATATGGGTATTTATATAATATTTATGATTTTGATTTTTTTTGCCTAAAAAATTTAAAACTATGAAAAAATCTAAAAAGTTAATTCAAACATTAAAAGAACATCAAATTGAAATCAAATACAGTATGCATTTCATCTGGGGATGAATACCGTGCTGTACACAGTGGAAATGCAGTACGCCACTACCGCTGGTGCAAGTTTGCCAACATGAGATTGTACAGGGCATACTATTGGCTGATGGAACGGAAGGTGACCAACCACAGCACCATCTTCTGTATGCTGCGCACTGATTGGCTCAGTGAGTGTAGCATCTGTTTACTCTCCAGCACTGTGTCATACGTTCAGCGCCTCCCCTTGAATACTTCACATGGATGTCTGATTGCTGTGCGTAGTGTTGCTCTGCGGTGTTGTGTTTTGTGAAATTTTGGTAAAAGTTTGAATTTATTGCAAGCCCCACGATGCCGCCCAAACGTTCTGCTGCTTCTAAGGTTCCTGACAGTGAACCCAAGAGCCAGAAGAAGATGCTTCTCAACATGTTAAAGGAAGCAAAAGCTACGTGGCTGTAGGCTGCCATTACAGGATCACTGAATCTGCTGTTCGTTACACACAGAAAGACGAGAAGAATATTAGGTCTGTGGCAACAATAACTTTTAACAACATTGCAAAGAGGGTGGTCATTTCCCGCAATAAGGCCATTGTGAGGATGGAGTCTGCATTGGTCCTGTGGATAAACGACTGCTGGAAGAAGAATATCTCACCACCCGGATGAAGGCCAAGAAACTTTGTGATAGTTTTGCCGAAAGCACAGGTGTTCACGACGGTGATGAGGATGAAGAGGAGCACAACGCAGAAGCAGGACCGTCGAGTGCTTCTCCTACCAGACCAACGCCTTTCAGTGTCAGCAAAGACTGGTTTGACAAGTTTCAGAGACGCTTTGGACTCCAGAGCATTTCTCTGCATGGAGAAGGTGATTCTGTGGATAAAGCTGGAGCCCAGGAGTACGTGAATGACATGTTCAAATCCATCATCAAGGAACGGAACCTGAACAAGTTTTTAACTTGGATGAGATGGGCTTATTTTGGAAAGGGATCCTGTCTCACACTTTTACTATTAAGGATGAAGCCAAAGCCCCGGTTTGAAGGCCCAAAAAAGAGCGAGTAACTCTGATCATGTGTGGGAATGCTGCGGGCTTCATGATAAAGCCAGTGCTTATTTATAAGTCAGAACCCCTATGCTATTCCTGGGCGTGCAGTACATTCATCTCGGTGTCATCAGCTTCATCAGCATCAGTACTGCACAGCTTCACAGTTCACGATCGTCATCATTCAAGTTGTAGTACATTTCACTGGGGAGTACACATGCAGAATTTTACATGTTGTTAAAATGCATCGGTTTAAGAGCGTAGAAGGTGTTCAAGAGAATATGAAGTGTTTAGAAGAGTGTGGCAGAGGTTAGTAAGAGAGTGGCAAAGGTTTATGGGAGTGCGGGAAGGGTTTATGCTGTCTTAAAATATATATAAATAATAAATAAATATAATGCCGCTACTTTGTGAATTTTCACCTATTGAGGGGGGGCTGTGGAACATAATTCCCACGATAGGTGAGGGATCACTGTATTGTAGGTAGTCAGACAGGGGTCAACCCTCAAAGGGCCAGTGTGGAAGACAAGACACCTTGCAAATAGAGGGAGACACACTGCTTTGGGCCAGACCTCAAGATAAAAGTTTAAACAAGTGTGCTCTCGTACCTTCCCAGGGATGGACATCAGGGACTGATATTCTAAATAGGTAGCGGTCACCTTAAAGAATCACTGACCCAACCCCTTGCAGAAAAGCTCCTGTTCTGTATTCATGCCCGCTTGCTATGTGACTTGCTTCCCCATTTGATTCTTATTTAATAAATTTTACCAGATGAATTATACTTGTAATCTTACAGGCTGATCATAGTTTTGTCCCACTTTATGTTCACCTTGTAATTTCTCACTTTTCCCCCATCTTGGGCCCACCTCACCTTATAGTTTTGCTCTACAAAAATCCCTGGGAAAGACAGGTTCTGTGGGCAACCTACTCGGGCCCCCCTTCTACCCATCTCTTGGAGAGAAGCGTTGTTTCCTTCAATAAATATATTCTGCTCTTAATCTCTGTTGTTCTTAAAATTCATTCTACAATTTTAGAGAAAACAAACTCATCCCAGACAGCTTTCAGGCTGGGAGTTTCTTTCCCCTCTACCACTATGGGAGCTTGGACCACAAAGAACCTCACACACATTCTGTCTCCACTCTCTTTGCTGGATGATAGGCAGTGTCCAGGATGACCGTGGTGACCAGGTTCTGGGGTCGGGTGACTGTCGTCCCAGACTTTGACTTTATTTTGTGAAGCCACTAATGTTCATTTCACATGTTAGAATGATTACTTTGTAGAATATAAAGCAAGAATTTAAAGGATAAAAGGCAAAAATTCCTCTTAGGAAACTTTTTAAATTGAGAAGAAAATTAATTACAGAAATCAAACCAGGGAAATCACACTGAGAAAAAAAAAAACATGAATTCTGCGTATAATTTTATTACATTTAGTGTAATTGTTACATAGTTTTATTACATTTATTGTAATTGTAATGTTACATTGAAACATATGTAAAGTCACATTAATGCTAAATAAATAAACAAGGTTCATTTATTTAAATTTGAAATAATCTAAGTTTATTCCACAAGAGACACCAAATAATGCATGAGATACTTTTAAGAAATAGTCACAGCAGAAGTAGCCAAAAGGCATAGGAAACTGAAGAGAAAGGAAGATATCAAGATGAAAGAGAAAGTATTGCTCAAAATTTAAATTTCAACAGTTTTCTAAAATGAAGTGATGTTCATAACCTCCATGAAGGAAACCTGGATGCAACTCATCCCGTTCCTTGTCACAAGACGTAAGAAAAATGTGCATTTATACATCACTGCCACACCTGTTTCACTTCACTATCCTTTCTTACCTTAGGTCTCCTCCATTGTAGTTTTAAAGTAAAATATTTAAAATGTAATAACAAAATTCAAAGAAATTTGCAAATCATAAATAATCACTGAATTTTTTACAAAATAAGTACAAAAACTAGAATATTTCAAAAATTATGTGACAAACTAGAAAATAAGAGATGTTCAGATTCCTCAGAATTATCAAAATTTTATTATTTATGCTGCCAAATTGAATGTCTTGGAGAGTTTTGTTAAAAGAGTTAGATTCATCTCATGGTTTAAGGAAAGTGTGAGTAATTAATGGAAGAGAATAATATAACAATTAAAATAGTTACTGCTAAATTTAAAAACACATATACACCATGGTTCGTTCAAAGATTTTTCTGGGAATGTCCCACTCATGCTCGAGAGGCCTGAAAAGCAAACCTGTTGACTGTTAAGATAACACTGGGTTTAATGCAAAACAGTGCAGTAAACTTTTGGAGAAATCAGGAAAAAAGACGATGACGGTATCCTATAAGAAAATAAAATTAACTTTAAAATAGAGCTGATTACTCAAAAATGCAAATGCTGATCATTTGTAGTCTAGCACTGGGAAATACAAGGAATATTTTAGGCTACATAAAAAAAAAATCATGGCTTCACACAGAAAATATACTTTATCTTTTAAGGTGCTGCTCTACTTTAAGAAGGGCGAGTAACGCGGGAGACACACAGTAGTGAGACTTAAGCTCGGCAGTGGGAGCTGGCTTACAACTATTCTCTCATTTCTGATTCTGTCCTTGAGTTTCTGATTATTGATCAATGTTGTGGTCATAAATATTAAGTAGAATAAAAGTTTGGAAACACTTAAAAAATAAAAACACACATACAATCATTATGCTTATTTTCTCTGTCATTTAATTTCATTTTTGTAGTGGTTAAAAGGTGTATATTTTTTCATGTGAGGCAGAAAAAGACAAAAATGTACCTAGTGAAAAATTAGAAATATTTGAAACTCATTTGAAAACTTAAGAAAATGTGATGTGTGATATTTACTGTTGAAATACTGAAGTTCCTGAAGCTGGAAAAAACATTTGTACTGGACTACACATGAAGCAATGCAGATATCTGCCATGCTTCCCTGGGATAGCAACTTTCTCACTCCTTCAAAAGCAACTACTGTTATTTGACATCAGTATGTGCTGTTAATTATTTACTTATATGCCTATGTGTGAGTTTTAGCACTCATGATTAAAACATTTTCTTGAAATTTTAAATCCTCCATTCCCATGACATGTTATTAACCCCAATAGTCTGTCCTTCCCCAGTGTAATAGGACATTCTCTTTTCTATAGTATATGTCCCCAAATTTTGACTTGACATATTCATCACTGTTAGTCACCACTTTGCAGTCAATAGCTGTATGGTTTAAATACTCTTATTTTAAATAGCTCAAAACATTTGATGCTAGAAATTATCCTTACATTATGTTTATCTCAAACATTCTTTTTAAACTAAATATCAATTAATATGAAACTTTCTAAAGCATAAACTCAGTAGAAGTCTAAATAATTATCTCGGTAGCATAGCTTTAAAGTTTTGATACTTATACACACTTCAATATATGTATGACATATTCAAAGAATAAATATTATACAAACCAAAATTATTTTATTTAACCTTTAATATTATATTTTCCATCATATTTTATAGCCCTATCAAATTCTAAATAACATATTTATTGCATATTTTAGAAAATATTTTCCTTATTAATATTTTACATCATACTAGAGACCTTAACAAGTTGATATAATATACACAAAGCTGATATAATATACATAAAGTTGATATAATATACATATAATAAGACATAGAGTATTAAACATTTTATTAAATGTTGACCTGGTATTTTGAATTCCTTCAAATTTCATTATTCAATTTTTTGTTCTAGACAAATCTCTTTAAGTTGTTCATTATGCACTCACTAACACACACACAAACATATACAATTACACTTTGTACTTTTAGTTGGAAGGACAATGTAAAACAAATCTCAGGTCACATAAGACAATGCAGAGACTGTTAGGTAAATCAAAGAATACACTTTAGTAACTCAGATGACTAGAGAAATACTTCTTTTCTAGGAAACTAGGCATTCAAATATTGTTGTAGCCAACCACTGTGGAAATCAGTGTGGAGATTACTCAAAAAGGTAGGAGTAGAGGTCCCATTTGATGCAGCTATTCCCCATCTGAGTAACTTCCCAGATGAATTAAAAACATCATTGCACAGCGATATATGTGCACCTATGTTAATAGCAGCACAATTTGTAATAGCTAAATCTTGGAAATTACCTAAATGTACATCAACTGGAGAATGGATAAAAAAGATGTGGTATTTTTATACAATGGATTACTACTCAGACATAAAGGGTAAAGTTGAGACTTTTCTATGTAAATGGATGCAACTTGAGACCAAACTCATACATAAAAAAATGAGACCTACATGTGTAAACATCATATTGTCCCCCTGGTATGAGAAATTAAAAGAGTAAATAAGGTCTAAAATGTATAATAGATATTGTGAAATGGGAAGAAATTATTTAAAAGGAAAAAGCAACAAGGGTGTGGGAAAGGGGAAAAGAAGGAAGGGAAAGGGGAAAAATGCAAGTTAGTTACACTACTAGTATGTCTTAGCTCATAGAAATGGAAGGTTTGTGGTAATACCCACTGGAGAATTATTTTATGCCCATATCTTGTACTCTGACTCGTTTAAAAATAACAATATTGGGGCTGGGGATTTAGCTCAGCGGCAAAAAGCGCCTGCATGGCAAGCGTAAGGTCGTGAGTTCGGTTCCCGGTACCGGAGAAAAACCAAAAAAAAAAAAAAAAAAACAATATTATGGAGGACCACCTGGATGATTTTCTGAGAAAGAACAGCAATAGTCTCCATTTTGGCTAAGCCTGGCCCTATTTCCATGTATTTATATGTACAGAGCTGGCTAGGACTCTTCCTTATCCCCTCAGCTGGTTTTCAGCAGTGCAGAAGGGTCTAGCAGAGGCACTGATGTGTAGTCTTTAAAGCAATGTGACTAGTCCGTGAAGTCCCGCCCACAGCTCCCAAATAATATGCATGAACTAGGCCTTGGGCAGCCACACTGTGGGCTGAGACTGACCCTAGAGAAAAGAGGCTATGATTTCTCAGGACATAAAAAAATCATGCGTCACAACTGAAGCACGGACCCCAAAACATTAGATACTGCTTGGAGTAGTGTTATGCAGATTGCTCTTCCTGCATCTCTCTCTCTCTCTGCATATGGCAGAGGTGATTTTATGACTCCCACCAACGCAGCTCTAGGCACTCACACACTCTCAGGTCACTACCCCTCGGGCACTCCCCTCTTCCTGAATCAGTGAAACCTGGGTTTGGCCCCGGGTTGAGGCCTTTGTTCCAGTTAGCCGGACTCAGGACCCCCTTGGCTCTCCCCAACTACAAATATGCTTAAGTGTCTTTGTTCTCACCACCCATGCACTGCGAGGGGTAGGTTGGAATCAACCTATTAGAATTCCAATAACTTTTCCATTGGATTTTAAATGTGGATTTTTCTGAACCACACCAAGGTCTAGAAGGGCTTTCTATAAATGTGTAATGTATTAACTAGTGTTATGCTTCTATTATCTTGTTATGAATATTTGCTTTATGCTTTTTTCTATAAAATAAAAAAAATGTTGCAACCATCAGTAGACAATTGTACGTTTTTGATAAAGCAGAAAATACCTACCTATAAAGCTCCAGTTCTTCAAATATTTTTAGGGCGTCTTACCCTCAGGTTCACATGTTCCTCAGGAGCCCTCAGTGATCAGCAGAGTTAAGAGCACATGAAATCCCTCTGCACTTTCTCTCTGCATTCATTTTTTAGAAGCACTGTAGTATCTGAAACCTTAAGCAAAATTAATACATGTCACAATTTTTGACTGCGGTAATGGAAGTAGAGACAGTCTCCAACAACTTGAAGGAAGGTGGACTTGTACTGAAATCAACCATGGAGTAACATTCACCCAGTCTTGACTCTTCCTAAGTAACTACAGTTGGAGTTAATCCCTACAACCCCATGAATGAAATTTTTCTTCAAAGTAATGGATTTAAGGCAAGTAGTAAATATCATACCACTTCTCAACCTTTTAGTAATTCTTTGTGAAATGAAAGTTAAATTTACCTACTGACATTGTTATTTAAGCATTAGATCTGTATGGGAATAAACTTTCAGCCACTCTTCGCTTAGCAGGAATGTGCTTACAAGGACCCTCCTCACAGTCTGCATTGTGAAAACAAAGAGGAGCAGTTGCCCTCGGCTGTAGAACTGCACTGGCCTACCTGCATCCTTGCTTTTTTATCATCACGTCTCTAAGGAATACATGAATGTCTAATTGTTACAGATGAGCTTTGTTCCACATACACTAATGCAAAATTTGTGTATTGCTCTTATGGTTCATCCAGCAACGTGAAATGAATTTTTGAAGGCTGAGAGATATGTGTAAATAATTGTCAGAAGATAATCAAATATTTAGAAAGTTTTATGCAAAGATATTAGCCTGATATCATTTCAAAATTAGTCTTTTAAGTTTACATTTCATTTAAAAGCAATGTATTAGTATTTCTGTTTTTCTGAAGCAGCTGTATTGAGAATAATTAAAACCCTTTTGCTTAAATTTTGATAGTCAATATAATTGTCAGAATTGTGCAATTATACTCAAAATTCAATGTCAGATCTTTGCATTAAATAAAAAATGTACTTTACAGCTATTAACCATCCCAGGCAGCCACTGATCTACTTTCTGTCTATAGATTTGCATATTCTGGACATTTTAGATAAATGATATCGCATAATATGCAGTATTTTATGATTCATCTTTTTCATTTAATACAGTTTTTAAAAGGAAAGCTTCTTTAAAACTTTTATTTCTTAAAATTCGTTCTTTTAAGATGTATGATTCAGTGATTTTTAACACAGTCACACAGCTGTGCAGCCGTTACCACAAGTAACCTTGAGAACACTTTAATTCCCCGAGAGGAAACCTCACCCGTTAACTGTCACTGCCCTTGTGCCCTGGTCCCGGCCTGGCAACAACTACTGCACTTTCTGCCTCTCTGTAAGTGTCTGTTCTGGACATTTCATATTAGTGGAAAGAGCATCCAATGTTTTGTGAGTACTTGTTGTTAGGATGATATCTCAAATTCATCTAAATTATACCATTAACTGATACTTCATTTCTCTTATTCCCGTCCTGGGCATTTGTATGAATAGTTTACTTATCCTGGCATTTCTAATATTAATAATAATTGTGGTCATCTTCTTATGTCCTTATTGACCTTCTATGTGCAGTTTTTGGATAAGTGTCTTTCAAATATTTTGCCTACTTTATAATTGTTATTTGCCTTGTTATTGATGAATTATAATAGTAATTTTAAAACTTAAACAAAAACCCATTATCTGATGTATGATTTGAAAAAAGTTTTCTATCACATTGTGCTTCCTTTATACTTGATTTTATTATTTGAAGGTGAAAAGTTGTTTAACTTTGAAATATCACAATCTATTTATTTTAAATATACTTATATTTGGTTCTAAGTGTTTTATAGTTTTAGCTTTTATTTAGATCTTTTAATCACCTGAATTGTTCTTGGATATGGTGTGGCATGACATAGGAAGAAAATAATTGTTGTTGTCCTCAGAACTATTTTCACATGGCGTGTGGTTAGTATATGTGTGGCTGCATTCCCATATTATGAGTTTTGAAACACCTTTAGTTTACTTTTGTTCTATTTTTTTTAATTTATTTTTATTGTACTCTACAGAGAGTGCTTTATAGTCACTACAATGTATATACAATTAAAAGAAAAAAACAACAAAATCTCCCAAATCAGAAATTTCTCTACAAGTTTGTAGGGAATATAAACCATTTTATTATCAAAATTTTGACTAAAATATTAAACCAAAACATAATATACATCACGAACACTATTGTAAGAGGTTGCTAACATAGAAAATTGTGACCTTTCTGCTTAGCTAAGCAGATAAGACTCATGATACGTATGTTTTCAAGATGAGTGACGAGCCAGAGAAACAGGACTTGACCGTGGCTTTCAGGAATTATAACGCTCCCGAGATTCACCTCGCACTGTGAGTGGTCATCTCTGTGTATTAATTGACTTTAAAAAAGAGCCTTCTCCTCTTTATAATAGGTAATACTTTTGCAACTTGCAGTCAAGTGTCCCCAAAGTTAAGTTTCTACTCTGCCCCAGAAACTTGGACACGGGCTGCATTACCTTTCACGAACAACTTGGAAAGTCATGGCTACTGAGGCTTCAAGAAGCTCTTCCAGTCATAGAGATGAAGGCCTATTTGATTTGCAAAGCAATATAGATGCATATGAATGTACATGTAGATAGATATACTGATAGGTCTAGGAATAGGTGTAGGTATAATTTCAAACCAGAAGAAATTCTAAATAAAAGTGTTTTAAAGAGCAAACTCTAAGAAACATGTTAAGAGAATCACATAACTTCTTTTCAATGGGGACAATTAAACTTCTTAGTGTTACTTATTTGTGAACTTACATTATATGTTGAAACAATTTTACAGAAATTTCCTATGTGCATGAAACATGCATCTTTAGAAACCATATATCACATGATTATTGACAATGTTATTCCTCCCTAAAAACACATTCATGGATTTTAAAATTTCTTCTCTTTTCACCAAAAAGAGATTGACATTTACTCTCTTCCCAAAATTTCTTAGTCTTTACAAAATATATTAATTTTATACATTTTTGTGATGTCACTAACCATTCCGGAAATCCTCAGAATTGGAATGCTTAAAGAAATAAAAAAACTAGGAGAATTTTTAAAGCTTGGGCACTTATAAAATAAATCAATTACCACTGAAACAAAAATAATGACTTTTTTGTCATATCAGATCAAATAAGAGTTAAAATGTAGGCACAGTTTAGCTGCATTATGTGTTAAAGGTGTTTCTCTTTAAAATAAATTCTAATAGGGTTTCCAGATGAAATATCATTTCTGGTGCATGGCAAGGATGGCACAAGTGTGGAAACAGATGGTGTGCCACGTTTTTGAAGAGACACCAGCTTGTCTCCAGGAACTGACCTACAAGTGAGGAAAGAATTAGGTCGTACTGAGATGAGTTTCTCTTTCTGATTTAAAACACCTTCTGGCTCCAGAAAAGCTTGCAAATTTAGCTCACTGCAGAAACTCACACATGTAAATATACCAACTGCAGTTGAGGTTGTAGATCTAATATCATCTGAACTTTGTTTTCTAGAAATATGCATTACTATAAGATCAGTGTTTGCAATATTAATCATTCATTACTGCAAAAATCAATGTTTTCAGTATGAATTATTATTTTCAGAATTTTTATCAATTGTAGAAAACCTACAACAGAAATTACTATTCTTTTGAGCCATTTTTCTATTTTCTGATAAAATTTGCATTTTTTAACAGTTTCTCTGCTTTCCTTTTTCTTTTCTCTTTTTTTCAGGGAGAAGTACTGAGGACTGAATCTGAACAAAGGACTTGACAAATTCTAGGCATGCTCTGTACCAAAGAACAATTTCAACAGCCTTATATACTCATGTTCTTTTAAATTCTCAGCTATTCTTTGTTTCACAGTACTATCTTCTATAAATTAACATGTTTATATGAACTTAACTAAATGTTTGGAATGAATCAAATCCTCATTTCAGCTTAATATGTTTTATCTATCATTAGACAAATTTTTATCATGTGAATATTAAGTAAATGTTAATTTAAAAAGTATCTTTAACTATTGCAGATTTGTAAGTTTCTCTTTAAGGCAAATAATTGGTAAAACTAAATATATATACATTTTTACTGATGCTCAAGTTCTAAAGATTATCCTCCTAGAATGGTTTCTGGTTGAGGAAAATGGCCAGTTGGTCACAACATTTCTATGGGAATACACTAACGCAGGCAACAAAAGGGCCACTAACTTTTTAAACCCCATGACACTACTTGGCTTTATTAGAATGCATGAATTCTGATAATATAGAAAGATTTTGAGTGTATATCAAAGTATTTATTATTTTGTTGGTTCTATACTTTCACACATGCAAAATGTATTTCAACAAATAACCAAAATGATTTCTAAAGAAAAAGAAAACAATATTTTTGTCCATGTTTGATTAGCCCTACTATTCAAATGTACCCTCTAAATCTATGGGAAATAGTCTAAAAAGAATATAAGCACCAATCTGTTTAAAATGAAAACTGCAGAGACAATAGACAATGACTACAAAAGAGAAGTTTGTGACTTAACTTTTCTCGTTGTGAAATTTTTCATACTTAGGTTTAAATATAACATTGTATTTTAAATTCTACTTTAGATTCATTAGCAATAAAAATTTCTATAAAAATATGTTTATCCGCAATTCATTGGCCTGTGTTCTCACAGAGGATTCAGACCAGTGTGGAGTAGGGTTAATTCCTTGCTGAGTAGGGCTTCAAGATTCTAATTAAAGTTCAGGGCTGGCAGCCAAAATGTCTAGCATGAGCTTGCAAAGGTAGATGCGTATTATTGTGGAGTATAAGGGTCAGTAGGTTTCTAGATTTTTACAAGTACGTGAAAACAAAGATAGTCCTGTAGAGGGGCTAACATTATTACATATTTCTTAAACGTTGCTCTCTCACTGATACTGCTTTTCTTATTTTTCTAATTTTCCTTTTCTAAAAGAAAATTAAGTCCTTATGAATCCTCAGTACTAGCAACAATGGCTAAACTGGAAACCTAATGGCTAAGATGCTTCATTTTGAGCTTTATATAATAGACTTTCTGTCCTTAAATTTCACCTGTGAAAATACTGTGGCATGAAGAGTACGCTAAGGAGCCGGCAGAACTACTAAGCTGATTTAACATGAATGTAGTATTTGAAAGTTTTCTTTTCTTATTTAATTAAAAGTACAAATTCCAATGGGAATGCCTCAAAACCTCAAACACGGCCATGAAGAAACACCCCTATTTTTGAAAGTCTAAAAAGATTTGTCAAAATGCATTTCTTTTTTTCTAAGTAGTGATTTTTAAATTTCATTTTAAAAAGTGTAGTAAATGAGAAACAAACAAAGAAATAGAACAGTAGCAGCATACCCGTATCACAAACATAAACAAATCAAAGCAAGAACATTCAAAGTGATACAGGGTCTCAAGACAAATTAATACAAATCAACTGTGTTTGTTACATTGCATATCGCCATCCTCAACTACATTGCTCAGATTACCAGATGTAAGAATGAAAGATTGCTCAAACCATTATATGGAATAAGAAATAATTCTTTGATAAAGCATTAGAGATAATACAGTGTTTCACTAGACAAGATGGTAGTTCACCATTGTAATTTCATTGCTTATTGTTACCTTCAAATCAGTTGCTCAGACCACCAGACACAAGCATGCAAAGTCAATCAGAATGTAAAACATTGTGGGCATTAACTGTTCATTTCAATACACCATCAGACAATAGCAATACAGTCATCACAGCTATTCATATATATATATTTATGCTTTGCCTTTCTTCTTTCTTTTTTCTTCTTTCCCTTATCCCAGTCATTCCTTCCTTTGTGCAATTTCTTTCCCTTTCCTATCATCGATTGTACATTTTGAGGTTTACCTAGTATTTCAGTTTCCTGCACCAAGGAAACAATATGATGTTTACATATGTGGGTCCGATTTATTTTAGTTATGAGTATGGTGCATTTCAATCCTTCTGTCATATGTAACAGATAACTTATGATTTCAGAAGCTAGTAGACCTAATGCACTGATGGTTTAAAATTTATGTCCCAGGTGTATTTTCTTTTACCTAGTGTTTTATAAGGAAGATTGCATTAATTATAAAATATGCAAGTTAGACATTTTGTTTTCTGGAAGTAACAGCAGACAGAAACTATTTAGCTTTTAATAAAGAATGATGTGTAAATAGCCAAAGAAGTTCACATTGCACTGTTTTGTATTTTTTTTTTTTCTGTTTCCTAGTTTATCCTGCTTTGGCTTCTAAACTGACTCAGGTTCATTCTGACTCCTACGACATTATTTTCCTATCTTACTAGTCTCGAAATCACACATTCTGTATTTTAAATGTTACACATTTTGTGAATGATAGCCAGAGAAGTCACCTTTTGTAAGCGATAACCAAAGAACTCAACTTGATTCTTTACAGATGCAAAACTCAACTTTATTCTTTATGTTGACAGATATTTTAAAGAGTTTAGAAATAAATTGATCTTTCATATTGTACACAAAGTTCATTCTATTGCTAACTTCAGTAAATTTAGCTTTTTACCTGTAAAGCATGTTTTTCAAAGGTAAACTTATGAAACTCAAGCATATGAAACAGAAACATATTTCAAAAATTTTATTTATCTCATAAATTAATAACAGATTCTATCTTTTCTCATGACCAAATTAAAGGGCATCTTAAAAAGTAGACTACACAGACAGTTTAACACACAGATGCTAAAGCACAGTTTCTGAGAGAGATGCGAGACAATTTAGTATTTAGAAAGCTATATATCTTTAGGGTTTTCTGTTCCATTGGAGATACATTCTTTTTGTTAATTTTGTGCCAGTGTCTAGGAGTTAGAAAATAACTTCAAAATGTTCAATACTTTTGATCAGTAGAGAGTAAAGGGGTGAACTAAACACCTTCAGCAATCAATACAGCACAATAGAAACATGGTGTAGTTTGCACACTTAGTTTTCGTGTTTCCTGAACATATTGAATAGGGATAAAATAAAAGCTCATATTATACTTGATTAGGTCAATATATTTAAAATATTGTCATCTAGTACATTTTAAAATTAACAGCATATTTGAATTTTTAAATTTGAAGCCTTAGAAAGTGGGTTACATTTTAACTGGAACTTCTTTATAAGTAATGATTGAAGCATAACAGCCTCGGGTAGCTCCTGGTATTGCAGTGGACACTATGAACATAGTATCGGTCTGACCTCTGTAACGTACGGTATGCCTCTTCTCTCTAATAACTGCATTCAAAGTTTTCAGATTTTTTTTCTGACAAGGATAGCACTTCCTATAAGTTAGAAGAAATTCATCTCTATCTAGGACATACTTACTCCTTAAAACTTCAGTGAACTTACCTCTTGTAAAGCACAAAACCCTTACCATAAACACTAAAATTTCATCCTAACATGGGTGCGCCCTTATAGAACATACATTTTGGCTGAATTCCAGCTGCTCTGTAGTATTATTTCATGTAGTCATTTCAACCACACCCCAGGCTAGGTGCATGTCTTGGTTACTTTTCTCTCGTTGCTGGGACAAAATGCCTGACACCCAAAATTAAGGAAGGAAAGGTTTACTTTGCTTACAGTTTGTGGAGGTTTCAGTCCGTACTTGGCAGATTATAAGGGGGAGTGGCACATGGCAGAGGGCTACAGCTCATGGCGGCAGAACACAGCAAAGCAACAAGCACACACAAGGGAGGAAATAGCCAGAAGCACCCTCTTCCTCTCCCTTACATATGCAAACTATCCACTCCAGGGCGGGTGTAGCTCTCACACCCATAATCAATCAAACTCTAAAAGCCTGCCCCATGACCGCATGAGGCTTTGGGGGGACACCCAGACACAAACCATAACAGCACACAACATTCCTCTATTACAGATGAGAAACAGAAGGCATCGAAGTTTAAGAAACTCTGCCAGGGTCACCAAGGTAGCACACAGCAGAGTTAGGGCTTCGAACAGCAACGTGCCGCTGAGACTTGTCTCTGAATTTTTCTATTTCATTTTCATTCTTCAGCACACCCCTCCAAATAATAAGAGCAGACGGTTTTAAAGGCCTACAATATATCTATAATGAACACTACGTACTTTTAACACTTCCGTTGACATAATTATTTTAGCAGACCCTGTAGCAGACCCACCCTTTTATTCTAAACTCCAAAAGGACTAGTTTTATAACTGTTTTCAGCACTGGCATGTGTTATATAACAAATCCTCTGGGCGTGCAAGGTAATGCGTGCTTCTATAACTCTACACTCTCTCCAGAGCCACTTCTGTCCCACCTTAAGATGCCCGATAGTAAGCTAACACCACACTGAGCTGCGACCAGGGAAAAACATTCTTCGCCAGCACACATAATGAAATATATAATTCAGTTGTTGTGCAATTTTTTCAGTAAAGAGGAGTAAAGTGTACTGGGATATCCAAAAGTAGTGGAAATATCTTCCTGTTCTGAGCCCTATTGGAATTGTGACTGCATGTTGATCTAAAAATGCTTACCAAGTGTGACACATTGGACAAGAGTAGGAGGAGGAATCAGTGACCTTGCAGATAATGTGATCAAGCTTAAACACATCATCTACTCTTTAACTACAAGCATTCACCCTGCTTCTCTCAGCTATGCCAATTTACTTACTGGGAAAAATTAAGAGAATATTTGACTAGGAAATATTTATCGCTACATTTTGATAATATCAATAAATATATCCACAAAAGCAGCTCTTTTTTCCCAGCATTTTCTGTTGGCTGGAAGTAGTTACCAGCAAAAGAAAAATTATTATATACAAAATTTCAGCAAATAGATTTGTGTCTTACACCCCATACACATACGAGACATTTGGCTTAGTGCTGCATGTAGATTACATAACCAACACACCAGATGATTTGTTCTTTGTGATAGCTAACACACATTAGGTGGCCCAAGTTTTAAGGTCAGTACTTCTGGAAATCTTTACTCTTGGGAAATGATACATCTCTTACCAGAAAATTTTTTTTCCCCCATAGGCATGTATGCATGTCCCTGACAGATTAGTCCACAGTTTACCAGAAGAAAGCTGCTTTCAGAAAATAAACCATTGTTAATTTCCTATCACCTTGTCTGAAATTCTGCATTGCTTGTATTGTATGTAAGTTACTTCTTAAATGTGTGTGTTAATATGTTTTCATTCTTTTATATTTAACAAGAAAAAATAAGTCATTGCAGTAAACACATGTTTTTGAACATTTTCAAGTAAAAGATAGTTTTTTTTAGTAATAAAAAGTAACTTCTTGTTAAGAGCAGACTTTCTAAGCACCTTTCTCATTGAGGTCAGACCCTTTGGTAGGCAGAAGGAGTCGTTTATTTTCCAGACTTCCGCTTTCCTGAGTTTGTGATTTTTAAGTCGACTTTCAGTATGTTAAATCTACATGTTATTTTAGGTTAACAGAGTGAAATTTTAAATACCACATATTTAAATAATAGTTTTAAAATGACTTTCAACTAGAACTACTCCCACAGCCAGAAGTGTTTGTATTTCCTCCATCTAAAAGCTTCTATCACAGGTATGAGTTATGACTTTTGTTTAATGGCTGGTTCTTCTGTCTTACAAATCTTGTACCACAAATACTCTTCCCAGTTTCACTCGGAATAGTCACTTGATCATGTTTTATTCAATATTATTTAAAATGTTTGAGATCTAGAAGAAAGCAAAGAACTTTAGAAACCAAGATGAATTATACATAGAAAGTTGCTTATTGACTTGAGATTTTCATGAAAGTTTCCAATGTGACCTTCTCTGTAGATGTAAAGCTAACTCTCACAAATTTGAAATAGTTTTCACTTCAAGGGAAATGTGTCAAAGACTATCATGTACAGAATTCAGCACAGTTTTGAAAATCTTCCGAAGTTTCAAAGTTAGGACATTATTTTAAGGTATAATAGATTTTGTCATAGGTTTTTCAATCAGGTACATTTTTAACATTGTATATAGTATAAATATTGCACATTAGATTTTACTTTTGATTAAGTGAAAATTCATCAATTGCTTAGTTAAGAAGAGTTTAATTTTGCAATTTCATGTAAATTATGTTTTTCAATATACTTACCTTATAATAGTATTAATAGTACCTCAATATTTATTACTTGTAATTTATATCATTCCTACTTCATTGATTCTGCTTTTTCAGAGGAGTAGAGCATACAAGAGAATAAAGTCGATATTTGCATAACTTAATTTCCTTTTCTTTTATCAAAAAGTTTGACTTTTGAACTATAAGATAGAATCTAGTTGTAGAAATTGTTATAATTCCATGGATTTAAAAAGACACAGAAGTCTTTGAAAATAGTTACTGTTTTAAAATTCTTTAGTGTTATAGATGTATTCCTGGGAGTTATGAATATAAAAGTGAGGGATTTTTCAGCAGATGGTCGGTACAGACTCCATTTTTTATTTAGAGCAACCTCTTCTGCTATAATTTACATCTGCATCTGTTGGGGCTGTGATTATTCAAGCCTTTGTTTTGCTTATAAGACAAACTCCTTGGTGTTGAAGTGAGTTTTATTGAGATTTCAACATTTAATCTTTAAAAATTAAACAAATAAATATATTCAGAGATCCTCATGCCTTTCTCATAGACTGAAATTTTGTGTTAGGAAAGACGGTGTATGGTGTTCATTTCAAAGAGCAATGACATCTGAAAATAAGCACCAGATGTGAGGAGAAGGTTTTCGCTCCGTTTAGGTACGCTGTGCTTGTCTAGTCCTGGTTACAATAGCGCTTTTCATGTTATTTGAAAAATCAAACCAAAATAAAAATATAGGAGCATATTATCTTCATTTCAGTGGTTAAAGAGCTCAAACTGTATGACAAAATACTGAATATATTTAGGGAAACAATACAAAATAAATTCTAGTTTGACAAAACAATCCAAATGTCATCATCCCTTACTCTTGCCTATTTCTGAGATGCCGCTCTATTTCTCCTGCCTGTGGTCTTTATTAGAAAGATGTTTATTTCAAAAATAAATTAAACTCTGAGATGTCAATGTACTACTAATGATATTTTTTGCTGTGAGAACAAAATTTAAATATATAGACAAGTGGATCTACAGTGCCTAACTTCAGGAAAATAAACATTGAAGAACTGCAAGGGGCTGGGGATTTAGCTCAGCGGCAAAGCGCCTGCCTGGCAAGCGCAAGGTCATGAGTTCGGTTCCCGGTGCCGGAGAAAAACCAAAAAAAAAAAAAAAAGAACTGCAGCATAGGGAGGAAGCTGTATGAATCAGCGATACGCCAAAGTATAATTTTAGCAATTATCTGTCCATAGTAGCTATCAACTTGGGCATGTAGTCTTCTATCAGTCAAAAATGAATTTAATGAGGGTTTCCAATTGGTATACATTTGGAAAGCGTTAGTTTAAATATGTAGAAATTGTAACCACGTACAAATTGGAAGAAACATATTTCTTTTTTAATACACAATATAACTGTTAAAGATCTGAGTGTATCTGATACCATGCCAAATTACCTGTACTACTTAAAAACCAATGGACTTAGTCTTATTTAGAATTACTATACTCAGATTGGTTAAAATTCTCTTGACAATGAAGAGAAAAAGAAAAAAGTTTTGAAGTAGTAAAGTTGAATTTCATTTTAGCATTTTACATTTATACACCTAACACAAATAGTAAATAATAAAGTAATACTCATGATAATGTATAAAAGCAATACTTCTATCAAATATGGTTTATGAGAAAAAAGGCCATAGAAATATCCTCAGCAGCGTGGTTAACATCATTAACAATATTACTCTCAGTTAATGCTGATCACTTCATAGCACTTCATCATTACCCTAAAGAGAAAGTGCTGCATAATTTCCATGAAAAGGCAGTCATTTTCACATGCTAGAACTTGCTTATTCATTAAATTGTGAAGCTAGTTTGCTTTAATATGATTAGTCAGGTAAGCACAGGAAGAATGTCTGTATTCTGACAGGTTACAGTAGTGACAAGTGTATCTCAGGCGTGTGCCACCACATACACAAGGCGGTTTACCTTGCTAAATTTGTAGACAATAATAAAGTTGTTGCTTTGCTCTCTGCTACTTGAAAAACCTACTAATCAAAGAACAAACACCAATAAAATGTAATTTTTTTCTAAAATTGTTGATACCCTTTCAGTAGCGAAAGGATTTAAGCTCTTTTGTTGATTTTAAATGCAAGTGACCAAACTTTGTTCTCATTAGTGATTAAACTATGAGGTATTGCAACTAAATATTTCATATTATAATAATCTAACTGAAGCATGATATTAAAGTAATGTAATCCTTTAATATAATACTTCTTCAAGAGTAATGTTTATTCAGTGGTTGCATTTTGAAGGTAGCAAAATATTATTATTCCATGAATATTATTTAAAAAGACATTCTAAATCTGTGAGGTATTTACTAATAATGAGCAGAAGTAACAAGAGTGATTTGGATAATTTATAAGGCAGTTATGCTTTTGAAAGATCAAAATAAGAAACTTTGCAATAATTTATGAGAAACAAATTATTATTGTAATAAATTAAGCAAGTTTATCTAAATAAATTATTAATTTATGAGAAATATGAAAGATTGAACTAAACAGATTTCAAGGCAGTAGAGTGGAGGACTGTGTTTATGAGATAACACTTAATCATAAATCCAAGGACAAAAAACTAATTTGGATATAAGATTGTGTTTCATAAGGAAAATTATCAGTAAACGTATAAGTGCATTTAAATATAAACACTTTGAAAGATAATGAAGTATTGCTCTAACATAAATAAAGATAAACTGAGGTACTTTGTAGGAAAATAAATGAAGCCAGAGACCATGATATTAACTGTAAGAAACAGACGCATAAGTTCAGATATCGCACGGCGTCGCTTGTATGAGAAACTCAAATTATACATAAGGAGCGAAATAAAAGGTAGGTAATAGGGAGTATGAAGGACTTTTCTCAAATGAGAAGGAAATCAAGAGATGAAAGGGGATAAGAAAAGGAATTAAAATGAGTTATGTGCAAGGACCAGCTCCACATAGGGTGTAAACGTTATCTGCTGCAAAAGTGTACCGATGAGAAACATTTTAAAAGTACAGTATGACTTCCATATATTTAAAGGAATATTTTCAAAATTCAAAAAATATTTAAAAACCTGAGACTTCTTTTATTTTGAAAGATCAGCAATTTATGGTTCATTAAAAAAATTCCCAGGAGAAATCTTGAACATTTTTTTCTCCACTGAATTCCATATCCTCTAAAACCATCTCTAACAGCTTACATAAGATTTAGCATATGCACAAATTTCAATCTGAAAATTAAATTGCAGGTTTACCTTTTGATGAAGAAAACTATGTATGAGATGATTCATAGAATTCTATGTTCCATGAAAACTTAAGTAGTTCTAAGTTGCAGGCGTAATTTCCATGAGGAGTTGAAAACAGTGTACATTTATACTCATGGGTAAAAGTTAATGACCTCGGGCTGGGGATTTAGCTCAGCGGAGCAGCGCCCGCCTGGCAAGCGCAAGGCCGTGAGTTCAATTCCCGGTACTGGAGAAGAAGAAGAAAAAAAAAGAAGAAATTAATGACCTCATTCCATTCAAAGGATCAGAAAAGCATAAATGCCATCGTCAATATTATTGATCTATACATTGGATATTTGTAGTGCACTTGAGGAAGACATTGCATAGATTAGGAAACTGGTCCTCAGTAGAACTTCTTTGAAGGTCACATAGAGTACGAAAGACAGAAAGATAATTTTGGTTTGCAAAGCGTCCATTCATTCTACATGGATTTATTCTGTGTCTTCCTGGTCCCGGGTGTTTTTGCTCTAGAGGCAAACTGTTGAAGAGGAGAAATCTGCTCCGCTCAGCCTTCAAGTGGGTTTATTTCCTTGGATCAGAAAAAATGTGAAAATGTGCTATTCAACCTGCTTGCTCTTTGGTGCCGTGAGTACACCGCACCTGTAACACGGGCCTCCAGTCAGCGCAGCCAGTGGTTGAGTTCTGCCTTGCCTTGTGCCCACTTCAAATGCCTTCTGACCATGCAACCAACTCATAATGCAAGTTTCTGTATGTCTTAACATACTGTTAATTCGTAGCATACAATTTACGATTCCAAAGAGATGCATTTACCCTCTGAAAGCCTCTAGGACAACCCTGCACTGCCTCTATAATGTGGGAAGAAATAAAGTTTATTTCTTAGCACAGCTGTCTCCAGGAAGGAAAGTGACTGTTGCTGTCAGGATGTCCTTGTGGTAGCACTCATCAATTATTTAGACAGCTGAAATAGAAAGATCACCCATGCTGTGCTCAGTTAGCTTTACGTGTATAGGCAAGGTGCTGCTTAGACCCAGCGATAGTTTACAGCTGGTTTAATTAAGGCACAACATGTATAGTAACAGAGTTTCCCTTGATTAACATGCCCCCAAAAAGACATACAGCTGGTTAAAAACCTTATAGTTTTGTCTAAAATCTCACTATTATCTCTTCCAAATAAGATATGCTGAAGAAAAAGGAATGAAAATGTGTACACAAAGGATTCATGGACACTGGAGAAGTTAGAAATATTTTGCTGCATTTTTACTTGATCTTAATAATCAGTGTGAAGATGTTATAGTAAAGAATATTGGTTATTAAAATCTTAAAAGTATTTTTAAAAATGTATTCATGAATCATTCTATTTTTAGTTTTCACTCCTCTTTCTCTTATAATTTTGCAATTGTAGAGCTC
>NW_004955448.1:14129321-14131775 GCF_000276665.1 Chinchilla lanigera | reverse complement strand
CCCTGACTGCAGCTGTCATTACCTAAAACACCTGCAGCCTTGTTGGAATACAAAGGGAAA
This sequence comes from Chinchilla lanigera, assembly GCF_000276665.1. Taxonomy (NCBI): domain Eukaryota; kingdom Metazoa; phylum Chordata; class Mammalia; order Rodentia; family Chinchillidae; genus Chinchilla; species Chinchilla lanigera. Next base: position 14,131,715 of record NW_004955448.1, on the reverse strand, counting down.
GTAGGAGGAAATAGGCTTTTTGAAGAGTTGTACTCTTCCTGAGCAGTTGGCTCATCTGTCGTTGGGAACCCCTTTGTATAATAGTCTCAAGGCCTCCCGTTTTTCCAGCCTTCCAACATATACTTGGCAAAATAACCTTCAGTGACCTTCCAGGCCTTGAACGTTTGACTCTTGCTGAATCCTTGATGCCTCTTGTTCTGCACTTTGCACCTTCCTGGTTGAGGAGCTGTTGGATCCTCCGTCTCTCCAGCACACAGACAGCTTTGTGGACCCTCCCAGCTATGATCTGGTGAGCCTATCTAATAAATCCCCTTGCATAATCATATATACATTCTATTCCTCTAAGGAACCCTAATACATTTTCCATAAAGAAAAGTGTCTATAAGCTTGACATGTATAAAATATTCCAGAGAGACTAGTAAGTAGGGTTTCTATTATATATAAATTATTAGATACACAATGAAATGTGAAAAAAATTATAATTTAAATAAACTTATGTCTCACCATCACGCTTATTCAGTGTTTTCTTTGATGGGTGAAATATTTGATCAGTTATGAAACTTGTTTTTTAAACTGCACTTATATTGGTGGCACTTAGTTGTTATTTGTATTAGTTACTTTTGTCTGGTTGCTGAGACAAAATAAACAACACCCCAAGTTAAGGAAGGAAAGGTTTATTTAGCTCACAGTTTGTGGAGGTTTCAGTCCATACTCGGCTGGCTCCGAGGCAGAGTGGCACATGAGGCAGAGGACAACAGTTCATGGTCGGCAAAAACAAGAACCAAAGGGGAAGAATGACAGGCAAGCAGCTTCTTTTCCTGCCTTACATCCTAAACAGGCTACCCCCACCTAAGGGGCGTGTAGCTCTCACATAATTTCCATGCTCTCCTCTTCCACAGGCTCAGGATGTATACAAAGTAAGCACCCTGGCTTCCTGCTGAGTCACTTAGCCAAACCTCTAGACTCCCCAAGTTGACACAGCATATCAACCATAACACTATTGTTCTTTTTTCTTTTTTATTAATACTTGTTTGTAGTGCATAATGATCACATTCATCAGCGAGAATTGGTACATTGTTAATAGTGAAATGTTATTTCGTTCAGGATAAATAATCCAAAACAAAATGGAGATGAAAAACTCAGAATATCTCAGACTTTCATGTTTGCTTTTCTAGGGTGTGTGTGTTCATATGTGTATGTGTGTGTGTGTATGTGCATGTGTGTATGCTTGATGTTTTCAGTGAAAAAAGATGGGGAATGATTTTCTTGTACTAAAAACATAGATGATATCCCTAGCCTTGGATTATGAGTCACATCTTTTACTCTAAAACTGGCCTAAATTCTTACTAAGTACACACTTCTGCTTTTTTGTCAATTTGCACATGCAAAAAAAAAAAAAATTAACACTTCTTTCATTTATTTTCTGTGAAGCCTAAATTTAAAAATATATTAAATGTGGGAATATTTGTACAATGCCAAGAATGTAACCTGGTATACATTCATTTTCCCCCAAGTCCTTCAACTCAACAGCTCATCTTTTTCCCTAGAAGACAAAGATCACATGTGCTATGGCTTGGATCATGACTGTTCCCCAAGACTCCTGTGGTCTAAGGCCTGATACTTAGGGTGGTGTCCCAGGAAGTGGTGGAACCTTTGAGAATGAGGTCCTGAACAAGGTCTTTAGTTCGTGGGGAAACATGTCTCTAACAGGGACTGTGGGACTCCAACCATTTTCTCTTCTTTCCTTTCTTTCTAGCTCATGGTATGAGTGGTTTTGCTTTCTCACATGCTCCTCCCATAATGAACTTCCTCACCATAGGCCTGAAGTAATGAGATCAATCATTCACTGACCAGATCCTCCAAATCTGTGAGCCAAGATAAACATTCTCTTCTTCATAAAAAATAACAACAAAAAAAATACAAACAAAAAAGCTAAGAGGAATTTAATAGGGCCAGTGATTTGTTATTAAAATATGATGTACTGGTTTGCCATCATTTTCAATAATTTATTAAGTCTTCATATTCATTTGATAGTTTATGAAATCAATTAAATGGATCTGCCTACACAGCTGAAAAAATGAAACCTCAAACATTTTGGTCCATAGCACCATCAAAGTTTTCTCCTTTCTATCTTGGATAGACTCCATATCTGCTTGATATAATTCATGTCTTAATTACAAACAACATGACCCAAGAGTCCATTTATTCAGTGACAAATATAAATTACTTACGAATTTACAATGTGTGAATAAAATGGTTTATCCAAGCAAATCTGCAGTACTGGAGTACAACAATTCTGTTTTGATGACATATCGGCTTTATTTTGTATTAAAGTCAAATATACATGAGAAACCACTTTGAAGATGTCAATATGTAATACAGTAAGCATTGTTA
>NW_004955448.1:14123780-14129221 GCF_000276665.1 Chinchilla lanigera | reverse complement strand
CAAGATATATTAGAATTTTCAAAATTTTCCTTTGTGTTCAATTTTTGGTAATTTTTCTATCCAACTCTTTTCTAATACATGGAGTATGAGGGCCTTCCTGAATTCTTCATCATTTTAGTGTAACTTTGACACCGAGAATGATCCTGAGAAATTATGGGAACGGACACCAGCATCTTTTCTGCAACATGATTTTGAAGACAGGAAAACAAATTGAGAATTGTCACTATAGAAATGTTTTTTCCCCAATAGTCAGGGGTAGAAACTTTGAGTCTACTAATTATTCTATTGCACTGCAGTGACACAGAAGATAATTCACAAGATCTTGAATCACAGTGCTGACTCTCATATTTCCGTTTTGGAAATGACATATGAGAAGCAAATCAATATGATAAACTTCCAGAAGTGAAGCATTTGCTCAGAGTAAACTCAAACTCTAATCGATTTGAGCACTGGCGACTGCAATTTAATGACTTCACATGTTTTCTGTTGTTCTCAGTCTCAACAACATGGCCCAGGTGAGAGATATCAGAATTCTTCTTCATTACTATAACAAATAATTATTACTAATTTATGAACAATTAGGGGAAAGTAAATCTAAGCCAACTTCAAAAATATGGCTAATATAAAGTCAAAGAAGATATTAAATTTCAGCATATGCTAAATCCATATATCTGTACATTTCCATAAATATACAACTAAGTGTACAGTATATAAAACAATGTTTGTATATAAATCTCTACACATAAGTTAATACATACACACATATGCCCAAGAACCCTCCCAAAGCCTTTTCATATATTAACTCATGTAATCCTGACAATAAGCTTGTGCTTTAGGTTGTGGTATCTTATTTAAAATATTGTTATACTTTTTTGTGGCTAAGACCATTTAAACACAGAGGTTAAGTAATTTAGCACATGGTATACAACTTACAAATATCAATATTATGATTCAACTCAAATCTTATCAGTATAGGTCCAGAGTATGTGACCATGCATACAATCATTTTCTTCAAGATTAGTGGTTAGTCTAGTATTTAAGAGAAGTAGTGTGAGAATGTAAATGATTAGTTTCACATTTTGTTTATTTTGGAAAATTTAGTGTGCCTCAGCTTCCTCATTAATAAGTTGGCACAGGTATATTCCTCACTTTGAAGAATGATGGAATGATTAAGTGTTAAAATATATGTCAAGCTCTAAGTAATTTTCTTGGTGACAGTAAATACTTTTAAATGATGTTATGTTCACAGGTTTATAGTCAAAATTCAAACACATCTTAGATGATTTGTACACGACAACCTTAAAACTATCTCATGTAAATGTGCTCAAGTTTTACAGAATAAGAAAAACACAGCAAAGTGTCAATGCAGAGTTCTCTGAAGACATTTGACCCAGCGAGAGCTTGCACTGTGATGGTGCACATTCAGAAGTTGCTCAGAATTCACCCTATCTCTCCATCACACAGACTGCCAATTTTGAGAACATTTCAGGATCTCCTGGATCCAATGAAAAAAATAAGCATTTCTCTGAATTCAACTATAATTAACTTTTGAGTCATGTTTTTAAAAGAAATATTGCAATCTCTGTATACAATTTGATACTGTATATCTTATTCTGTGCCAGACTGGATATCTGAATTGACTCAGCAATCAGGGAATCTGCATGGCTCTGAGGTATCGGCTCAAATGAAAACTAATCTCAGAATAAGCCAGAATTTTAGCCCTTGGCAAAGGGATACAGCTTTAATTATCAGAGAAAACAATTTCTAAATGAATTGTTTATACAATGCCTGTTTTTCTGAAAATTGGAAAGTGCCTTGGGCTTAGTAGATTAGGAGAAATTGTAGAATTTATAAAATGTGTTTGCAATAAAATGTGCTTCCAATAATAAAAGTGTAAGCTAGCAAAAATTAGGACCTTGCCACTCAAAGTTACAATGAAGGGGGGCACTTCTGAGAAAAGTTCGTTTTACGATGTGTGGCAGTGGCTGAGGACATGAGGGTGTCGCCAAGTTGGAAGAGGACGCCCGGGAGCACAGTGGCAGTTTGGGAGGCACACAGAGTGCAATGCCACGACAAAGGATATGGACCCAACATTTCCAGAGTGTGGTGGATCACAAAACTCACCCTGGAAAGGCAAGCGATGAAATGTCTATTCCTGAAGTAAAGACTTCGAAGATTTGCAGAATGAGAACAGATTCTATCTGAAATTTAAAATTTTACTTCAAAGAGCCAGCATTACAACTCAATTGAAACATATGGGGGATGATCAATAGGACAAAACTCTTTCTTGCGCCCACCCATGATTCATACTGTCTATAAGTGATGCATCAGAAGGTAGTTATCTAGGAAAAATCACTTCTGTTAATTCTGTACTAACTTGTGCTTACCTTGTAATAAGTTATGTAGTTTTCCATTTGTAATGTCATGAGACCATAGTCCTGGTATATTAATGTGACTAACAGTATTAATATTTAATCCTTCTACTCTTTAAAATATTTTAGTTTTTAATTAATGAATAGATTATAATCAAGGAACATCTGTATTTTTGTAATGGTTGATACATTGTGTCGATGTAGGGAATCTACAGGTTTGGCTAAGTGACTCAGCAGTTCTGCATCTTGGGGTGAAAAGGACATGCCTTTACCCTTCTGGGATGTTGTTCATTGTATCAATCTGAGAAAATTAGAAGGTTAACTATGTGACTCAGCAGGGAGCCAAGGTGCTTACTTTGTATTCATTCTGAGCCTGTGCAGGAGGAAGGCATGCCACCCTGCTCCTGGTACCAAATTCTATCTTGGTTACTTATCTCTTGTTGCTGGGACAAAATACCTGACACCCAAAATTAAGGAAGGAAAGGTTTATTTAACTCACAATCTATGAAAGTTTGTACCCCATGACTGCATGAAGATTTGAGGGGACATCCAGACACAAAGCATAACAGTTTTACAGAGCCACTGAAAGATACCTTTGCTTAAAAATTATCCTTCTTACATTATATTTCCAGATTGTATAGATTCTTTTTTTTTCTTTTCAATTTAGTGCAGGTTTGTGATACTCTTTGTGGGGCATTAGTACATGTACATAACACATCCTAATCTTGTTCATCACCTTCACCCGTCCTCCATCCCGTATTCCACCTCCCATTTGCAAAAGACCCAACTCCTATTTCCTTCTCATCTTTTATTATTTCTTTTCATTGCTGATGTGAAGCACCTTTGCTGCACGGCTCCTGTTTGTCCCTCACCACATCCATGTAGATTTCTTTATTCTGTCCTCCTTACTCCCTCACTCTATTTGTTCCAAGGTAAGGATTTATTTAGGCCAGTAATTTCACATAATCTGTGAGTCTTTCTTCTTGCAACTTTATAAGCACCACCTTCAAAAGTGCTTTACTAGGCAGTACATAGTACATAGAACTTTTAGTAAAAATAAGACTTCTGATTTCTTTCAACAAAATAGTCTCTGAAGAAAAGTACCAATAATAATATTACTATATTTCTGTTTTACTTGAAGCAGCTTTATTTTGATGCTAAACCTTATCCAAATTATGAGCATTAAATGAAAATTCAGGAATTGATAGAATTCTGTAACAATTCAGGCCAAGTAATTGCTATGTACTAATCGTGATAGCACAGTAATCCTGTCTGGCCATTGATGATGAACTACTGTTGACATTAATGATATGGCTGGCAGGTACTCTCATCATTTTACTCATGTCTATGAGCAAGTACTGTGGGCGTATCTAATTATTAACCATTTATACGGTGATAAGACTTCTCAAGGACTGCACTAAATCAAAGTTCATACCACAAGTAACCATAACATAGTAAATAAATGAATAAGTGGGTTTTCCAAAATATTCTATTTTCACTGCTTTGCTCATCATGCTTCTGCATTTTGGAGGCATACAAAAGAGAACAAGATTCACATTATTCATGAGGGAGTTTTCACTCTGTATAGATGGAGGCAAAACAAACCAAAACAACTCTTCTGAGTACTTAATTGATATTTTCACTAGAGAAATTATGAATTACAAAATTAACCCAAAAGGGAAACACACACCGAATCTATATTTCGTGCTATAATCTATTGTTCAGGATGAAGAAGGATTTTTTTTTCCTGATTTAAGATCATGTCTTACTCCATATGACCCAAATGCCACACACTATGTAGCTTTTCAGCCATAGTAAATTATTTTATACCTTTCTGGAGATTAGGAAGACCATCATAAAGACTCAGTGTCTAATGAGGACCTGGCTGCCTCTTAAACAGCTGTCTTCTCACATGGCTAAATTTGCAAACAACCTCTGTGGGATTTCTTTCATTTGGGGCAGTAATCCTATTCATGATGTCGCTGCCCTCAGGATTAAATCATCTTACAAGAGTGCTATCTTTAACACCATCACCTTGAGAGTGAGAATTTCAGCACCTAAATCTGTCAAGTAGACATTATCCAGAACATTATAGTCATATTCAATTTATGGTCATATCTTCACTTTCAAGTGAAGTATTTATAAGGCAATGTGTCTACAATTTGAATATTCTTTTTTTTTAAATTTATGAAATAATTGTGCCTTAATACAGTATTTTAAGTGTTTTATTTTCAACTACTTATGCTTATGTTTCTTTTTCGATAGGGCACTAAGTTCTTATAGCAGGATACATTTAATTTTCAATTCCTGTTTCATGAGTAACTCATTGGAGGTGATATAATACAGAGGTTGAGGCTTTGCTCTTTCTAAGGATGCATAATTTTCACTTAGTGTTCATGAGAAATAGAGGGCTGAAAGAGCTCTGAGATCATCGTTATGAAAAACATAAAGGAAATAAGCCCAAGCCCACACTAAAAATGTCGCTGATACAAAAAGAGTCTCCAGTAAGTGTCTCAGTAAGATCTTTTTCCAGCTAAAGAGAAAAGGTTAATGAGATTTTCCAGTTCATTGCAGTAAAAAATAATTTCCCATTCCTTTATTTTTTGAAAAGAGGAATCTTTTGTGTATAATAACTCTCCCTGTGAAATTTGACAGAAGGTATATTTTTGCCTTTGTTTTTACCTTTCTTGTGTGAGTGTTTTTGTATTATAATCATATTTAAAATTATGTGTATACACATACACATATATTTCTGTGTTGTTAGTTTTGCTATGGTTTCTCTAGCTACATATACCTAATGTCAACAATTTTAACATTTTCTTCACAGTGTTTCTTCCTGTGATAACTTTTTTGTCATCCTTAGTCAAAACTGCCAACTTGATTTGATTGAGAAATGTCTAGCAGATTGGTAAAACTCGGTCCAGGGTGTGACTGTCCTTTCCAACATATTAACCAGCAAATCAAAGATGGGAAGCCCACCCTGACTGCAGCTGTCATTACCTAAAACACCTGCAGCCTTGTTGGAATACAAAGGGAAAGTAGGAGGAAATAGGCTTTTTGAAGAGTTGT
>NW_004955448.1:14090451-14122740 GCF_000276665.1 Chinchilla lanigera | reverse complement strand
AATTAAACATATAAAGGCTTTCTTCACAGGAATGACTTAAGTAATGTAAGTAGGTAGTTATGAAGTTGTATTCAATAAGTAAATGTCAATATTTAACATACGATGACTCATTAAAATATATATTATAATTTAATAATTCCACTTTTGCTATTATTTGGCCTTTTGCTCTATCTCTGTATAAGGATATCAAGTTTACATATATTATGAATACAACTACTACGCATTTTATTTAAAAATATTTCACTGGCAATGTCCTACTCATTGGATATACTTTTAAGACTGTAGTAAAAGATATTCAGTTATCTTTCTATTTATCAACAAATCAGTGTGTTTATTCTTGTCTTTAAGCGATTAACTACTTCCAGACATTCTAGTGGACAAGGTCTTAAGATCATGTACTTTTATGAACTGAAATACATGACAAATATAAAGGAATGTTTACAGTCCCTTCCTTACGACGGAGTGAAAAGAATGACTTTCATTCCTATCCAGCCAGTAACTGTGTAAGATAGTTTATAATGTTTTGTACAAATTCCTGTTAGAAATTGTTCAGTTGAATGCTTAACAGTATGACTCGAATATAAAAATATAGTGTCAAACTTGTAGGTTGTAGGCAAGTGAATCAGGATGAGTCTAATTTAAATCAAGAAAGAAATGAGTGTGTATCTACCAGGAAATTTCTTTTCTTTTTTTGTAATACTTTTCCCCAGGTTTGTGAATCTGTTATTTTAAGTGATTTGAGGTAGTTATTCTATAAATTTATTTTAATAATAAAAATAAAATAGCATCAATTTAAAACAAAGCAGACTAGATTTGATTTCTTCCTTTTCTATAACTTGCAAGTTGCAAAGCTTTGAGGAAATCAATTAATCTAGATTTTATATTCCATAGAGGTTTAAAAGGACATTTTAAAGGCTGTATCAGTAGTTCAGACAATACATGATTCATATAGGTTAAAATAAAACCAGGGCTGGGGATTTAGCTCAGTGGCAAAATGCCTGCCTGGCAAGCGCAAGGTTGTGAGTTCGGTTCCCGGTACCGGAGAAAAACAAAAAAAAAATTTTTAAAAATAAAATAAAATAAAGCCAACGCTGGTTACTTGTGTGATTTTTGAAAATTATTTCTGATTATTTATTTAAAATTGAGTCCTTTTGAGGCACATTCTCCTTTAGAAAAATTATGCAGAAAGTAAGAGAGTTTGCATATATTATTTCTCTTCCCTTAGTGCAACTTGTCTTAACAGCCTGCTATCCTCTGTCACATCTGAATAAAGAACCTGTGATGATTCATTAGTATTTACTGCAATTCAGACTTTATACTAGTCTTTACTTTTTATGTTGTATCTTTGGTTTTTGAAAGTTTTAAAATGACAACTTTTGTCTGGATATATTCTTAATTCTTCAAGATTATCTAGTATCCATTACATACATACTTCAGTTCCCTTGTCCTCTAGTACATCAGGAAATATTCATAATTGGAAATGCTCATAAATGAAAGTGCCCATAATGAGTATTGGGAAGCTCTTGAGGGGTGTGTGTGTGTGTGTGTGTGTGTGTGTGTGTGTTTGCATTCATGTAAATTTATATGGGTTAAAATTATATATATATAGATAGATTTACCATGTAGCTCGGTCTCTCATAATTTATGTAAGTATGGTTTCTTCCTTATGTTCACTCTCGAACAAATACAGACATTTGCAAGAATATTTTTTAATTCAAACAAGTAGGTAAAAACCATATCAGGCTCATAAAAGTGAAAAGTAAAGACAATACATAGCAAACCTCACTGGACTAGCCAATGCTCCATGTCTTTTTATCCCAGGTAGTATAAATGTTCAAAACAAACAAAAAATACATAGAAAGAAATATCAGAAGTATTTTTAAATTATTTTTTATGTCACCCTGGGTCTTTCTAATGACTCACGACATAGCTTAACATTCTAAATATCATTATTATTGAATTGTTTATGACTATTTAATCTGTTTGAAAGCAAAGACAAATGAGACCATCAATACTTGAATGATTTCTATTTCATACGGCGATTTCAAAATGAATCTCAGCTTTCATTTGAGAGTTTGCACAAAGAAAGTGTTGCAGTCACAAACTAGACACACGACAGAGGAACTTGCTGCTGCTTTTCAGAAGTAGCTGAAATTATTTGAAGTGAGGAATTTGCAGAAAACTAATATCAGGGAAAGCTCAGATTTCAGTGTGGTGAACATTTTGGATAATTTTGGTTTACACGGGAGCGTAGAGTAAGCTGGTGGCTGAGCTTATGGCAATTAAGAGAAAAGACTATCAAGACGTGCTGTACCTTCAGTGCCACCCCGTGTCTGAAGACTTTGCAGTGTCCTTGCATAAATCCCTCCCGATCTGACATTGTTATATTTTTAATTTTTGAAATAAAATGAACTTCACTTCTATTCCATGGCCCCTCAGTAAATTTTTGTGTGATATGTTGTTACATTCCACGTGCTTCCGATTTACCTGGAGCTCCCTCCACGCGGTGCCTAAGGTTTCCCTCCGTCAGCTCCTAAACATGGCTTGTATCGCTGCCAGGTTACTCGTGTCTATTCTCTCTCACTCTCAGGCCTTTTGTACTTTTTCCCTATGTTGCTTCTCCAGTTGGAAAAGAAGCGCAAAGCATGTCCTTATTTTGGTTATGTAATTACTTTCAAATAAAATAGCAGGGTGACATTTTTTTCTAAGCATATATTTCTATAGGTCTGGGCACTCAAAGAAACAAGTATAAAATCTCACTAATTTTTCACTATAGAGCAGCTGTTTTCTGCATCTCCTACCTTCCTAATTTTTCTTTTATCCTCTCATTTTGCTGAGTATAATCTTAGGTAGCTGTCTAAGAATGGATATAAAAGAGGAAACTATTTTAAGAGAGTTTATGTTTTGTAACACTGTTATTTTACATTTTCTTAATATGTTGCCTGAATATACACTTTGAAGCTGCAAAGTATTACCTCACAACTTAAGAGACTTTGCTTAGCTTCCTGGTTTTTAATCTCCATGCTCCCTGTAGAGATTTCTACTCACTCCTCATAGTATCTCATCTGAGGAAAGGATGTCTCACTATTTTGAGTATAGTAATTAAAGTTGTTTAGGGTTCTCTCTTTTTTTTTAATTTAATTACCCTGCAGTCCTTTAATTTTACATAACATTTTCTTCACTTTTTTTCAGGTGATTTCTTCAACTGTACATGTTTGTGGTACATCATGTTGATATTCCTTGTGCGGAGTTGGTACCTGTACATAATGCATTTTAATGTTTTTTCAGCCCCTTTTAAAATTATCTTCTTCACCGGTTACAATTTTCTTGATGATTTTGTCTTGACCATTTTTAAGCAGTGTGGTTTGCTTTATGTTTTTGATCAGTTTTCACTCACAGTGGAAACAACTGAGAACAAAAGAGCTGGTAGCTGTCCTGTGGCGTGCTACGAATGGGACTTCAGTGATTGGTTCCCTCAGAGCAGCAACTTTTACTTCAATATGAGCACGTGGTGCTCACATGCAGTTCAGGTGAAGAAGAGCTGGCAGGCAGGGGACTGTCAGTGTGAGGCTCTTCCAAAGCCCAAATGGTAAATATTAATTCGGTGGAACAAACTACAACACTGAAAGAGCTCGCTTTCCCTGGAAACTCATTCATTTTATTTCCCTCTGGCATGTATTATGTTTAATTATTATTATTAGGCTGTCTATACTTGCACTTGAATCCCTCTATGTTCAATACACAGTCACTAAGCATACACTGAATTACTGAGCATAAACATAAACTTTAATAAACTACCATTACGCTCTTCGTTTTGAAAAATCGGGTGCTCATCATGATTTAAACTCATCAGTTTCAATGTCTGTCAGAAATGGTAAATTATATTCTGAATGTCTTTGCATCTGGGGACTTTTTCTTCTCTTTCTCTATTTCAGATAGAATTTTAGTCAAAGCTAAGGTAGGTCTCAGAGGGACTAGTTTGAAATTGTTTACAGGATAAATGTGCTACCATATAATGGAAAACTTTCTTTTAAAATTCGGGATATATTGGATCATTTATCACACCAAGTAACAAGCTCAGTTTGAATAAGTTGTTATTTATTTTATATTTTACTTTCTGTTTTATCACGGTGGATTTCTTTTCCAGAATCTGTATTTTAAGGCGTCTATGTTTTGGTTTGGAGTTGAAATATCGCCTAAGGTCGTGTACTGAAGTACCCGCCGAGGCACTGCTGGGAAGGGGCCGCACGGTGGCACCTGGTGAAGGGAAGTGAGGTCCTGGGGACTCGCTGTTGAACAGGGTGCTGGGAACGCAGAGCACCCTTCTCTCCTTCAGTGCGTGTGAGCAGCTTGGCTCCACCACATCCTTTCCATCCCATGGTGTCTGAGCCCCGCAGGCGGGAGGGAGCAGGCCAAGGGACAGGGCTGACACCTGAAACAAGGAGATAGAATGAATCGTTCTCTCTCTTAAAATGCTTACCTCTGACATATTGTCACAAAGGTGGAAACTTCCACAGTCTGTACCTAAACTCTCATGTGGATAACGAGGCTTTTGAGACTAGTGATCAGGCCTTATATTAATTTATATTTTTTCCTAAGACACACATTCAATTTCAAGTATTTCATTAAAAACTGGTTTCATGATTTGAATTACAGTCTGAATAAGTTTTTTGCCAACTTTAGAACTATAAAGGAGGTTTAACAACGAGTATTTTATGTGTTTTGTCCTAAGGAATCAAATAAGTAATATATAATTGAGTATGTGAACATATAATCCCTGTATTATAGCTCCATGGATATTAATAATGCATATATGCAAACATTTTATCTAGGTATATATAATATATATGTACATACTAATATTTGCATTTCTTATCTTCAGCTTTTATTTTCTATTTCTCTCATATGAAAGATAAAATCTGTATTTATTTTTGAATGTCATAGAAATAAGGAGATTCAAGTACTATTTTTGTTTCAATAGCAATCATCTCTTATGACTATAGTCTTCAGATCCATTTCTAACTATAACATTTAAGACAGACAAATCTTAGACTAATAATCTAGTGGTACTTTGAATAAAATTTGAAAAGGGAATCACTTTTGGCCTGATATCAGTGTTAGGATTAAGCTTGTTGAGTTTCAGAGACTTTGAAACACATGATATGTATTTTTAAATTGATACCTTTTTATATATATTAAGGTACACTTGATTATTACAGCCATGGAATTTTAACGTAGATTTAGTTTAACACTGAGATGTGAAGCTTCAAATCAAGGAGATTTAGAGTAACTTGCAAATCAGGTGTAGTTTGACATATTTTTATTCTTATATAAATGAAAAATAATTTTGTCACTAGAACTGATGCTCTAATCCTAATGGGTGTGTAGATGCAACAGAAGATGTTTATAAAAGGACTCTACACCAAATGAGATATTCTGCAAGTAGCTTTTGTGGTAAATTTTAGTTGAGGTACATCTAATTTCATGTGCAAGCTAAAACCATGTCTTAGAAGGCAGATTGATAATTTCTAGGAACCTTCCCCCTTTACAGTATCAGTAACAGAAAATTAATTTAAGTTTAAATGATGAGATGACATGTAAACTAGAAAACAATATATTACCGCCCAAATATATCAGTTTAGTTTTATGTTTTGAATTAGATAGAAGAGTACTGCCATTATAAAAAAAAAATCTTTACAAAGGATGCAGTGAACATAAAGTTACTTTCAAACTGTACAGTAAAAATGCAGTATTATTGCAATATAGTATGAAATTTTATGTCTTTTTACAATATCCCACATTTTTAAAGTATGATTATTCAGCATCACCCATAAAATTTATGAAAACATATGCACATGAGTAGTCTAACTATAAATATTCTTGAAAGGAAAAATTTACAGGGAGATATTGAGATTGTATTTCTTAAATTCTTAAATTTGACACCATTCTTTGTATCCTTTGAAAAGCTAACATCTGAAGTAGTAAAAGGAAGGCAAGGCAATCAGTTCTGAGGCCAGTAAGTGCATGGCTTCAAGGTCAAACAAAACTTTAGATACTTAAGAATAAACCAATGCTGGAGACTCAGGCTTTTAAGACTCATTAATATTTAACAGTTATTAGCCAAAAGCTCCTGACAATTTTCTTTGTTACAAAGAACCTTACTTGAGTGACTCCATATATAAAAATATCTTAGGAGATTTGATTGATTTAGGGAGGCTTTGTTTTATTTAGGAAAAATGGTAATATAATATCTATCTCCAGGTTTTTGTTTGAAATTATTTGATGACACCATTGTATTGTGACTTTGAACTAGAAAATATTCAAATAAATGCAGTAAGAGGGCATGGCATACAGTGAGAATTTTATTGCAGTTTTTTCATGGGGCTCATTGCTACATTATAAATTGGTGTGGTAAATGATTTTAAAGCACATGTTTATGCCTGAAGCAAAGTTGGCTTGTGAGGTTAAGACTAAATAAAAGTAAGTATTAGAATATTTGAGTGCATTTTATGAATCATTGACGATCTGTTGCCATGCTAGCATGTCATTAGCAAATAAGTGTTGGCTTAATAGGAAGGGACTGCTTATTTGGAAATCTGGGCTACCCCAGACAAGGTCAGCAGAAACAAACAAATCTGGGCTCCACTAACCTTTCAGAGGCTGCGCAAGAATTAGAATTCTGCCGATTAACCAATCATCTTCTGACAGTAACCAAACATTGGCATAAATAAAATGTGTCAATAAAATATAGTAGTTATTATGCAAATTAATTACTGTGCAAATAATACCTAACAATTGATTTCAAAGTTACGGTCTTATAAAATCCCCTATTAGTGTTCTTTAGTCGATTTAATTACTGCATATTATACTCTGTAAATATCCCTTTATTGCTTATTATATAAAGATATTCTATACAAATTTAATGTAGTTAACATGTGCTATGACCCAATACAGTATGTTAATATCAAAAATAAGTATAGTGTGTAGCTTTATATAAAATTATACATTTTATTTCAGTTATCTTTTAATATTTATTCAAATAAAATAGTACTTCATGACTAGCTATAAAATAATAGTATCTATCTCTGGTTATTCTTTTTGAAACTTTCTTTTCACTGAGCTATACTATTTCAAAATATTCAAATACTCTTTAGCTCTAAAAATTTTAATTTTGCTTTTTAAAATACATACGTTTTTTATAAATTTCAAATATGCTACCTTAAGAATCATAAGCAGTAATCAGGTTAAATTAAGCCTGTGAAACCCTACAGTTACACAAATGTGGAGGAGTGAAAAGGATGACGATGGCGAGTGAACTGACATATTTTAATGGTTACATTATTTTGCTCTTAGAGAAGCTGGTTGGTGCCACGAGCTGAACATTTTCTGTTATTTTAGTCTGTCACTCTTAATACTGAACGTCATCTCAGAGGCTACAAGCCCATCACAACAAATAAATCCTGAGCTTTGCTCAAATTTTTATTTTATTGATGGAAGTTTATCTTGTATCTGCTTCACATCCACATGAAAGGAAGAGAGATTATTAGCAAAGAACTGAAAACCTTTTTTCTTATTGCTAACACATATTCTGCTCAGGATTTAGAATACCCGGTGATCTTTGCTTTCTCTGTTTTTAAACTTTAAAAATGATTGGCTAAGACACTGCTAAACCTGTTTGGCCTGGTGAGAGATTTATTTCTTTTCTTCAGAGGATAAGTACCTGAATTCTTAGTATAAGGTAGCAATTTAGCCTATATTTTAAGCAGTTAACATATATTTTAATAATTTAACCTATATTTTAAGTTTATATATTCTTAACGACAGTGAATCTGAAACTGAATTAATTGCATATCTACCATATCTCACTGTTTTAGAGTCTTTGCTAAAATCATTACCTGATAGGACATTCTGAATTATTCCAGTAGAGAAAAGCTCTCTTTACCTAAGAATGTATGAACTCACTGGAGTCCACTTAAAATGATAAACAGGAGATTTCACTCAGAAACTATCACAATAGCGAAAAATGTACCTCAGGGTAGAGCTGAACTCAGTCCTGCACATCAAAATGAAAGCGGGGCTTGAAGGGAGCAGAATGTGGATGAGAGGAAGGAGGATCGTGGATGGACAGTAGTAGGAGAAACCTCAAAATGAAAGGAGGATTTCTGGCTAAAGTGATTACAAACTTTTCCCCGGAGGAAGGCCAGAGTGATCACACATCACCCACTGAATGAGGAGGAGGCCAAATTTCTTCAGAAAAGGAGTTGCTCAGGTTTCTAGTGTGTGTCCCTTCTAATAAACCAGTTTAGCTAAAATTAGGCTATGCAAAGACAAACACAGAAGCCGAAGGTAAAGACCTACTTGTGAAGAGGATTCAGAGGATACTGACTGAAGTTCAGTCAAGAGGAAAACCTTTGTCAGATCTGTGACACTGCATTACAGCTACTCTCCTGGTTATGCTGACTGCTTAGGGAGGGTCAGTGGCTCCCAGCAGGGAGTGATATTAACCCCCAGGGGAATATCTCACAATAGCAGAGGACACTTTTGGTTGTTAGCACTAGGGAAACATCACTGGCGTCATTTCTTAGAGGCCAATTGTGCCAGTGGATATCCTATGCTACACAGGACTGTTCCTTCCAACCAGTAAATATCTCTTTTAAAATGCCAGTAGCCCTGAAGTTAAAAAAAAGTAATTAACAACAGTTATGTCCACTTTCATGTTTTTCTAATTTCTGTGTACGTTTTACATGATGTACATTAGCTAAATTTAATACATCAGTGCTTGAAGAAGCTCAACCATCTACTACAGGTAAATAAACCATAGTTTCTAAATACTGTAATGCATTTGGTTTGATTAGCTATTTACCTACTTCATTCATTCTTTTGTTATGAACATCTTCTTATAAAATCTTTTCAATAAAAGTAATATTTCATAATTTTTTTTTTTTTTTTTTTTTTGGTTTTTCTCCAGTACCGGGAACTGAACTCACGACCTTGCGCTTGCCAGGCAGGTGCTTTTGCCACTGAGCTAAATCCCCAGCCCCTTATTTCATAAATTTATTAGTCATGGATGATGATATGTGCTATAAGAAAGACCTTAACAAGATTGCCATTTATTTTTTCATTTATTTGTTTGTTTTGTTTTTGTTTTGTTTTTTGAGACAGGGTCTAACTATACAGCGTAGGCTGGCCTCAAAATCTTAAGTGATCCTGCTGCAGGCTCCCGAGCCCTGGGATTACGAGCATGTGCCTGCATACCCGGTTAACACTGACATTTGTTTCACTTTTACTCTCCGGAAGTAAGTGATCTAGTAAACAGGATGTTTCCACATCATTCGTGCAACTGTGTCCACACTTGTTCTCCACCTCTTCACGTCCAGCCAGCTGACATGAGAAAGGGAGGTGAGCACACACGGATTTTCAGTCCGAAGCATGAGCCATGAATGTGATAGGCAGGATGTGGGACCAGAAAGGTGGGAATACTGTCTCCAGGCTGAAGGCCCTGTGCTAAGCTATAACTCGGGAATTTTACTCATAAAGAAAAGTAAAATGAATGTAGCTCAAAATTAGCAGGCCTTGGGCTAGAAGTGTAGCTCAGTAGTAGACCAGTTGCCTAGTATGTACAAGGCAGTGGGTTAAAAACAAAACAAAACAAAAACAACAAATTAATATATATTATTGATCTAGCTATTTAGCTATTTATCAGTCTATCGATTTTCTTTGTCAAATAAAGTAAGGCCAATGTTGAAAAATAAGAAAAAAATATCTCAACTTGTATGTAAGTACCACGCACTAACCGATTATACCACTGGAATTCCAAAACTCAATTTCTAGAGGTTAGCTTTCTGTCTTTTTTTGTTCCTCTCATTTTAACAAAATGACTGCAGAATAACAGACACTGTTTATAATTTATCATTTTCAGTGAATATTTTTCAAACAGAATTAAAAGCTTTAATTACAAGAACATACTTCATTATGAAGTTACATCACTTTCTTAACTGTGGTCATCTAAGTTATATAAATAAGTTCTTATGATTTACTCATAATAGATCATTAATAAACATATTCTTAAGTAGGTATGCACCCATTTCTACAATTATTCCTTAATAGTGAGCCTTAGAAATAAAATGTGTTGGTCAAATGTTATAGGTATTTTAAAAAATTTGAAGCATTTTGAAAATTACCTTTTGGAAAGCTTCTGCCAGTTTACACACCACCAGCGAAGAGACAGGCTATTTGAGCAGATTTTTGCCAACAATTGTACCATGGCTGTTATAGTTTGGGGTTTTTTGCAAGGTGAACAATATGATATAGGACGTATATTTTATCAGATTATTTATAACAGTCACCCAAAGAATCATATACAAGACAGTGCAGGAAATCTGTCCACACACTAGAGACAAAAGAATCCAGCTGAGGGCCTGGGTCCCACAATAATGTCCTGCATGAGTCCAGCTGAAGACCTACAGCTCATCACAGCGTCTCGCAGGAGTCCACCTGGAGGCCTAGAGCCCATGATATGTCTCATGCACGCCTGTTTCACAGATCTGTGCTGGGAAGGCCCAAAGGTCAGTGGCGGAATCTGAAAAGTCTGTGTCAGTGGGAAGAAGGATCTGTGCTAGGAGCTAGGCAATCTGCACTGGAGCCAGGAAGCGAAGCTCAAAGTAAGAACCACAGCTCCCTTGAAAGTTACCACAGCCATCCTCAGCAACAGTGAGGTCCCAAGTTCCTCCAGAGGTGAAGACAGCCGAGTTCCCATGAGGAAAGCCAATGCGACAAGCTTCTCCAGGAGATTGAGCAGTGCACCATCTTCCCCTCTGGAGCCAGGAAGCGACGCTCAGAGTGAGGATCCGAGCTCTTCAAAAGTGATAAAATACATTTTTATTCAGCCTAACTTGAAAATGTCACTTATTAAGCTCATTTATTTCATACCTCTATTTTTGTGAATACTTTTTTAAAGAGTTGTTTTGGTTCATAGTAAAATTAAGTGTAAAATGTAAGGTTATCCAATATACCTTTGTCATCACATAGGACAATATCCTCCGAAAAGTGTTGGACTGTTTGCAATGGATTAATTTCTATTTATACATAATCACTCTCTGCCCTAAGCTTACAATGGGACTTACTCTTGGTGTTACTCCTTTCCATAGTTGGGGGAACGTGTGACGCATGTCCGCGCGGACAGTACCCAGCAATGTGTTCTCACTCCTGGAACCCCCGTGCTTGCTCTTTTCACTCTTCTCCTGCGCTGACGCTAGCAACTGCTCACCGCTTCTCTCTCAAAACCCAACAGTAACGAGAAAAGCAATAAGATTTTAAAATGTGATGGAGATCTTAGTGGATATCTTACCAAAGAAGATATGCACATGAGAATGAAGTGTATGAAAAGATAATTTTCATCCTGTGTTACATTCTGGGAAATACAGTAATAAGAGACCTCTAGACACTTAGCTGAATGCAAAGATGTGATGCCATCAAATACTGGTGAAGCCGTGAAGCGATAGGAAGTTTGATTTACCCCTAACAGGAATGTAAAAAGACACAGCCTCTTGGACAGATAGTCCGGCAGTTTCTTACAAAATAATGATGGAGCCGAGTGACTACAGATTGAGACTTCTGAAAAATAGAGGCAAAATAAGTCACTCCCCTTTTATATTGATTTTTTTCATATATTTTACCCTAGTGAGAAAACAGATAACACACCCAATAATTGATATATTTAATATGTTTTTATTTTAATGTATTTTATTTAAGAAATATGGAAAGATTCTGTGATACACTGAAAATATATAATTTTGGGGGGCTGGGAATTTAGCTCAGTGGCACAGCGCCTGCCTGACAAGCACAAGGTCGTGAGTTCGATTCCTGGTACCACAGAATATAGAATTTTTCTTCATAAAATATTTACTATTAAATAGTTCTAGCATTCACTGATATGTTTGTAAATTTATTATTCTTCCAGCCATTACGATTGACATTGAAATTTTTTAAAAATTCTGTATTATATATGCTTTCATTAAATAATATCCAAATAAACTTCTGGATTAATACTGCAATGGATTATAAATCATTGCCATTGCTATTATGGTAAAGGCATTTGAAACTGGACTCAGATTTTAGTCATTGCAAACTTCTTACGGAAACCTGAGACTGAAGCAGCATAATAAAAGTATGAAAGAATGACCCAGAAACTAGAACTAATCACCGAGACTTTGCGGAAATAGGAAGGGAGTCTGTGATCAGAGAAAAGAGGGCTGGACAGGAAAGGGCTGTAAAATGGACTGAGATGGAATATGTCTATGTACAAATTCCCCAAGGTGACTGTAATTATTATGCCTTAGAAACATACACCAATGAAAATATATGAAACAATAAATAAATTAAACTGTCAAACCATATATAACCATATAAATTTAAAAAAAGCCAGAAAAAAATTACTAGAGAACCATATCAAGATCCAGTTCCTATACAACCCAATATTCAAATTATCTAGGGGATAATTCAAAATTACACAACATGCCCCCATTTTAAACATGTGAACACTTTTCAGGTTGAAAGAACATCAACAGATGCTAATTCTGAGGTGACACATCTGTTGGAATTTTAGAAGACTTTGGGGTAGCTATTATAACTAGATTCCATGAGGCAAAAGTAAACATATTGAAAAGTAGCAAATTTTTAGCAAAGAAATACAAACTACAAGATAACAATTAAATGGAAAATTTCAAGCAGGGGGCTGGGGATTTAGCTCAGCGGCAAAAGCGCCTGCCTGGCAAGCGCAAGGTCGTGAGTTCAGTTCCTGATACCGGAGAAAAACCAAAAAAAAAAAAAAAAAAAAAAAAGAAAAAGAAAATTTCAAGCTGAATTGTTGGTCTATATTCTGTTTTTGTCTGGGGTGACAGGTCCCAAGAATGAGGTGCCCTTGAAGAAAAGAAAAACAAGAAGGAGACAGTTATGGGATGGGGGCTTGCAGCCTCTTGTACTGAAGCCTGGATTACCATTTTCAGTAACCTTTCATTGAGAAAGAACAAAGGAAGCAGCAGGGCAAATGGGAGGGTATCAACAGGTTTGCAAGGACAATACAACTCAATTATCATAGGAATGAGCAGACTTAGTTAGCCATTCTGTTATCATTCCTTAGGGCATATCTCAGCAAAGCATCCAGTGTTGTCCCCTGGCTTTCCGCAGGGACACGGGTCCTGCAACCATTTCCTTTACACCAGTGCTTTTGCTAGACCTCCTCCAGAACCAAACAGTCCTATGGCATGGTCGGGCCTGAGGTAATTCTTGAAAGGTTAACTAAAGAATGTCCTTCTCCACACTGAATAATACATTTTCTAAGACTAAGAGAAAGACATGAGTCAGGCTCGGCAGCACAAAAGAAATGACTGAGGGAAGGGGCACTGAATTTAACACAGCGACACTCATTTTTAAGTTTGTAAAACTTAAGAAAAATCAATAGATTCCACAGACTTTGGAGCAATTATTAATAGGGTTATGCTACTGGAGTCTCAGGAGAGGAGAAATAAATGGGAACAGAAAAATACCTGAAGAGATATTGCTTGAAAATTTCCAAATTTGGTGAAACATTATCTATAGAACTGAGAATGTAAATGAACCCAAAACAGAATGAATTCAGAGAAAATGACACTTAGATACATCATAAATGGACTGCGAATGGGGAACAAGAAGTACTGCCCCAGAGAAAAGAGTGAATGCTGGAAGATTACTCCCACCTTCTCTTCACCTTTTCCGGTGAAGCTGGTCATAAAATAGAGTAAGGTAATTAATTCTTTTGCCCTTCCCTCTCTTCTTCCAAAGGTCTAGTTGTGCCAGGTGTCCTGCCCTCTGCGCAGGAGTAAATGACACACAGGATTGCAAACAACCTTCAGAAACCAGCCTTGCTGAGCTCTCCCCGGCTTGTCTCCATGAGATCACACCCTTTTCACCCCCAGATCGTGCTCCTCCAACCGCCTATTAAGCACATCGCTTTCCTTTCTTCTCCGTATCTTCCTTTCTGAACCCTCTGTGTCACATAAAACACTCAGACCTCAGTCAGCTCAGTGACACAAAGGAGATAACTAGGGAGGGGGGCCAGGAATTAGAATACAGCCACAGAAATACATATCAGTAAGATAAATTTGAAAAATTAAAAATACTCACTTTTGATTTATACCCAAGAAAAACAGATGTATATAGCTAGACACAGTAAAACCTGACTAGAGGCCAAGAACTACAGAGGCTAAAGTGAGGGAATCACAACTTTGGGACAGCCTGTGTGTCTCCACTACACCCTGTTTCAAAATAAATTTGTAAAAAAGGGCTGGTGTTTCAGCTCTTTGATTGTGTCCGTAGTTTCCAGACCCACTACAGAAAAAGGCATATAATTACAATTTCTACATCTAATTCTGAAGTAGCATCACGAAATTCAAAGGAAGTAAAAAGTCACTTTAGTGGAATTTATTGTTCTAACTGAAGTCAGAAAGACAGAAACATAGAAGTCATTTCATCCACAAGGCATATACAGGCTAATGTAACTAATTGTATGGGCTAAGTTGTATGTTAATTCAATTTTAAGCTGACATTTCCTGAAAAATTTTTTTGAAAATAGGCTCAGCTATGTCTTATTTACTATCTTTGTGCTTTAAAAGTTGAGATTTATCTCAGTACTTTCACTATATAACAAAATATGATTTACAGTAAAAGGCATAGAATGTGCTAAGTAGTGACGGATTGACCTGGGTGTCATTGCGCCCCCAGGGCATTTCTAAGCATAGTTAAATATGATTTAGTGAATGAACATTTGCTTCTCTCTCAAGTGTCTTCATTCATACATTTTTGATCATTTTATTTAGTGTGACATTCAACATGATCGGTGAGACTTTGAGTTATTCGTGACATTAAAATATTTACATTTCAGCAAGTAATGTGATAAAAAATGTACAAGAAATTGAATAACTTCTGCAGTCTCCAGTCTTTACCGCCCCCTTCGAGGAAATGTAAAATGTTAGCTGGGCGTGGTACAATATGCAGGTAATCCTAGCACTTGTAAACTGAGGCAGGAAGATCGCACCTTCAAGTCCCACCTGGTCAACAAGACCGTGCCTAAACAAAGAAAACTAAAGGAAAAAGAAAAGAGGGCTGTACGTCGGTGGGAAGGCCTTGGGTTCATGCCCCATTCCCACACCGTATCAGTGTTTACTAGATAAACAGATATGGCACAAGACATACAAATATACAAGAACCTACAAGACTGCCTTAGAATGGCCACCCGCAGAGTCGGATGTGGAAGAGTGCAGAGGGTCTGTCTGGACCGTGAAGACCAAAGGATTCAGCCAAAGTGTCCTCGGTGAGTCTGTATCCGGAGACCAATGGGTCTGCATCGGAAGACTGAAGAGTCTATACCGGAAGCTGAAAATTCTGGACACCAGATGACATCCAAGGGGAAGGGGAAGACTGCAGCACCTCCAAAGAAACAGAAGCAGATCCGCCCTTCACTTCCCCTTGTTACCAGCTGGGCCACAAGCTGCCCCAGGGTGGGTCTTCCACACTGCAGGGTGTGGAATTTGTGAGCCAACTTAGTTAAGCTTCTCTTACCGAAGTTGCAACAATCAATCAACTATTTCACACGCATACACACACACACACACACACACATGCAATTAACACTCTCATGTCATTCTGTGTGCATACACATCCACATACATCTCTTTCTTTACATTGATCCTTTGTCAAATATAGCATTTTTCTTAAAATTAAATTGAATTTCCTACTTAGTGTATAAAGTGATTAAAATGTACATGCTGATGGACCAACATGTGATGTTTTAATATGTGTATATGTTGTGAAATATTTAAATCAGGTGTTTTTTAAACTCTAGCTGGTTATATGGCTTGTTATTACTAATTATAGACTAATAAATCTACAACTTGCTGTTTAATTTAAAGAGATATATTAGAGGGGCCAGGGATATAGCTCAGTGGCACAGCGCCTGCCTGGCAAGCATGAGGTTGTGAGTTCAAATCCTGGTACAAAAAAAAAAGATTTATTAGATACTTATAAATGATGTATACATACATTTAGCCTGTTCCTTTTGTGTCTTTTAATGTGTGTACATATGTTCTACATAAATAATATTTAGTAACATGGCCACTCAATTATAAAGAGACACACAAAACCTAATACAAATGTGTGTCTCTACACAACAATACACATTGTTATTGCTTATCTTACAAAAAATCCACACGATCGGTGCTTCAGTATGGTTTGCATTTTCCTTTCAATCAAGCATCGTAGCCATTCATCTAATCCAGATGTATATAACAATCTAAAATGTTAAACAGCTACATAATGTGCTGTGATTGTCTATACCACAGTTTATGAAATAATCATTCTGATATTGTACATTTACTTTGTACCTAATTTTTTTGCAAGGACAAACAGCCAAACAATAAATTCCTCACATATATATATCTTTATATATCAGCATTTTTAATAATTGAATTAGAGTATCAGTAGTTAAATTTTGAATTAAAGACTGTGAAAATTTAATTCTGAACAAATGTTATTTAAATTGTTAGAGTTTTAAACAATAGTATAAGAATATATACAATTTGTTATTCACATCACTGACTCTACTTTTTGTTATCTAATCATTATAAAAATAAAACTGATTGTGCAGTAGTATGTATATTGAACATGAGAAAATATGAATTCTTTTTTCAATGTTTCTCACATATTTTAATTAAATCTGAGTATTACCAATTTGGATTATTTGGCTATTTTTCTATAAATTTCTTCTTGAAGATTATAGATGTGGATTTTTAATTTTTATTTATTGTAAAACATTGATTATAACATGTTTGTTTATAATGCAAGTAATACATTATTAACTGTTTAGTTTTATTACTTTCTAAACACTGTTATAGTTATTAGAGCATTTCTTTACCATCTTTAATTTTGTATTTTTGTCCATCTCTTGTTATTACTCCTCATGTGTCATTTACTTTTAGGTTTTTTTTTTTTTTTTTTTTTTCAGGAATTGGGAATAAAACTCAGGACCTCAAGCTTGCCAGGCAGATGCTGCACCACTGAGCTAAATCCCCAGCCCAATCATTTACTCTTGTACTTATACACTAAGTGATGTGTGTTATTTATTTCTGATTATTGATCAGTTTTCATTAAATTTTACACAAGTACATTTCTACTTCATAATTCTATATATTTTATAATTTCACTATTGACTGTCAGTTTGATAAAATAACTGTGCTGTGCACACAAAGTTCTATATTAAATATACTTACTTCTAACTAACATGAATTTTTATTATCCATTTTTGATATATTAATGTTTAATTAAATTGTTAACATACAAACTTTGACATTCTTTAGATTAAATATTTTGGTCTAGGAAAAGATAAATTCTATCAAAAGCAAAAATTCTTTAATTTCAGAGTATAAAATTCAATATCTATTAGACCTAATTTATTATTTATAGAATTTACACATTTAATAATCTTTCTGTTTTAGTATTTTAATATTTTGAACATCAGAGCATTGATAGCTGGGGTTCTGTCAGAATCTTCCTGTGGATTACCTTTGTTTGCATGATAGAATCAAAAGGCATATTTTTATAAAATCATGGCAGATTTTTTTATATGTCTTAACATATTTCTTACCTTGAGTTCTCTGGTTAATAACTATTTCATTTGGTATCATGCTTTTTTCTTTATTAAGTATTTATTTGTTAAAATCAATAATTTAAGTCACTTTGTTTTAGATGAATTTCTAGTACCATATCTTTTTCCTCTGAGTAAGGAAACACTTTTGTTGATAGGTAAGTTTATCTGATGGTCATTGTTCATATAATGATTTACTAATAACAATTTAGTTCTATTTTATCACATATTCAGTCCTTATTGATTTACTAATAACAATTTAGTTATATTTTATCACATATTCAGTCCTGATTTACTAATAACAATTTAGCTATATTTTATCACATATTCTAATTTACTAATAACAATTAGTTATATTTTACTGATTTACTAATTACAATTTAGTTATATTTTATCACACATTCAGTCCTTATTGATGCTATCTTTGTGTTTTTCTCAGTTTATAGATGATCTTTAATTTTTATCATTTTAAATGCATTTTCTTTTTAAAATTTATCTTTCTTTGAAAAATTAAAATTACATCTCAGTTGTTGAATGGATCCAACTTAAACTTTCCATTTTTCAAACAACAAAGTTACAAAAAAGTCTCCTTGGTGTTCATAACTGCTCCATCGTCAACGCCGGACTCAGACTTGCAGGAAGCTACAGGGCCCAGTGAGCCACCCACCGCTTCTCCCTGCGGACCGAAAGCGTGAGCCCTCTGTCTGAGCGCCGCTCCCGCCAGACGACATACGCTGCTTGTGCTGGTGTGTTAACTTCTGTCATTGTGCTTTTTTTTTTTATGAAATAGTGTAACCATAGCTCCAAAAATGTTAGTGACGCCAGCAGTCCAGCTAAGAGGAAAACCGTGAGAACCATAATAGAGTCAAAGAAAGAAATCATTTTGAAATTTGTAAACCTCCTGGAAAAACGAATTTATGACTGTAATTTTTAGCCCTCGGAACCAATTATTTTGTTTTTGTTATTTCTCATGGGAGAAATTTGTCCAGTTCTCTCACTTTGGTGTTTAAACACAAATTAGGAATGGACCGACTTCGACAATCCAGATATTTTATGTATAAGTGTTTCTTTCTTGACTTCCCTTTATTTGGTAGCATTTTTCCCTTATAAAACAAGGATGCATTAATAGGCTTATAATTATTCATACATGTGACAATCATATATATATATTAATATATATGGTCTACATATGTATTTATTTATATGTTGTTATTTTATGTTTTCAAGCCTCATGACATCTATATTCTTGACTGTAATCAAGATCATAAAAGGTTTATACTTAATTCTTCATTTATTGAGTGATTTCCATGATTATTTCCTTAAAGATTACTTTGCATGCATATTAATTTGTTTCTATTTCTGAAATTGCTTTCATTTAAAGTGCAGCATGTTTAATTATAGAATTATTAATTTTCCATTTTTCCTCCAATTAACCTTGTCTTTTTCTAATCAAATCTTAATATATGGAAATCTAAAGTTTGATTTTACTATCTAAACATCTTTTGTTTTATATTTCATGAATATCTATACAATAATTATTTACTTTTTAATTTATTTTAGAATTTTATAGATTAAATACATACCAAAGGTTTCTCTAGCATCTGAGTGTCAATATTTCTTTCTAAATTGGAAAACGTGAATGAAAAGTAACTTCAAATATTTTATTTGTAGATTGCCTGACAAATATCAAAGATGAGGCTAAAGATCTTTGGCTTCATATATATATCAATGAAGAAAAAATGCAATTCATTATAAGTGCAAACTCAGCCTAAAAATAATTATGTAATAGTTTTAATATTATTTCTCATAAATTATGTATGTGGAAGTAAGTTGCTCAGCTGCTTAAAAATGAGGCTTGCCAGGTGTGGTGGTGCACGCCTGGAGTCCCAGTACTTGGGGAGCGGAGTCAGGAGGATCACCGTGAGCTCAAGGCCAGCACGGGCTACATAGTGAACAAGTTCAGAGCCATCCTGAACTACATAGTGAGACCCTGTCTCAAAAACAAACACTGAAAGAAGAGGAACAACAAAATATATCAGTTCGGGTACAGATTCCCTCTGATGAAAGTGATCATTATGTATTCCTAAACTGTGCCAATAAATTTAAATAAAATTTTAAAGAGAGAAAATGAGGCTTGATAGCAAAAATTCTCTTGGAATTTACTTTAGGTTTTTTCGTACAGAGATAAAACTCCAGGTATACTTTTGGGATCCTGAAATAAATATTAAGATAGCAAATCCCCGTAGTTTCTGCCCCTTTAGTTGAGGAAAAAGGAGGGAAAGAGTAAACGCAGCTTCCTTCCTTCCTCCATTCAGGGAGATATCAAGGAGCAAGCTTCATGTGTGACAGACAGAAAAAGCAAACATTTCCATGTGGTAGGATGTTAGGAAGATAAGTTCCTTTAATCGGATAAAATTGATCTTTTCATTACCTTCCTACCTTTCCAGATGCAGATCGCTCTTGCTGTTTAGCTTTTCCTGTCCTCTCCCTCAGTTTTCACAACTCCTCATCACTGATGATAATCATGATGATGACGGCTATTCTGAGGGCTTATTTTACAGCACAACATGCTACAAAAGCAGTTTGTATATCATTTAAACCACATTAATTACTACTGGATAGATACTGTCATAGTAACCCAATTTTTCAAATTAGCTACATGAAGCTCAGTAATGTCACATTGTTTACCCAATATTTAGAATGAATATCAGAAGAAATATGATCCACTCAACAGATAATAACTACATTTTCAAGGACCAGTGTACTGATTTCACATCAGCAGTTCCATGAAGTGATTTTGAGAAAATCATAACAGTTGGCACTTGGCCATTATAAATATATGGCCTAACTTATAGAATTAATGTGTGAATTAACAGTGTCTGAATAGTGAGTTAATATGCCTTCAAAGATAATATATCTGAGAGGTTTATAATTTTTCATTCATCAAGTGCATATAATTTGTTCATTTGTATCGCTTTCAACAACACAATTGTCAGTTATTATATACATGTTGCAGCAATTTTGACTGAATGGGCCATGCTGCAGAAGCAATTTAGCTGAGCTGTTAGTACCCAATGTTAAAAAAAAGCCATGCCCAGGGCCGAATTGCCTTTTATCCCAGGAAATACAAACATCCTAGTGAAATAGAAAATACCACCTATAGCCATAAATTATCTGTCAGAATGAATGTTAAAAGCAGAATAACACTTATAATTTAGTTAAGCAAAGTACTCCAGACATACCCACCGTCCCACATAAAACATCATCGATAGCAATAGGACTTCTAACATTTAATAATTCTAGACATTTCACAATCCCAACTTTAACTTTTGTCATTTGCACTGGAAGAATTCAAATTGAGATCTTTGCTTACATTTGTATTGATTAATCTCTCTGGAAGTTCTGTAACACATAATCTAAGTGAATTTATCTTATAGAACGTAATCTAAGTCTTAAGGGAATGCAGGCTTTTGCGGTTACACTCCCATGGCGGTATAAAAGAACATATCTTACAGAAATTATCAGTACAACTCAATTTTTTTTTCAGGGATGATCTCAAGTTTAGAAAAAAAATTATTTGGGTATCATTCTGATAAATTTCTGTTGCTTTCTGTACTCTAAAAATAACAATGAGAAACAGATAAAAGTAATTATTTTCTCCCCCAAAATAATTTTCTGGGAGAAATATTTCAAGAAGGCAGTGACCATATTGTCACTGACAATATTGTGAATCTTAAGGGATAGAGAGGTAGAGAAAATGTGCAACCTAAGCATATACACTTTTCAAGCAGCGGCGGAAAGTACAGATCGGGAAACTTTGTGTCAGTACGAGGTAGTAAATATTGTGATGTATGTAGGCCATATATCTCTTATTTTTATCTATTTCCTACTTCGTTATCTTAACTATTTATTGCTCCACAAGTTTAAAGGTCTTTTAAATTTAATATATTTAATAAATATATTGAATACTTAAGGTGCTAATATATAACTTTATTTGTATTAATCTTCTATTAAGTGTTCATTATTATTTTCTACATTAACAGACTTATTTAGATTGTTACTTAAAATTGATCTCATTTTTCTTTTTTTTTTTTTTTTTTTTTTTTTTTTGGTTTTTCTCCGGTACCGGGAACCGAACTCACGACCTTGCGCTTGCCAGGCAGGCCCTTTTGCCGCTGAGCTAAATCCCCAGCCCCTGATCTCATTTTTCAACTAATTATGTTCTCTCACACAATTCTGTATTGCTATTTCCCACTGGATTTTCAGTTATCAGTTTGTCATTACCTAATACATACAAAACATTTAATTTGAATTCAAAAAATTTAAAGAAATTTAAAAATTCATCTTGGTGCATCTCTAAGCTTTTTAAAGAAAGTACCATTTAAGAATTTTTTTGTCAAGGCAGCATATTTCAGTTAAAACTATAACTCAATTATTGTCTCCAAGATGACACTGCCTGTACATAAGACAATGCTATATTTTTTTCTCTTTTGAAAATGTGCCTCCTCCATTCAAATATCTAGAACAAAAGGCAGTCATGCACGAGAGATGTGTGCCAATGTTGATTTTGTACTTACATTAACATGGCTATTACCTTTTTTTAACCTAACATTCATCTAATTTGCTAATTTTTTCCAGTTGTTCACAAGACTAACACGGTTTGTGAATGTTTGGAATTACAAACGGTTAAACTGTGCATGAACTCTTGATTCTAAGTCTTAATTTCTCATTTTGAACTTATTTCCTTTGAATATTTCATTTTAATGAAAAGAAATTTATCACCCAGGAGACATTTTCCATCCCCTTAGTCTACAGTGTGACACATAACTTCACTGATATTGGTCTCAGTTACTTTTCTCCCTGCTGAGACAAAATACCTGAGACACCCAAAGTTAAAGAAGGAAAGGTTTGTTTAGCTCACATGCTGCAGAGATGTCGGTCATAGATGGCTGGGCCCAAGGCAGGGCAGAATGGCAGAGGGGTACTGCAGAGAGGAAGCAGTTCATGGCAAAGTGGGCAGGAAGCAATGAAGCAGCAAGCAGCAGCAACAAGCCTGCCTTCCCTATCTCCCTTTATATTCCATTCAGGCTGCAAGCTATGGATTGGTGCCGTCCAAGCCCAGAATGAGGCTACCGATGTCCATGTCTAGAACTATACTAAATCAATTCAGTTATCACACACTCTTAATCGCAGTATCACACATTATAATCCAGCCACTTCTGATGACTCACGTATGAGTGCCTGAGGCCTGGGGGGAACATCTAGACAGAAGCAATGGTAATACTGTACAATATTTTCTGAGAAATTACTGCTTTTTATAATGATCAGCCAGTTGAAACTTCAGTAAACTCAAGTCTTCCTTGGGGCTTAAGGGATATAAGCAATTTTGCTAATAGAATCAGCAAATCCCTGTTGCTAAGAAAAAACATGAGAGATACTTCAAATCAGATGAAGTTGATTTCTCTAGGATAAACAAAAAGGTATTTTTTTTTATCATACTTTCCAAAGTAATTAACAAGGTTGGCAAACCTCATGAATTTAATTTAAATCAAATTATACACTAAGTTCTATTCCAATACATCTTAAATTCTTTAGTGAAATGGACTATATTGCTTATTTGCTCCAGTGTGTAATATAAAGTAGCATTCCCTATGGGCTTCCAGTAGCAGCCGACAGAGTGAACAGATGTTATTTATGTTAACACTGAACATTAGGGATCTTCCTTTTCAGTTTTAGGTTAACATATAGAAAATTTGAAAACTTGTCTTTTCTAAAGAACAGTAGAAAAAAAGTCTCAGTAAATCATCAGAATCTTATTATCCACAAATTATATTTACTAAAACATTTTAATATCATTCTAGAAATTTGTGCTATAAATACACACATGTAAATAAACACTCAGGCTGAATTTAGATAATGGAATAGTACTTGTTAAAATACCTTTATTTACAGATAATTCAACTACTAAGTTAACTTTTTCAGGGTGCAATTTAATATTTTGTAATAAATTTGAAAATGTTTGCAACCACATTTAAAATCTTTGTTTATTTTTTCACCACAAAAAAGAAACTGCATTTATTATTTATCATTTATCATTTTTTAAACATTACTTAATGTTAAGATGTTAAACACATATTTTCCTGTCAATGATTATATATATATATATATATTCATGTTCTGTACATATGCTTTTATATTTTTAATTTCTCTTTTGCTGTAAATGATATCTACAAATAAGTAACTTTTTATAGTATCTTTCATCTCTCAGTCAAGTAACTTCCATGCCTGGGTACATATTTATTGAACTTCTAGGTCATGGGTGCCCATTTTCAAAATTTGTAAATCATTATGATTTTTCCAGGATATTTGTGTATAAGCAAGTAATTCTCCATCTCTTTCAAAAATGAAAATACCTCTTCAGGGTATCCATGTACTTTGTGATTAATGCACTATAGTTTTGAAATAGTCCTCTCTCTCTCTCTGAGTGAATGTATATAGGACTGTAAAGAGTTTTCTAAATATTATACTAATTTTATTTCATTTCCTCAGTTTTAAGAGTCCAATCACTTTAGTAGTTGAACATTTTACACATTTGCTACTGCATTATTTATCTACATATTCCCAGTTTACAGATGTTCTTTATAAATGAAAAATTTGAAAACTATGTCATACTTTGCACCTGTCAGGTTTTAATTTTAGGGCATAATAGCAAATTACAGTTAGCAGTGAAATTACAGGTAATGTTGTTAGATTTTGTGTTTACTATAGATTTTTTTTTTACTTTAAAGAGAAAAAAATAAAATTTCAAAACAAGGTAATAGGAGGATAACAATTGTGAATATGATATGTATTGCTATCTTTAAATTAGGTACTCAGAGTACAAGATATAAACATTTAATTGTCCAAACAATATTAGCACAAACTTTTCTTTTCAATGAACTATGAGAAATTGGCAATATACATACCTTAACTATCTTGTGTACACATATACAAGGTAGTTAAGATATACATATATATGTATTTCCTCTTCCCTTCTTTCCTTTCCTCTTTCCCCCACCTCAGCTTCTTTTTCTTTTGAACAGTGTCTCCACATTTTATAATCTCTATTGTACATTTTGCATCTTATCTCCTCTCTCAGTTTCTTGTGATAAGGAGAACAGATGATACATGAATATATGCATCTGGTTTATTTCACTTATGAGTATGGTTTTGAGATGCATCCATTTACCTATAAGTCTTCAATTCAATCTTCTTTATGACTGAGTAGTACTCCGGTATAAAAATACAACATATTTTTTATTCATTCCTCAATTGATGGACATTTGTGCTGTTGTTTGTAGCTATTACAAATTGTGCTGCTATAAACATGAGTGTACATGTATTGCAGTGGTATGTTTTTGATTCCTCTGGAAAAATAGCCCAAAGAGGAATAGCTGGGCAGAATGGGACCTTTAATATTAGTTTCTTTTAGGAATCTCCACACTGATTTCCACTGTGATTGTACCAGTCTACACTCCTAGCAACAGTGAAAGGTGTTCCTTTTTCTGAACAGATCCTTCAGCATTTGTTATTGGTTGATTTCTGGGTGACAGTCCTTCTTTCTGTGTTGAGATGGAATCTCAGTATTGTTTTAATTTGCATTTAATGAATGACCAGAGATGTCATATATATTTATATCACACATTGTTTGATGTTTGTAATTCTTTATCTGACAAGTGTGTATTCATCTCAGATGCCCACTTTGGTATTAGGTCTTTAAATGTTGGAGTTCTGATGTATTTGAGTTCTTTATATGTTCTCCATAGTGATCCTTATCGGAAAAACACTTCCCTCTGCTTATGGTTTCTCTTGTTGTGCAAAAGCTTTTTGATAAGTTGAGAACCCAGTTATTGATTCTTTGTGACAGTTCCTATGTGATTGGAATTTTATTCATAAAGTCTTTGCCTAAAACAGTATTTTCAAGTGTTTTACCAGTTTTATCTCCCAGCTGATTTAATGTTTCTGTTTTAATATTTTGATCTTTAATCTATTTCAAACTTAGTTTAGTGCATGGTGAAAGATGGATCCATGTTTAATCTTTGGCGTGTGCTGATCCAGTGTTTCCAGCACCACTTCTTAAGGCTCTTTTCCAGTGATTGTGTGTTTCACTTTTGTCAATCATATGGTGGTTAAGTGTGTCTGGAGTTGCTACTGCACCTTCTAATCTGTTCCACTGATCTTTGGCTTTGCTTTTTGTTTTGTTTTGTTTTGTTTTGTTTTTGCCAGTAGCATGCTATTTTATCACAGTAGTCTTATTCTACAGTTTCAGGTCAGGGGATGACCCCTGCCTTGCCTTTGTTGCCCAAAATTGCCTTTGCTGTTCTAGATCTCTTTTGGTTCCAAATAAATTTTAGGACTGTTTTCTCTAATTCTGTGAGATATGCTTTTGGAATTTTGATCAGAATTACATTAAATCTGTACAATAGTATTAGAAGTATGGCATTTTTTCATTACATTGTTTCTTCCTACCCAAGAGCAAGGGATACCTTTTCATTTTCTGAAATCCTCTTCAACTTCCTTTTTCAGAGTACTATAGTTTTCAATGTACAGGTTTTTTTTTTAAATATCCTTTTAGACTGATTCTTAAGTATTTCATTTTTTTAGATGCTACTGTGAAAGGTGTTGTTTCCCTCATTTCTCTCTCAGTGAGTTTGTATTCATGAACAGGAAGGCTACTGATTTTTGAGGGTTGACTTTGTATCCAGGTCCACGACTGAATTTGCTTATTAAATCTAGCAGTCTCTTAGTGGAGTTCTGGGATGTTCTATATAGAGTTTCATGTCATCTACAAACAATGACAATTGAACTACATCTTTTCCTATCATTATTCCTTTGGAGACAGTGGACATCCCTGTGTTGTACCTGACTTTAGAGTGAAAGATATCAGTTTTTGTCCATTTAGTATGATGTTTGCTGGTGGTTTGTCATAGACGGTGTTTATCAGATTGAGATAAAGACTATTTATCCTGATTTTCTGTAAGGTTTTTATCATGAATGAGTGCTGGACTTTTTCAAAAGCTTTTTCTGCATTTATTGAGATGATTGTATGACTTCTGTCCTTGGCTCTGTTAATATGGTATATTACATTTATTTATTTATATGTGTTGAACCATCCCTGCATCCCTGGGATGGTGTGTCATGGTGTGCAATATTCTTTACAACTTACTACTTTATGTTTCCCAGTATCTTAGTGAGGATTTTTGCACCTATATTCATTAGGGACATTGGCATATAGTTCTGTTTCTTAGTTGAGTCCTTCTCCAGTTTTGGTATCAGGGTAATGCTTGCCTTCAGAAATGAATTTGAGAGTACTACTTCCCTTTCAAGTGCATTAGAGTTTGGTGATGGTGTTAGGTCTTCTCTAAATTTCTTGTAGGTTTCAGCAGTGAACCCATCAGGGCCTGGGTTTTCCTTTGTTGGTAGGTTTTTGATTATGTCTTTGATTTCATTGATTGATATCGCTTAGGATTTTGGTATCTTTTTCATTCAACTTTGGTAATTCTTATGTATCTAAGAATCTGTGTATTTCTTCTGCATTTTTTATCTTATTAGAATACAAGCTTTTGGAGTAGGTATAGGCAATCTTCTGGATTTCTGCAGGGTCCTTGCGATATCACCTTTTTCATTCATAATTGTATGGATTTGAATCTTTTCTTTCTTCTTTGGATACACTTGGCTAAGGATTTGTCAATTTTATTTAATCTTTCAAAGAACCAACTCTTCCACTCATTGATTCTTTGTGTTGTTTTCTTAGTCTCCAATCCGTTACTTTCTGTTCTGATCTTTATAATTTCCCCCCTCATATGAGCTTTGGACTTAACTTGTTTTTCTCTTCCTAAAAATTTGAGGATCACCATTAAGTTAATTATTGGCCCTTTCTTTGTTTTCCTCATGTGGGTATTCACCATTATTAATTTCACTCTCAGGCTTGTTTCCATTGTCTGCCGTAAGTGCCAGTATGTTGTATTGTTGTTATCATTTAATTGTAGAAACTTTCTTCTTTAATGTCATCTGTGACCCATTGGTTGTTCAGGAGGGTTCTATTTAATTACCATGTATTTATGAAATTCTTACTGTTCTTCTGCCACTGATTTCCTAGTTCATTGCTCTATGCTCTGATAGTATACATGGGGTAATTTCTGTTCCTTTGCATATACTTCAGCATGTTAGATCAGCTAGTATGGTCTGTATATGGTGTATTTTGAAGAATGTCCTGTGTGCAGCTGCGAAGGATGTGTATTCTGATGTTGTGGGGTGAAACACTGTAGACGTCCACTAAGTCCATTTGTTCAAAGCTTGATTCAGTGCTAATATTTCATTGTTGAGTTTCTGTCTAGCTGATCTCTATTTTTGTGACAGTGGAGTATTGACATCCCCGAATACAACTGTATTAGTGATCATACTCATTAATATTTACTTTATATAGTTGGGTGCACTGGTACTTGTTGCACATATATTTATGATTATTATCTGTTCATCTTGGATTGTTCCCTTTACAAGGATGCATTGACTTTCTTTATCTCTCTTAATGAGTCTTGGCTTGACATTTACTTTGTCTGCAGACAGAACAGCTACCCCTGCTTTTTTGCTGGTTCCTACCACATGAAGTATTGATTTCCATCCTTTGATTTTCAGTCTGTGAATTTCTCATTGAATTAAATGTGTTTCTTGCATGCAGCTATTGTTGGATCTTGCTTCTTGATCCATTCTGCCAGTCTGTGTCATTGGATAGGTGAACTGAGACCATTAACATCGATGGTTATAACTGATGCATATTGACTTCTCCATGTCATGTTACTTTCGTGTTGTTGACTGCCTGTTTTTCTTCCCTCCCTGTGTTTGTTTGTCTTGCCTAGAAGGAAGTTAAGTATTTTACCTATACTTCTAGATGGAAAAAATTAGAGATTTTTGAAAATGACTTTCTTTAGGAATAATAGAAGGTAACACATATGATTGTACTTTCACAAACCAATGTACAAGAAATGAAAAAGGTATATAGGTGAGCATTCGTATTAGGTCATGTTTGATATGTTGATATTAATTGAAATATTCCTTTTTAGTCATGATTTCTCCAATCACTGCTTAAGTGTAAGTATCAGGCATTTACTTTTACATTTTTAATCTTTTGAATAAAGTGAACTCAGTGCTTTACAGGAAAGAGAACAAAATATTATCACAAGGCAGAATTCTGTTTAGAAATTGATGGCCTGGTACAAAAGATGAATGGGAGTTTGGTAGTGAAAAGTCAAATTATTTTTTAAAATCAACAGATATACATTGAGTACATGAGAAAAGAGTCAAATAATTCCTATCCAGCTGTCACTTTCATCACCTATTTATTCCAGCTGTATACTGTACCTTAAGCACCAAAGATTATAAACTTTATACACACTGTGTGAACATAAATGTAATACTTTCATCCTCATGTCTTTTTTTTTTCTATGCTGAGCTTTAGAACTCTTAGCTATTTTAAAAGCCCAAGATAAGTTTTATAAAATATCTTTATTATTCTACCTTTCCTACTCTTGTTGCTACTTAAAAAGAATGATTAGCATTTGGTTCTTAACTACATCAGTACTTACTACACCCATATAAATGCAAAAGTGTTTCTAGAATCTTCTCAAACTTTGGTGTTCAAAGCTTTAAAGAATTTTCACTTGTAGAAAGGTAGAGCTTTTCTATAAAATTGTGCTACAATTTGTTAAAAGTCTTGAAATCTGCCTACTAAAATTTTCTATATTCAGAAAACCAGTCTCAGAATCAAATTACATATTTCCATAGAAACACTCTCTACCTTTTGTCTCTCGTTATTTCAAATATTAGCACACAAACTCAGTTAAAGTTGTGACCCTTGTAGGCATTCCATTTGAAAAGATATGTGTTGCTTTCTCATCTCTCCTAACTTCCAAGTGGATAAGTGTCACTCTACACTTGCACGTTTGTTAGTGGTGCTAGTGCCTGAGGAGGAAGTTTTGTATCCAGATCCAGGAAGTCATGAACTTCCTGGCATATGTTATATCCTTTCTCTAAGTTTGCTTGTATATTTAAGCAGAAGTAAAGTATCATCTGAACTTAGCACATTTACTAAATCTGCACATTTGCATTGAAGATCATATTTTTTATTTTTTAGATTAATATAAATGCAGCTATTATGTGTTTCTTTTATAAGTAGCAATATAACAAGCAGTAAATAAGTAGTTTTGACTAAAATTATATTATGGAGAGCAAATATTTGTTTCCAAATCTGTTATAATAGAGAACACAAAGCCTTGAAATTTATCAGTGTTTTTTGGTTTGGTTTGGTTTTGTGATGCAGGAATGGAACCCACTGCCTTCACCTTTGTTTATGCTCTGTTCCCCTTTACTTTTCCATTTTCTCTTTTGAGACATTGTCTCTCTGAGCTGCTCAGTTGCCTAGGCTGGTCTCAAACTTGGACCATCTTGCCTCAGTCTCCCAGAGCTGCAGAGTGCTGTGATTTACAGGTACTTATGATAATGGTACTGCTAATTTTATTGGGCTATTGAAAGGAATAGTTAATTCCTAATTGTTTGATCAGTTTTACATGCCTAAATCCAGTAATCTGAAGCACTATTTTGAAGATAACAATATGCAATATAACAACCATTGTTAATTTCCTAAAAAGAGTGATGGTAAGTTAAATCATTTATGTACAAGAAAGGCATACATAACTAGACATCATATTTTTTCAAGTAAATGCCATCTTTAAATCACTGCAAGCCAAACAAATGACTACTCAGTCGGTATATTTACAACTCATGGGGCATATCTGACAAAAAATAATCACGTCCACCATTGGAACCACACTCCTTAAGCCTCCTGTGTTGTACTTTGATAGCAGTTTTCTCAAATAAATGTAGAACAGATAAAAAAGTATGTATATAGGAGAGGAGAGAAAGAAATATAGTGTGAGATAATATATAAGAGAAGCTGAAATTATGTATTTTAAATTGTCGTAATGCTACTATTTTATGCAGAGTGGATTATAGACCATTAAAAGATAGAGTCTCTAACAATGGATCTAAATGGTAGCATCTTCTTTAACTTATAGGACTTCAAACATAAGCATGAGAAGAAGACAGTGACCGAGGAAATAATTCACATGCAAAGTATACCTGAGAGTTAATTGTTGTTTGCAGTGATTTCTCAACAGCCTATAGCTTTAGCGTTTTGAACTTGGAAGTATTACATTAACAAGCTCTAAATTACAGATGTCTCATCTATAAAATGAAAATAATGACATTGTACCACAATGTTTTCAGATGATTCACTACTATCTTTCAGTAATGATTAATATCAGTAGAAGTTAAGTTCTCAATAAATATTAGCTACTATTATTTGAATTAGATCAAAATGCTGGTAGAGTTTCAATTCATTTACTGAATTGTAAGTAATATAAAATAATGCCAACAAGAATTTTGAGAAAGTTGTCTTGGGAAAACTGTAGAAATATGTGCAAATATTTCCATTTTAATTGATAAATATACTAGGATAATATATATGTAAACCTATTTATAATAAGGCAAATTAATTGACATTTTAACATCTCATTTTAAACAAGTGTCATTTATCTGTATAATGAAGAAAATCATGCTTGAACTGTAGATCTTAATGTTCAGAAATTATGTCCATGAAGAACTGAACACGTTCTTAGAATCATAATATATCAGGAATTTAAATAATCTGTTCTTAAGTTATGGCATAGTTCCTTCTCAGCTTTTTGGGCTTCATTTGGAAAACACGCTTTCTCACCATAGAAGTGGAAGAAGTAGAAGAGGCCACAGCGTATTTAACACAGTGTGGCCAAGTATCCTTTCTTGCAGTTTCCTTCAGGTAAGCATGAAAATGGGGAAGGTGCCTTTTCCAACCCCGGAACTCTTTCAACCACCTGTCACTTCTGATAGCAGTAATAATAGTTATTTGAATACAGCAGCTACTGCTTGCGGCGCTAATCT
This sequence comes from Chinchilla lanigera, assembly GCF_000276665.1. Taxonomy (NCBI): domain Eukaryota; kingdom Metazoa; phylum Chordata; class Mammalia; order Rodentia; family Chinchillidae; genus Chinchilla; species Chinchilla lanigera. Next base: position 14,091,053 of record NW_004955448.1, on the reverse strand, counting down.
CTTCCACACAGCACTTTTCATTTAATCCTCTCAGTGTGCTGAGCTCAACCTCACCATCACTACTTCAGTAATGAGGAACCTATCGCTTGTAAAAATTAAGCGAGGTACCCAAGGTGCCATGATGAGTAATGGTAGAGACATAATTTAAATTGAAGCTTTCCTGTCAACAAAGCCTGTGCTATTACCCACTGTGCTATGCTGCGGTAGCTGCAAAACGCATTGAGTCACGTGGGCTGTCACCGTTCTACTTCCTGTCTTCTGTAGCCGTAATGAGAAGACAGCATAAGAATAGGCTCAGTACAGGAAGTTTACTGCTCGTTACTCTCCTCTCTCACAGGAAATAATGTAATTTGTGTTAAGAAATAAAAGTTTATCTTTGTATCACAGTCATACACTTAACATATAAACAATTTAAAAATTTTTGGTCAATGTAGTATGCATATTTAATCAGTACAAAGTAATTTTAATAAGTGACAGAAGCTAAGCACCAAATATGTGATATACAAAGACTACAGTTAATGGAAATATGCACCATACTCCAAAGCTTACTGCAATTTTTACATATATATATATATATATATATATATATATATATTTTTTTT
>NW_004955448.1:14077436-14090351 GCF_000276665.1 Chinchilla lanigera | reverse complement strand
GGAGTTGAACTCATGATCTCATGCTTGCCAGGTATGTGCTTGCACCACTAAGCTATATCCCCGGTCCTACATATATTTATTAAAACAAAGAAGAAAACACAAATTTCAATTGAAGTATATATTTACAGTACATTCTTCTCATTCATAAAGTACGATAATTAACTTAACTTACAGATATGTTACAAAAAAATTATTTTTCTGGAATGTGGTGACACAAACCTGTAATACCAGCTGCTGAGACAACTCATGCAAGAGGATAGAAGTTTGAAGCTACCTTCAGAAAATTAGTGAGACCCTGTCTAACAAAATAAATAGTCCTTGGCATATGGCTTTGTAGTAGAGCACTTTCCTAGCATGAACAAGGTCCTGTGTTCAGTCCCCTGTACTGAAAAATATCCAAGCAACAAACAAAACACGGCTATTTTTGTGCTCTTGAAATGTATAGGCCTGAATAATTACAATTAATTATAATTAATATGAAATAATTATATTAATTACTAGATATAAAGTAAGATTGTATAATGTCATAAATTAATATCAACTATTACAAGATCAAATCTCTTATGCTATCAATTTTTAGTATTTAAAATATTTACATGCACAGAGAAATTTAAATAAATTCTATCAACACTTTTAAACCAGGCAATATATGCCTGAGAAGTAACCTGCATTTCTAATCAATGTTCAAAATATTTTTTATTCTATTCTTAAGCCAGTTTTGTATCCATTTTTTCTTAAATTTATCCGGGTCATAGAAGTATAGCTACTTTAACTTTTTAAATCTATTTTTAAAATCATCTTCTTCAATATAAGGCTATAAGATTGCTCTTACTATCTGTAGGATAAAGCAAATGTCACCAATTTATTACATATAAACTGTTCTAAAGTCCGTAATTTCTTTTTTGGTCTCTTCCGTATTCTTAAAGCTTTATTATAAAATAAAACAAAAAGTATTGCATTTCTATATTGTAACATTCTACTTTATTTTTTATTTTAGGCTTTTATTTATTTTTATGATTAACCTCAAGAAAGTAGCACAATTTAAGATATTAAAAACAAAACAAACATCAGTTTAATTATACATATAACAAGTTTCTTTGAATGTATATTTGAGTTCTCATATAAATCAAAGCAAACAGGAAGAAATTAGGGCACTCGATGAACTATGAAATGATTTACTTGGGGCTAGACATTGCTACATTTTTTATTATAGATGTAAATTTAATTATACTTAAGGTTTTAATTTTAACCTAATATATTATTTCCCTTAGGTTTTTTTATATGCCTGGTTGGAAGTAAAGCTGAAGTCAATTCATGTAAAAAATATACTTTTAAAAATGTATTTCTCTTTTAAGTAAAGAATTACTAGTGGAGAAAAAAGCTCTATAATTCTTTCATGATTGTACCAACAACTTTGTATGTAATAAAAGTTACATAATTAGAAATGCAAAGTGAGCCCACATTTGGTGGCACAGATCTGCAATCCCAGCTACAGACGGACGACGGGCGCCAGGAAGTCAGGGGCCAGTCTGGATGACTGAGTGAGACCTCATCTTAGACTAAAATCCGTAAAACATCTGCGGATGTAACCCAGTGGTAGACAGGTTGCTTAATGTATGCGAGGCCCTGGGTTCAATCCCTAGTACCCCCAACACACACACACACACACACACACACACACACACACACATTAAAATTGGGTATTAAAATGTTAATCAATGCTTAGAAATTAACTGCTAATTATAGGCTTTCAAAAAGTACACATGAAGTCATTTAATACAATTTCAAGCTTTCAATGGCTTGGAGAAATTATTAAATCCGAAATAATGTTTTAGCTTTCAAGTACATTACAATTCCTCTGGAGCCAGAGTATTTATAACTGGTGAGGAAAATGACAACCAAAGTAGGTACAAGTAACTGCTAAGCATGAATATCATGGGAAAAGACATGTATTTCCAAATCTGCCCTGCAGTTGACAACTGTGATATAGTGGAATACAACAGGTCATTTAACCTGTAAAATAGACATGCATTTGAAGGGACTGCTGTTGAGCTGCATGATGAAGTTTATAGCAAATTACTACGCAGCCAGTCAGGTAAGCTTGTGTCCCGTGGAAGTGAGGGAGTGGATGGCTTATGTCTAACTGGAAATGAGAAGCCGTGATGGGCCTGCACAGACTATGAGAGTTCGTGGTGAGTGCGACACACAGCATTACACAACAGAGGGAGAAATACTTTATGAAAGAGGTAACCGTGCAAAACTGTAGCTGAAACGTCCAATGGGAAAGGCAAGACGGCATGGTACTTGTTAGCAGTACTTAGTTAAATTTCGCTGAATTATCCTTTCAAAAGAGGAATCCTCAAATCTCAGTGGATTTACAACTTTAAACATTAATTCTTTGTTCACAATAAACACAGGTTGAGCTTTGACTATGCTTTTACTTCACACTTTCTTTCTTCATTTGGAGACCGAGGTTGAAAAGCATTGTGTTTTGAGACATACCACTCTACTGACAGGTGGCAGGAAAGTACATGCCTGAGGTGACACATGGAATCACCGCAAATTTTCTGGCCATGCCAAGGCCAAAACTGAATAAAAGTCAAAGGCCAAGCCTACTAAAGATGTAGGGCAGTACAGACAAAATATAGCAAGGAGAGAGGACAGGGTGCTTCTACCCAAAAGGTCAGCCATCACCATATACAAGAATACTATTTACAGGGAACTTTTCTCTTTTGCCCTCCACAGATCTCCTAAAAGAATTTTTTTTTAAAAAACTAGAATGCTTTTCTGAGTTAATCATACATGTGAAATTTAAACAAGTATGTAGCTAACATCTTCAAAGGTGCTAACTACATTGTTTTATAAGCACTTAGCATCGTCATTAACAGAAAAGAAAGTCAAAATTCAAAGGTGAATTCCAGGTTACAAATAAGGACAGTAAAACTTTTCAAAGGAAGAAAAAAGTATATAAGAGATCAAAACTTAAAAGTCCGAGGGCAACGTAACTCCAAAAAAATTACCCAGAACTGGCTGTGGTGGGTTCACACGTCATCCCAGAACTTGGGAGACTGATGCAGGCGGAGCTTGAGTTCTGGGTCAGCCTGGACAGAAAAGTAGGCCCTTGACTAAAAGTCTCCTCAAGCAACCAGAATACAACTGTGCAAAGAGAAAGAGTTCACTAAATGTTCTTGAACATTTTCTAGACTTATTATCAACTGTCATGGAATTACAAAGCATATTATCACTGATCAAAGCCTAAGAAACCATAAGCTGCTATTTCTGAGCTTTTAAATGTAAAAGAGAAGCAATGCCAATAGGAATTTCATACTGTGTAGTACTAATATGTGCAAGAAGTAATGTTCACTTACTTGAAAGAGCACGAGATGATCACAGCTAACACTATCAATTTGCAAATGAACATTTAAAGATATTTCAATAAGCAACCAGAATTTGTTCTCTATGAAGAAAAATATAAGCAAAAACTCATGTTTAATATTTAAAAGACTTTTATTTTCATTTAGAAGAAATGTATTATTCATCACTAGATAACATGAACATTTCATTTATAATCTGTAATTATTTGTTTCTTGGTTTATTTATTTAATGCACTTAAGCAAACAGAATCATGCATTTATTTATTTGCCAGTGTTTTTTCTGTATGCCTAAGGGACACAGCTATTTAATTGCACAAGAGTTAACTGATCATTCTTGCGTTCAGCCACCATCATCTTTGCAATAGCTACAATAATGAGTTTTCTCAAAGTGGGCTGGAAATTTACACACATACAACATACAATGGAAGCAGAAGCTTTCAGGGGTTGAATGATTTTCTTCCTGATCTGTTGTTTGAATAAATTACGTAAAACATCGAAATTTGAAAATTTTAAAAATAATATAATGCACCCCTATAAATTCATCATATTCTACAGATGTCAAAATTAATAGTTTTTCATGTTCGCACTTAGTCAACCATCCCATAGGCGTATCTCCTGATGTTATTAATAGTGTTCTATTGAATAACTTTGGGTAAGTTTAATTTCATAGAGATAAATCTGAATGTATCTTTTAAGAAAACTTTTTTTTAGCATCAGTTTAGTTTAAACATTATGTAGCTAATAAATTATATGGGAATTTGTTAAAAGTATTTACCAAAAAATATCAGTATGTTCTTGACAGATACAATCATGTTCTTATTTGGTTTAGTAGGCTTCTTTGTTTATATTAATTACAACATTAAAAGCTTATATACTGGTTTATAAAATCTTGCTATATTTACAAATGATTCAAAAGTTAATATATCGACTAAATATATTTCTGTATTTGTAAATTAATGATAGTTTGAGTAAATAGGACTTAATATCCTCACTGAAAGTCAAGGAAAATGTCATGTGAAGTAAAATGACCAGGTAAATATATCTGGTATGAGAATCAACATTTTTAACCTGTAACCTACAGCACTCAAATTAATTCCAGATTATTGCAATATGAAAAGCAGCAGAGCAACTAAAAACAAGTAATATCCAAACACAGTGCAAATCAGAACATTAAAGTTCCACAACCAAATAAAGTTTGGGATTTACTAGTGTGCCATTGTCAAATATTTATATTGTACTTTTTCAAAAAGAAAACACCTGAGCCAGCTGTGATGGTACAAGTTTGTAATCTTAACACTCTGTGAAGCTAAGGCAGATGGTCAGAAGTTTGAGATCAGGCTAGATAATTAGTCTCAAGAAAAAATTTAGAGTCAGTGATTTAGCTAAGGATTGAGGTCTTGAGTTCAAGCCCCAGTAGGAAAAAAAACCTTATGAAATACTTGATTTTTACATACCTATAATTATGCATCTGTTTTAAGTAATGAATATCTGTCATTTTCATAACACAGACACAATGATAGTAATTCTAATTACATTAGCAATGAATTACTGAAGTACATATTTTCTTTCTTTATTGACTTCTACTCTTTGTCTTTTTCAAATGCAAATTTTCATTTTACTTACTTTGTGGATAAAGATATTCAGTCCAAAAAGTAAAATTTTTACATCTATATGTATATTTATTTAGAAGATATCATTTGGTTAAAGATCAGTCTTGTGGAGATTATAAGAGAGCACATCTGTCATAAAACACTGCAAAGTCAAATGTTATATTTAATGTTATATCATCGCAAGGCTTATCCACTATAAACTGAAATCATATTTAGCCACCATTTTATTGTTATTCTTCAATTTTATGGCATTTTTTTCTGTTATAAAGTCATTTTCTGTGGGGCTGGGGATTTAGCTCAGCGGTAGAGCTCCTGTCTGGCAAGCACAAGGTCATGAGTTCAATTCCCGGTACCGGAAAAAAACCAAAACCAAAAACAAAATTCATTTTCTCTGATCAAGATTGTATTATTACTTTACTCTGGGAACCCTATTTACTTCACATAAATGGTCTTTGAAGACTATTTAATTTATGATTTTTTTATTTATTATTATTGTTGTTTTATTATGATGATTTTGATTTTTTGAAACAGGAATAGGGCTAGAGATTTTCCTTTTTAATTTATCTTTATTTTTTGAAACAGGGTTGTTCTTGATCTCACAATGTAGTCCGCTCAGCTTCAAACTTGAGGTGATCTTCCTATGTCAGCCCCCCAAGCACTGGGATCACGCCTGACTCTCCTTTTCTAAAAAAGAAGAATGTATTGTCAGTCGTGTTGGTTAATTATTCAGAAAGAAATTCACAATCCAATCACTTTACAGATCTTCGAGAGTTTCATGTACTCAACGCCAAATAGTAAAGAGATTTTCATCAATGTAACAGTTCATTTAAGTGCATGTATAAACTAATAGCATACATTTTAAAAATATTTCATAGCACTTTAAATATTAAAAAAGGAACGCTGACATGAACATACTTCTATGATTTCAAAACTGTATACTATAAGTCAATTTCAAAATATCTTCCTGAAAGAAAACTATATTTTAGCAAAAACTATTTACGGAGACTATTACCTGTACTCATAATCAAGATCAACCTTCAAGTGACTAGAGGAGCAGCAAGAATTAAAAACTAGGATTTTAAAAATGGGAGTATTCTTAGGGTGGGAGAGTAAAGTTCTAACCCCAGGTAAAGCATAGTTGCACATTACAGGTTTCTTTTTGTAATTTCGTTTCTTAAGAGTAGAGTGTGTTTTGGGGAGTATTTTCTCTTGGTATGAAGCTTATCATTTTTAAAAGTTAAAATAACTCAAAGAAAATATTATTTCCTCTTATCATATTTCCTGTTGCATAAGTGAGAGCACTGCATATGGTCGCCCTATTATTTCTCTATTCTCAACTTCCGCACATTTTAGATGAAATATTTTCTGCATTTTTTAGGAACATCACAAAATATTTCATTTTCATTCTGAAGAAAATAATTTTTCAGTATTTTCTGAATCTCAAGAAGGTTAAAATGGAGAAAGTACTTAAAATAAATAAAATAGAAACTTTAACGTAGTGGTTATTTATTTATAATGAGTCCAATATTTTTGAACACTGATGTCAGTGTAAACATTCAGTAAAATATATGCTAGTTACTACTCAGGTCTATATGTCAAGAGTGGGTCTATTATTTATTACCAGATAAAATTGTTTGCTAAATGAAGGGAATAGGCCAAATACATATGACATACGGAATATTTTCCAGCAAATTCAAGGTCAAATAGCTGTTCAAATACTATACCCTTGAACATTATTTGTCTGAGCACCGAGCCGTATGTTTATAAAAAGTGTTTGGAGGAAGACATCTGGGGATAAAGCTTTCAAAACAGTTTTTTGTTTGTTTTTTTTTGTTTTTTTTTTTTTTGTAAATAGAAGATCTTAGAGCTTAACAGTAACAGCTTTTCTTTCCTCCCAGTTGTGTCCCCTCCTTTCATGGTCTGTATTTACATCCTCTGTTAGCACCACACAGTCATCCGTGTATTACTTAGCCTGTGCCAGGCGCCTTCTAGTGAACTGTACATATATTTTTCATTTTTACAATTTAAAAAGTGTTTCATTAAACCACTTTGAGAAAATCTTCAAGATAGGTAATATTATCCCTATTATTCACACGGACAAAAATGTTTGAAACATGAATTTTGCTTCGCATTACATAGCAGCAACTGTCAAAGGCAGGATCCTCCCAGTTATGAACAGGAAAACTCATGCATTTATTCGATGTTTGGACACTATTATACGGTCAATGGCGATATCATCAGGTTATCCAGAGAAATAGTGTGAAAGCAGACACACACACGGGCACGTGCATCCCACACACACAACTAAGATGGATTTATTGCTTCAGGTAACATGCTTCTCCTGCTCTGGAAAGCATATTTGTAAGTTTTATGATTTAAAACAACATTTTAGCTGATATTTGAACGTATATAGATATATTTATACTTACGTATATTGGTATACATAAGTACTTATATTTATGTGTATAATTATACTTATAAGGAGCTGGGGATTTAGCTCAGCGGCACAGCGCCTGCCTGGCAAGCGTGAGGTTGTGAGTTCAATTCCTGGTACCAGAAAAAACAAAAAAACAAACAAACAAAAAAAAAACCCAAAAATTTATACTTATATACACGCAAATATTAGTATATATAGAATAATGAATATTCTTATATATTCAAATATAATACACTTACATATTTAAATATTGCAAGATAATGTTACCTTCTGGGTCTTAGAAGTTTTAAAAATGTCATTTAAATTACCTTTGTATTTTCTGAGGTACAATGAGTAGTGAATAAAATTAAAAGGGAGAAGAAAATACAGACAATCCAAGATGGTTTGACAGACATTCCCAATATTTGTCTCTCTCCCTTTCTCTCTCTCTCTCTCTCTCTCTCTCTCTCTCTCTCTCACACACACACACACACACACACACACACACACACACACACAACACCAGAGGACTCCATTATAAGGACAATGACAGACGAAAAGTCTAGAACTCAGCAGGGGAGAGACGGGAAACCTCCACGTACAGCACAGAGACTTGCATGGCGACATGAAGGGAAACCGCACATCGTAACTTCCACACTGGCTTCCCAGGTGGAGGCCTTCCCTACCAAGCGAAGAAGGTAAGTGTGATGACTCTAGCAGGTCCCAGACGGGCACAGACAGCAAAGCCCAGCTGTGGGAGAGTTCCACAGTCCTCACAGGCTTTAGCCCAGGGTGCAGAGCTGCCCGGGGGCCAATCGATTGGTCACCTGCACGAATAAATCTGAATTCTACGCCTCCCCCGCTCTCAGAGCCCACTTTACTATCAAGCTTCACCCTGCAGAACGGAGTCAGGCTGGGCTGTGCTCCGCGCTACGGCTCAGTGACCACTGCGTGTCCACATCTCTCGCCCGCTTGACGTTCCACCACAGTCACACAAACGGCTGCAAACCCACAAACACAGCTACCTCCAGGGTTCTAACCATGACTCTAGGACCAAAGCAATGTGTACACAGAAAGCTGGGGGCCGAAATACCGAGGGGGTCAGCAAGGATAGTGGAATTGACATGACTGCTCCCTGGGACCAGAGAACCTGTTTCTCTAAGTCGCACACCCACATCAAGAAACACTGCTACTGCTACTGCTACTGCTACTGCTACTGCTACTGCTACTGCTACTGTCACCAGGGCTCCCCTACCCTCCCTGGGCTATGCTGGCTGCCGCACCTGCCCCTACTGGAGAACCCACTGCCACTAATACTCGCCTCCATGTGATTTAAGAACACACTCACACACGGCCCAATTCTTACCACTGTGGCTACTGTAGACATTGGCACTCACCTCTGCAGCGACCAGTGATACACCCCTTCCCAGACCACCCTCCTGGCAGCACAATTACTGCTACAGAAATAAGAGCTAATTTATGCAATGCCCGGGGACAAATCCTTCAGTATTCAGTGCCTGCATTATCTTGATTGTCTCTGTAGCCCCCAACACCTGTCTCTGTGGGATCTGAGTACCCTTTTTCGTATGAGTGGTGCCCTGAGCACTGCAGCCTCCTCCACCACTATCAACATCTGCAAATAAAGTCACTCTAAAGTCTGTAGCGCTAGCACTGTGCCTGGTACCACTAGAATCTCTGCTGCTATTAATGCTCAACTTTGAAGGGACTGAGGGCATACCACTCTGCAGCCCATGCCACAGCATCTAGGATGCCATCACTCGCAACAACATTGATTTCTTGCAGCATTTGTGCCTAAGATTCCTAGTGACCCACACCACCGCAAAGCTCCACCCCTACCTCCACACACACCTGCAATGCACAACAGCAAGAGCAGGTACTGTTGACAGACACCTTTGATGCGATTGTAGCTGAAGGAATCACATGGCACCCGTACTTCTGTGACTACTCAGAACAGAGGCAAAGCACTTACTCAGCCAGCACCGGATGGCCTGTCCAAACAAACTCTACACAATCTACTCCACAAAATAGGAAGAAACAATTGCTTACACCGCATATCCAGTTATCAGCGTAGTGACACAAAAGGCATGAAAATCCAAAGAAGCATCACACCTCTATATGCACACAGTGACTCTCCAGAACTGGACTTCAAAATAAAGGCAATTTTTAAAAGATATAAACAAATTAAACAATGATAATAAAGAAACACATGAGATGCAAAAGAATATGGGCAGACATTCCAATGAAACGAAGAAAGCCAGGCCCTCAAAAATACTCAACAAAGATGTGTATTACCGTAAAGAGTAAAACAGAAGCCTTGAAGGTGAAAAATTTAATGAAGAAAAATAAATTACAATTGACAACTCTGGCAAGAGTAACTCAAACAAAAGAGAATTTCTGTAGTAGAAGTCAAGTTTTGGGAAATAATGTATACAAATAAAAATGGATGAATAAAGGAATGAATCCACTGAGACTTGAGACAAAATTCAGTGGATAGATTTTGCATTATTTATATTCCTGCAGAAAAAAAGAGAAGGACAAAATAAGAGAAAACTGATTGAAAAACTAATCAGTCAAATAGTAGCTGTGAACTTCACAAGTTTTGAAAGAAATTGATATCCAGACACGAGAAGGACAAAGTTTCTTTCTCCCAGGCACAATATATTCCAATTATTATAAATCAGAGAGAAAAAAATTTCTAAATCTAGTAGGCAAAAATGTCAAATCACCTATATGAACCCCATTAGAATAGTGGCATATACTCAGCAGAAATCTTATAAGTCAGAAGAGAATGGAACAAAAAAAAAAACTGAAAGGAAAAATTCTGAAAGGAACAAAAAACTTTGCTCTTCTGGAATTTTATAGCAACCAATAATATCCTTCAGAAATAAAGGTGAAATAAAAACCCTTTTGACAAGTAAAAATGGAGAAATTTCATCATTTATTGACTGGCCTTACAAGAAATTCTTCAAAGGGTTCTCTATCCAGGAATAAAGAAACAATAAATACCACTATTTGAAAACTGGAAGAATAAAATTCATAGGCAACACAAACAAACAAATTCAAATGGCATAAACTAGTCAAAATATACTTTGATTACAAAGCCAACAAACCAGAAAGATAAATGAAAAGAGAGGTGGAAAGAAAAAAAGAGTACACAAGACAACTAGAACAAAGTTAACAAGGTGACCTATCTGTAATATCATGATTGAAATGAATGAAATTCCCAAGGAGACTTTACAGACTGTTGGATGGATGAAATCAATGTCTTGTTACACCTTCCTCCTAAGAAACTCATTTCACACTAAAGTAACCCGTAGACTGATTATAAATTAATGAGGGAAAAATAGGTGAAATAAAAATTGAAACATAAGCTGAAATAAAAATGAGCACAAGAGAAATTTATAATAATTATAAGCATATATGTACCCATTATGAGATTAACCTACTATATCAAACACGTATTATTCAATCTAAAGTTAAACGTGTACAGTATTGCAGTAAAAGTTGTTGACTTCAACACCACACTTTCAACAATGGAAAGAACATCCAGAGTGAAAAATTTGTAAAAGAACCGTTGGAGTTCATGAGCACTATTAATCAAATGAACATATTGATACCTAAAAACTATTTTGCCCAAGAACAGTGAAATGGAACATTCTCCAGAATAGAAATTAAGCTAAACCACAACATAAGAATCCATATCTTTGAAAAACTCAGATCATACCATGCATCATCTCTAATTCCAAAGGAATAAAGCTAGAAATTAACAAACAACAACAACAAAAAGGTTTATACAGCAGTCTTAAGAGGAAAGTTTATGTCAACAAATACTTACATAAAAAATTAGATTTCAAGTTAACAACATAATGCCACAGCTAAATGACTGAGAAAAACAAGAACAACCCAAATAACATATTAAAAGAAAGAAATAAATAATAAAGATTAGGAAACAAATAAAATTGAGACAAAATATAGTTCAACAAAACGGAAAAAAATTTGTGAAGATAAACAAAATTTAAAATTCCTTAGCTGGATTAATTAAGGAAAAATGAGAGAAAATTTAAATAAATAAAAATGAAAATTGAGACATTACAATTGATACACAGATATGCAAAGCTTCTTAAGAAACTTCTTTGAATAATTATATATTAGCAAGCTGTAAAAATCTGACTATATGGATAAATCCTGGAACACATTTCAAAGCTCTATCTACACAAGCAACAGAACTCTATCTAAACAGACCAATAATGAGTAACAAGACTGAATAAGTAATTTAAAGTCTGTACTAAAATCAGCTCAAACACTGATAGGTTCATAGCTAATTTCTATAAATTTTCTAAAGAAGTAGTAGTGTCAATTCTCAAAATATTCCATCAAGGTTAACAAGAAAGAAAGAAAGATGGTAACCTCATTTTATAAAACCAACATTTCTCTCATTTCAAAACAGAGACAGACAGATACACACACACACACACACACACACACACACACACACACAAAGACAACATACTACTATCTCTGAAAAGCATGAATGCAGATATTCTCAACAAAATTCTAGTAAACCAAATTCAGCAGTACATCGGGGGCTGGGGATTTAGCTCAGCAGCAAAGCGCCTGCCTGGCAAGCGCAAGGTCGTGAGTTCAGTTCCCGGTACCGGAGAAAAACCAAGAAAAACAAAATAAAAATTAAAAAAAAAATCAGGCATAGGTGGAATATGAGCAATGGACATCCTACCAAATGAGGAAAAGCTGAACGTACTTTCCTTAAGATCTGGAACGAGATAAGCATGTCTGCTTTTACCACTCTTCCTCTCCATATAACGGGAATTTTCCAGGGGGCAGGCGGACAGTAGAAAGAAATGCAAGGTGCGCAATAAGAAATAAAACTATCTCTATGAAGATGACATATTTTCATATAGAGAAAAACCAACTAACTGTTTCAAAAGCTCTTAAAGCTGGTAAATGAATTCATAAAAATTGAGATTAACATATGAAAGTAGCATTTTATACATTAGTACACTGCTGAAAAATAAAATGAGCAATTCCATTCATGATAGATACAAAAATAAAGTATATTAGAAAAAAATTATGCAAGGAAGTAAGATTTTTACAATGAAAATTATTTAAAAAGTGATGAAAAATTGAATATGACCACACGCACACAAACAATTGGAGAGATACCTTGCTTGTCATGGGTTGGAAGAATTAACGTTGTTAATGTGTGTGTGGTGTGATAATCTATATCCACAATATAATCGCCATCAAAATTGAAATGGAATTCCTCATAGAAATAGAAAAAACCCTAGAATTTACCTAGAACCATAAGGGACCCAGAACAGCCAAAGGAATCCTAAACCAAATGAACAAAATTGGAAACATAACACTACCTTACTTCAAAATATAATGCACAGCTGTAGTTACTTAAGCAGCATAATACTATCTTAAAAAATGACATGCGCTTTGGTTCCTGGTACCGGAGAAAAACCAAAAAAAA
>NW_004955448.1:14060796-14077336 GCF_000276665.1 Chinchilla lanigera | reverse complement strand
CATTTCAAAACAGAGACAGACAGATACACACACACACACACACACACACACACAAAGACAACATACTACTATCTCTGAAAAGCATGAATGCAGATATTCTCAACATGCGCGAATAGACAGGTAAGTGCCAAGAAATTAATCCACAAGTTTATAGCCAACTAAGTGCTCACATACGTGACATTAATACACAAGACAATTTCTTGAACAGTAATATTAGAGAAAACTGCATGTACACATGCAGAAGAATGAATACAGGACATTAGCTCTTATATTATACAAAAAGCAACTCAAGTAGATCAAAGACCTAAATCTGAAAAACTCCTGAAAGAAAACACTGAGGAGTACATAAAGATGGTGATATAAGTAAAGATGTTTTCGGTGAAGGTCTCTTCCTTAAAAGGGCAACAAAAGAAACCAGAAACATGAAATGATATCCATATAGATCAATTTTTGACAGGAAATTAAACAAGTCGACAGAAAAGATAATCTGAAAAATTGGACCAAATATGTGCAAATAATCCACCTGACAATAGACCGTTATTTAGAACATAAAAGAAACTCTAAAAATCTAAATATCAACTAAAAATCTACTCTAATTTTTTAAATTGACAAGTAGTCTGAATAGACATTTATCAAAAATATGTAAAAGCTGCGTGTGGTTGTACACTCCCGTAGTCTCAGAACTCTGCGAGGAAGAAAGAGCACACGTCTGAGCCTAAATGCGGAAATTTATTTACTTATCAGAACGTGTCTCAAAATGAAATAAAAATGAAAAGAGTTGGAGATGCGAAGACCCTAGGTTCAATTCCCATTTCTTCAAAAATAAAAGTAAATAAATAAACACCCCAAAAGAATATGTAAAATAGGCAGTATCACAAAAGTGCCCAGTGTCACTGATTGAATCATCAAAAGCTAAAAATATATGCAAATCAAAACCACAATTTTATGTCATCTCATTCCATTTAATACAGTGATATCAAAAAAAATATATAGATGACATCATGTTAAAGGAAGCAGGCCAAGTGAGAAACATAAACACCACATTTCGCACTTATTCATGAAAGCAAAAAGTGGATATCAAGAAGAAGGTACAATCAATATTCTCCTTAAAATAAAAAAGAAGGGATTTGCATAAAAAAAGATGTAGGGGAGGATAAAGACGTGGGAAATGGGGAGATGATAAAAATAGCTACCAAACTTCACTTAGAGAGGAGAAATTACTTCTAGATCTTGAAGCATAATAAGTAATCAAAACCTATGACAATGTATTACATTTCAATATAACTGGAAAATATAAGTTCAAAGATTCCCAACCCTAAAATGTTAACTGTCTGAGGAGGTGGCATTGGTACTACCCTCACGTAATCAGTAAAAATGTATATATATTTCAAATTATACTTTTATCTCAAAAATATATAAATATCTACAAAAATTTAAAATAAATCAATTTAAAATTTAAAAAGTTATACATTATTAACCTTCAAGTTAGAATGTATTGCATAATGAAATAAAATTGAAACTTACGTGAAGGATTCTTTACCTCAGAAATCAACGTATGACACTATTCAGAGCTTAAAATGTATTAGTCCCTTCCTTGTTTTGTGTACTGAAGGAGAGCTGGGACAATTGTACTGCTGATGCCTAATAGTTTATTGAAAGGAACAGTTAATGCTTTATTTAGTTATTTATGTACTGAACGATGTTGCATGCTTAGATCTGATAATCTGAACAACTAATTTGAAGACAACAATAATCAATAGTGCAACCATTGTTGAATTTGTATCATCTTGTGTAATAAAACTCTATCACTTATAATTTCTTGTTTTATTTTTTACTCTCTTTAATGGTTTGATCAGTCTTGCATTCTTACATCAGGTAATCTGAGCAACTTCATTGATGATAAAAATATGTAATATAACAGCCACTCTTAATTCCTATCATCTTTTTCTGAAAACCTATATCATTCTTATTGTTTTTACTTTGCTTTGTTTTGTCTATGTTGTTATTTTGTTATTGTTTGCTTCTAAATTCTCTTTCAAATAAAAAAGTATGTTAGTCTAGTTCAGTGATGGCGAACTGAGTGCCCACACTGCGACCCAAAATCCACTTATTTATCACAAAAGGCTAACATTGCAAATGAACCTTTGTACTGAGGTTTTACTTTAGAAAAAACAACTCACGCATTAACATCTTTTGTCTTAAATGAAAAACAGAATAAGACACGTGCCATAGTATCAGTACCACTCAGTCTATCTAGTTTGTTTAGGAAGCTTTAAGTTTATGGAATCTTAAGCATTAGAGTAGAATGATGTCTTAAGTAGTATTCTTCCCAGAACTTTTTAATGTATAAATTACTGAAGGACCGATAGTTCAAAAAAGTTTTGTGTAAGAGTTAAAAAATAAAAGCTGTACTACAAGACCATCTGATTCAAAACACTACTCCCAAAACATTTGTCAGTATTTCAATAAAATCTAAGTCTTACTACACCAGGTATATGCTCTTTTAGACAATTTGTGGTTTGGAATTCATAGTCCATTTTTAAATGCATATAATATTTGTTTTCTTTTTTCACATTCCTCTTTCTAAGCTCGGTAAGCTTCCCAAAATGTTAAATATATATACCTAGTATGCTGAAAAAATATTCAAATGTGCACTTGTGTTTGCTGATCTAAGCATTCTCAGTGTAGTATAAATCAGAGTTCTGAGGTTCACTGTGATTTGTACAGATTTTCCTTCTACCATCATGAAGTGCCAATCTGCTTTTTTCTCATATTTTTGACCTTATTCTTTAATCATTTCAACACAAATGACTTTCCTTTTTTAAAACAGAAAGAAATAATCAAAGATAAAGAAAAATAAGTCAAATACATGTCTAAAAATATATATTAAGATACTTAAACATCCCATTAATTTGAAAATGTTAAATATGGTAAAAATACACCTGCAACCTCAATATCTGATCGAACTTCAGACATACCTCCATGGCATTTTGTTGAATAATAAGAAATAGTGAGTGATGAGGCTTAGTATATGTGTACCACAAACATTTCCTGGTAAGGAACAGGGTAGAGAGCGTTTGATAGATTTTTAAATTCCAAAAGATCATTATTATATTAAAAGTTCCAAGTTACTCAAAAATCATGATAGCTACTCATCCACATAAGCAATATGTGTCAGCTTACATGTTAATGGAAAAAAATTACAACTCATTTCGAATAATATTTAAAATGAATTACTTCTACACATTTATGAAGTAAAGTGTGAGTCTTCCATGTGTGTACTGAGTAATAAATCAGGAAATTGATCATCCACTTGACACTTCTATCATTTCTTTATGAAGAATGCATTTAGTATCTTCTGGGAACCTTCCTTGTGTTCATCTCAAACATTGTGTCTATTGGCTAAACGCCACCCCACTTCACTTGTGTTCACATTCTACACCAGTGAGATGTAACAGTGCTTGTCTTTCTGTGTCTATTTATTAAGTACCTAGATGTCTTCCAGGTTCATCTATGAGGTCACAAATGACAAGACTTCATTCTTCTCATGGCCCCTAGCATTACCCTGTTTTTTTTTTAATTTTAAAGAGAATTAAAAAAAAAATAACAAAATACCAACAACATAGACAAAAACAAAACAAAGCAAAAACAATACAAATGATAGAGGTTTTCAAAACAAGATGCTAGGAATTAGCAATGGTTGTTATATTACATTTTGTTATCTTCAATAGTGCTCAAATTACCAGATGTAAGAATGCAAGTTTGATCAAACCATTAAAGAGAATAAAAAGTAATTTTAAAAAATCAGAAACAATATAGAGCTTCATTAAGCAGATGGTAGGAATTCACCCATAGTTGTTATATTACATATTGCTGTCTTCAGATTAGGTGTTCAGATTATCAGATATAATCATGCAACATTTGTCAGAAAATTTAAGTATTAATTATTCCTTTCAATAAACAATTGGGCATCAGCAGTACAGTTATGCCAGCTGTCCTTGTATATACATACCCTGGGTTTTGATCAATAAAAGAACACCTAACTTCATTGTATATTCTGGCTGCTGTGAATTATGCTACAATAAATGTAGCAGGTTCAGTTCATTGCATATAATTTCTATAAGTGAAAATCTGCAGAAACTTAAGAATAATT
Organism: Chinchilla lanigera; assembly: GCF_000276665.1. Taxonomy (NCBI): domain Eukaryota; kingdom Metazoa; phylum Chordata; class Mammalia; order Rodentia; family Chinchillidae; genus Chinchilla; species Chinchilla lanigera. The sequence goes on along the minus strand of NW_004955448.1, from coordinate 14,073,183 downwards.
TTCAAATTAACATCATATTATAAATTGTAGAGGAATTATGTAATACTTGACACTACCTTTTATTAACAGAATTTTTTTTTTTTTTTGGTTTTTCTCCGGTACCGGGAACCGAACTCACGACCTTGCGCTTGCCAGGCAGGTGCTTTTGCCGCTGAGCTAAATCCCCAGCCCTTAACAGAATGTTTTAATATGTTTAATTACAACATGGCTAAGTAAGCTATTATAGATTTATTTTAGAATAATTTATATTAAAATTGTTATTGTCCCCTAATCTTATATACCTAAAGTATCACTTCATTGATATTTTCCTTTTGAATATAAAGTCCATTAAATATATTTTTTAAATCAATGAAGCAAGGATTGTGGAAAGAATACTGAGTATGATATATCCCTTTTGTTTAGGCCCCTTCTGTCCATTTTTTTTTAGTTTTTTTCTAGCTGTATAATGAGGACTAGCCCTGTGCCTATATATTGTAACATTATGTGTCAGGTTGATACACATACACACATGAATATATATTTGTATGTATACATGAGGATATGCATGTCTGTACATATGTACACAAGTGTATTTATATTATCTCATGCAGATTTATGAGTAAAAGTATCTTTTTTCATACATGAATCAGAATCACTCGCTAGATTTTTGAAAATCTATTTCATGAGATGTCAAACAAAAGCAACTTACATTTTTAAAATGAGCTTTATAAAAATACCCATGTTAATAATGCAATAGTGGTGATATGTATTACTTAAGAGATCTAGTTACATTTTCTGTACCCAGTGAAGTTCTAGAGAAAATCAAATGCTGTTTGAATTTAATGATCTTGGGATACTTAGCTCATGACACAGTGATCATAGTAAAATCAGATTTAGGCAAATTTAAATATAATGTACAGAGAGAAAATAATATGGAATGATTATAAAAATGAAAACAATAAGACATTTTCCCAGTCCCCTTGCAATGCTAACAAAATTCTTTTATGAGTATAAAATCAATACCAAAATGAGCAGAAACCAGTTTTTATACTAATGGTCTTAGAAACCACTACCTTTTTTTAAATATTCAAAGATTTGTACTACTGGTACACTTGAAACTGTGCTCTTAAGAACTGGAGTATAGAAGTTTCACTTATTTATAGTCCTGAACTTTTATCAAAGGTTTTTCATGGAAAAAAGTTAGTCCAAATCAGTTTAATATAAATGACAGGAGGAGAAGTAAAGCCACAACAATAATGATTCATGAAGTCTGATGTAAGTGTTGTCTTTTAGCATTTAATGAGGTGACAAAAACCTCAATTTTACTACGAAAAACATCTTTCCATGACTGGAGACGCAGGTTAACCTTTCAAAGAATCTACCCTCTGCAAAAGCAAAAACAGTCAGTTTTTTCTCCAAAGATAATTACTTAGGTAGGATATAGATGATATATAGTATTGAAACAAAATTTTTCTGTATCTTACATCATCGTCTATATTACATTAAACATAAATTTATTCTTTTTTGTACTTAACTAGAGACATTTATCTTAGTGCAGTTAATAGTTGATAAGATATAATTTTAAAATGTGTAAGAAAATAGTGATCAGAACAATAGTTGAATATTTTCAGAATGCTTCAAAGGCAACCTGAATTTTTAGTAGCAGGTTGAATGGTTTATGGATAGTTACTTGGTCGAATGAAAATATAATGTTTAAATTTTAAAAATACTATTATCAGAGCCAGAGGCCAACTCTTACTGTAATGAAAGCAGGGCTTATCTTTAAATACTAAGCAATTATATTTCACTCTCTTGGTACACTGTACTTTGACTTTGACATAATTTTGCTCTCATATACACATTCTGGTTTTAAGCATGAAAGGTACTCAATAAAATTTCAAGGGATTGATCAAAAATATTGCCATTAATCCCCCTTAAAATTCCCTCTTTGTTTCAAGCTCATTTACCCCATTGTTCCTGCCCTTTTTTGAAGCAGTTCTAGAAGCCAGTTTTCGTTAGTGTCTTCAGTTGCACTCTTGTGGCTGTCTCAAGTATACTCAAAATGTTTACCTTTGATAATTGTTTTGATTTTGCTGAACATCAGAAGTCACATAGTAGTACAGCTGATGAATAAGGTGGACAAGGACACACTGCAATGCTTTTATAAGCCTACCTCTCTGTTGACAGAGGCACTCACCACTCTTTAACCATCCTTCACAAAGACATAAAGGAGGACTTTCAGAACTGCTTTAGAAATTGGCAAGATTGATGACATAAGTGTGGGAAAAATTAAAGGAGAATATTTTGAAGGAGATTGCTGCAATATATATTTTATTGGTATTTTAAAATTTACATTACTTTTTGAATGATTAGACATTCTGTCCTTCAGGCAGGTCTAAGCAAGTTGATTCATCCAGTCAACTATGGGTATTTATTAGAGAATACAGTTCACTCCTGAATTTGATCATATGCAACCTAGCCACACAAGGATATTGAAAGAAACAAGCAACCCCATAGCAAAGAAGAGTGGTGGAAGTACCTTCATTTGAATGAGCATTCCTGAAAGTCCATACATTAAACGTTTGGTTCCCACAGTGGTGTTACTGAGGAGTACTACGAACTTTCTGAAGTGCAGACTAGAGGGAAGACTTGAAGCCACTGGCAGAATGCCTCAAGGGGATTGTGAGAGCCTAGTTTGTCCTTTGTCTTCTGGTTTAAGAGGCAATCTAATCAGGATGTGGTAACTCACCAGAGATGTAAAATAATCAAGGACTGGAGACCTCACAGTTTCAGACTGGGTCCTCCAGAACCAAAAGTCAAAATAAAATTGTCCTCTTTATAAGTTAATTATATCAATTACTTATTTACAGTGACAGAAAGATCAATAAACAAAAAGTTAGCTCATCTCTATAATTATAAATAACAATGTGAAGGTGCTTTTGGAACTAGTCTACAGGGGAAGTTACCAGTATTGGGAGCAGGCCAGGAGAAGCCCACAATGCTGCAATCAGAAATTAATAGGCTTGTCTTGTGAGGACTCTAAGGAAAAGGTGCTGGTAAAATATAGAGACTAAAGGCTGTGACAAGAAAACTTCAGGTAAATACTATATAGCAGTTGAATCAGAAAATGGAGAAAAGATCACCCTTGTAACACCATAGCAAAATAATTCTGATTCATTTTATTTATGCCAAAATATTATGTAGGAAGTAATTCTTAAAATTGATAGACCCATTTATTTGATACAGGTGATCTAAAAGAAGCAAAGCACTTATGCAGGCTGTAGCATGGCTCCTCCTCCGTACTTTAAATAAATTTACAGTGGGAATCAACATCAAAGAGAACACTATATATGGAAAATTCGTCCAAAAAATGTTATCACATATAATGGTAAGGGGAAAGAAACCAAGTGCTTTGTTTCAGGGTAACAAAAATGCCTCAAAAGTATCTCAGAAATCTGCAAGGCAACCCATCATAGGATCAAAGGTATGGAAATGAAAATTTAAAATAATTTCTAGGGCAAAATCATGCCAGAAAAGAACAAAAACCCACCCCATGTTTCCAGAACCATCTCGGATTCATTTCTTCATGACCAGAGAGCAAGGATCTGAGGCTACTGGAGACTTGGTGAAGGAAATCCGAGTACATTATGGCTGATGCCGACATTGGAAGTTTCTGTATGATGTTGAGTTTGCAAAGCATGCAGAATCTAAGAGTTCTGAAGGCTTGCACTGAGATTTCAAGGGAAGACATGGTGGACAGGCAGTGTGCCATGGGTCACAGGTTCTGCAGTCAGCTTCCAGTGGAGCAACGTAGAGTGAAGCTACAGGGGTGAAGCTGTGGTGGAGATCCAAAGAATATATTATCAGCAGTGTGCAATGTCTCCAAAGAGAAGTCTCAGGTAGCATAATAAACCTTCCCAAGGGAGCAGTTATGTGGGCTGCAACAAGAACACTGATAGAAAGCTCAAATCCTAGGATGCCCATAATATACCAGCATGTATATGGACACAAGACACAGAGGTTAAGATTTAATATTTGCCTAATGAGTCTTGTATATGGTCTAGGAGTGTCAAATGTGTCTTGAATGCCCATCAAATCTTGGTGAAGATTTGATGTTTGTTTGATGATTCTGTTCTCTTGAAGCAACTGTCTGTAGAGTTTAAAGCAAAATCCACAGCGAGCTGTGTGGGGGCAGGGAAGCAAGGACTGGGCTGGGCAACCTGAAAAGACACAAAAACCAAGGGGGATAGATATGCAGCAATGCTGTGAACGACGTCCTCAGGCTTCATTCATGCATGGACTGGTCAGCGTGCATTGTCTCTTTAGAGCAAGTGGATCTAAGGCTGGATTTCTGAAATTTGTAGAGGCAGTTAATATGTACCTGGGTTATATGTGTGTGTAAGAACGTCTACAGATATAGCTGGTCTTTTAACTGTTTACAAGCTTTTTAAACTTTTCTAGAGCTTTGTGGCCTTCATGCTGTATATAGTTTTTATTTAATCTAGCTTTTGAGTTAGCTCTAGTATAAATGCAGGCCCGTCATCACGGCCAATAATCAATTGTAGGCCAAATCTAAGGATGAGTTTTTACAGCAGGACCCAACAAACTTTTATTGTCTTCTTCATATGGGTAGGGAATGGAGGGTGGGGACAATGACACAGACACTAAAGACTGAGCTGGCTGCATAGATACAAGTGCCAGTACACTGGCTTGAGTTTGCAGAACATTTGGAGGGGGCAGGTCTAGTGGCTGGGGTTGATGTTTTAGTCAATTGGATCCCCAGAGGGGGCTTAGGCTTTTGGAGCAGATTATTTTGTGTCATTGGTAATAGGTTTCCAAATAGCAGCGGGAAGGTTTTCTGGGTGGATCATCCCTGCAGGAGTTTCATCAATAATGATTTTGTCCAAGATGACCAGAGCATGTCTAACCTTCATTGCTAAGAGAGCTTCTTCCAGCCATAAACAGGGTGTATTCAGCATCTGTCAAGGGGCCCATTTTTAGAGCAGCTTATAACCTTCATTGCTAAGAGAGCTTCTTCCAGCCATAAACAGGGTGTATTCAGCATCTGTCAAGGGGCCCATTTTTAGAGCAGCTTATCACAGTACAGCATGTGGCACCTGGACAGTTATGTTTCAGTTTAAGGTGAGCCTGTCAGCTGTCTTGATGGGAAGGGCAGTGGCTGTTACAGTATGGAGGCAAAAGGGGGAGGCAGCCCACAGCAGCTAAATCCATGTATTTGCACAGGTAGGACACTGGGCACTCCCAATTGTTTCTGTGAACTCAAGGATCCAGGTTTTCAGAAGCCAGCAGCTCCAAGAAACGTGTGGAGTTTTTTCTTTTGCTTGTAACCAGTTTCTGCCAGCTGCACCAGTAAGGCTTTTGTGTCCTTGGAAGTGTCATTAATAAGAAGTGCTTTTCAAAGAGGCAGCGATGTTTTGAACCTCTGGGAGGTTCAGTCCAGGTCAGTTGCAGAGAGGGGCTGGCTGACAGGAGCCAGAGGGAGGCAGAGGATGGTATTTTCAGTCCAGGTAGATGTACAACCAGTCTATGGGTGGCAGAAGACTGAGGCAACACATATGGAGGGCAGTCATGGTGGTACTGTTAGGTCTGAGATCACAAAACGGCTCTACAGGAAGGAGAAGTATAGGTTTGCTCAGGGGACGATGATGGAGCTGAAAGGGACAGAGAAAACTCAGAGAAAAGGTGCTGGCACTTGGCCAAATCTGTTTTTAGAGCCTCCTCCAAAATAGTGGGAGGGTGCTTAACTCCTCGTGGCAATTGAGTCCAAGTGAGCTGGCCTTTTATCTCAGGACCATCCCAGTTGAGAAGGCTTTTTGGAGCAATTTGCAAGCAGGAAAGGCATTTTTAAGTCTAGAACATTCCCAAAGGAATGTGTGGAACTGGATCCACAGATTGCAGGGAGATGAGTGTGTTGTTGATGGCACACAGATCGTGCCCAAGGTGATCAAGACTCTATCAGTCTGATGTGTGGCTGGATGCTTCTTTGTTCTTCCTGTTCCGCCTGACAGTAGTGTGTTGGTCACAGTGAGGTGACATGACTGATGGTCAGGCCTGCAGGTGAGTTCCTAGTTTACACCTCTGGGAGGAGTTTTCGCAACTTCAGGATTGTGGTTATCTGTCTCAGGCTGATGCAGGCATCATCTTCCTTTCAGGGAACAGTCAAATTTGAAATTGTAGGATTAAATGAGAGGAAGGCTGACCAGTTTGGGGCAAAAGAGGTGGTCACTTTTAACTTTAAGACAAGATCTCTTCCCCGAAGTGGTACGGTGACTGGCTTATACAGGAGTTGATGAGATGGTTTATATAGGAATTTATATTTTTATTTATGAGATGGCTTTTTCAGGAATTCATGTTCTGTAATCTGTCCTCTCAGGCTTCAACTCCGTGTGTGGCAGAAGGGGCAAGAGGCAACAGTCCCAGTTGCTCTGGTGATGGTAACTTTTTGACAGAGGGAAATTTTGAGGGCAGAGAGTTCTGTTGTGTTGTCTACCAGGAAAGTTATAGGTTTTCCCCTGACTTTTGTGATGACCACAGGCTCTTGGGGCACCAGTTTAATAGAGCTCACTTTGTCCTAGTCAGGACTGAGAGGGCACAACTCATTTGTCAGGGATGACAGTACAATTGTTCCTCAGTCAAATTTGGAACTCAGAAGGAATTGTTGACGGTCATGTCAAGTGGGAGTTAGGCGATACCGTCTGAGCAGGGTATGCACAGCCGTGAAGCAGAAGGCTCGGGGGAGGGCTTCTCTGGCCCAGTGCAGGCAGTGGCTGGCTGGACTCAGCTCAGTTGCCTGGAGGTAGATGAACTCTCAGCAAGCATAGGTCTCTTTATCCGCTTTTTTTTTTTGAGTGGTTTGTTTTCATTTTTAACTCAATAATCTCAGGAAGTCCTCTTCTGAAGTTTTTTAACCCACAATCAAGTACTACAGGTTTACTCTGGCTTATGCGCATTCTCTCCCTATGGTGTATGCTATACCCTTGAAGGATTGCACAACAGACAAAGGTTGGGTGCCTCTCAGACAGAGACCACTCAGATGCCTAACCTGCCATGCCCCTGGAGGGGGTTTAGGTGCAGCTTACCTAAGGAGGGTGTGAGGCCTCCATTATGCCATACGTCAATCACCGTGGAACCCCAGGTGAGGGTCCAACCAGCCCCATGACCAGTGCTTCCCCGTCTTGGTGCACAGACGAGGCAGCCTACTGCTTCTGCTGTCTGGTTCAATCACTCACGCACTTATTCAGTTGGCACTCCGAGGTTAAACACTCCAGGCTCCTTTCTTTGAGGGTGAACCTGACTAATAGCGGTTGATCAGACGCCCCTTTCTGCTTGAACTGAGCAGAACTGACATACAGACTAACTGGTGTGTCCATGGGGGTCTTACTGGAATTAGGCAGGCAGGCAGACAGACTGTATCTCCCCCATTTGGGGTCTGGTGTGAGCTGCTCTAGTGGGGAGCCAGGAATGCTGCTTCAGATCTCCAAGGGGACTTGAGCAATCTTGAAAGCATACCTTCCCTTCAGGACCTGGAGAGGTCCTTGCTCTGTGCAGGAGGGCCATGACAGGTGACCAAAGAGGCTAGCACGATTGGTCTTCCCAGACAGTGCACCAGATGCACCTGGAAGCAGAAACACAGAAGGATTTGGAGGCAGGTTTATTTACATTGATGGGCACTGATCAGGATCAAACCCAGAATATCAGTCTCTGAACTCTGGTGGCCTAGGGCTTATGAGATAAGTAAGTAGGAAGTACGAAGGCAGAATGGCTTGCCAGTTGGGGACTGGTTTATACAATGTGCATCATAGTGACCAGCTCTGCTTCACAGTGACGAGCCGTTTCTCAGAGACAGAAGCAACCAGATCCAGAACAGAAGCTGTTACTTGGGCAACTAACAAACTGAAGTATATCCGCTAGGGGCACATTTTCTGCTACAGTTTGGGTGATGGGTCAGTCTGTCCCATTCCAATTTTCCGTTGCCCTTTTCTGGATTAGAAATGTATTCTCTATGGCTTTCCACCCACCATTCTTTCCTGAAAGTATGTTTTGTGTCTTTTTAAAGATATATATATTTTATGGGGACTCACATGCAAATTTTTAAAATTTTCTTTATATTAATTTACATTCCATAACTAGAATGAAATACCCAAGACAATTACATTATCTTCAAATATATTGTCTTTTCTCATTAGAATTAGCTCAGGATCTGCTTATAACTGAAAGTGTAGGTTGTACATCACTGAGGCTGAGGTAAAGGAAGATTTATTATGTAGATTAATACATAAGATTCAGGTTATTTTTTCTTGTACATAGTGCAAAATTGGATTCATAGTTCCCTTTAAGAAGCTATTGTGATTAATGTGCTTCATGAACTAGTTTAGATTATCTCTTTGAGGTTTAATTTAGAGGCTATATCTTTTAGAAGTACTATTTTTATGATGCTTTGGGTATAGCATTTTGCAAATGTACAAACTATATTTCAAATTAATAGTTGATAAAAGTGGAATCTTCTGAATAAAAAACCAATTCCCTTGCAACTTTTGACACTTGTTGAAATGTAAAATAATATTAATTCATCCATTTTTAAATCCACTTCTAAGTAAATATTTTGAATACTAAATCTCATATGAATGTTAATCTCTTCATATGGGTTTTCTCTTAATTAATAATATCTGAGTATCCATTTCTTCAGTTTAATGGTCTCTTGTGCCCAATAAAATATCAATGACAATTATACCAATATACCAGCAGAGCTTTCAATTCTTTAATTTCCAAACAAATATTTTAAGTAATTTTCTCACTGTGGCAATCTAATATCTAATATTAAGCTATATGAAACAGAAAAAGAAATACTCATAGATTTTAATTTAAAAAATGGTAAAATATAACAAAATATTCTGATTTTATGAATCAATTTAAGTATAATTTTCTTTATTCTACCTACATTTATCATCTGCCTACAAATTAAGAAACAGGGACATTTCATTATTTCCTCTACCTACTTGTTAATGTGCATTTTCAGGAAAATGCATGTGGATAAAAACCTTGGTTTGTAGAAATTAAAAACTTTCACAACATTTTAACAGAAGGCTAAAACTTAGGTAAATCCAAACACATGGTTTGAAGTGGTATTTCAAAATAAATATTTTTACCTCCTTAAAATATATGATTTTATTTTTATTTTTTGCCAGGCAAGGTGGCACACCTATAATCCAACCTACTTGAGGTAAAAGGTTTTCAGATAAAATGCCCACCTGGGTAACTTGGGGAGACCCTGTAGAGGAATGGCAAATTTCCCTTGTGTTCAACCCTTAGCACTCATCCTCCCAAAGTGTGTATGTATGTGAATGTATACATCTATTTAATGTATACATATAAAATGCATTGTGAATTTAATACATTACATGCATACAATATACATTATGTTTTATATGGTAAATGGATATATAATTTATCTATAGTGTGTATTTTATACTACATTATTTAAATAGTATAGGATATATTATCATACATCTATATGTTAAATATTATTATATTACCTTATTATTTAGAAGGACTAATAGTCAACTTGTAACCCCCAGCTGAACTGAATTAGCATGGTGCTGGGTGTGGAAGACCCACCTGCAGATTAGCATAAAAAGAGCTGGAGGGGAAAATGGTGCGCTGTTGATTCTCCTGGAGAAGCTTGTTTTCCTGATACAAAAGGTGTTCTCATTGTTGGAGGAGCTCAGGTCCTCACTCTTGCTGAGGAATACTGTAGTTTTTTCTCAGGGGAGCTCTAAGCTCCCTTGAGCATCACTTCCTGGCTCCAGAGCAGATCTCTCAGGATGCTGGCACAGATCCTTCATCCCACTGACCTAGACTTTCTAGCTTCCACCTCTGATTTTGGACCTTCCCAGCACAGATCCTTAATGCAGACTTGCATGCAACATTGTTGAAGGCTGTAGGCATCCAGTTGGACTCATGGAGGCAGAGGACACTGCCCTGGGGTCTAGGTCTTCAGTTGGACTCCTGCAAGCCATTAATATGGGATCCAGGCCCTCAGCTGGGTTCTTTGTGTCTCTACTCTGTGGACACATTTCCCATATTCTCTTGCATTTACTCTGGATGAATATTATAAAAATAATTCTACAAATCATGTGTCTTGTATTAAATTGTTTTCTCTGACTACAACAGACAAGTTTTAATAAATGTAAAAATAAGTGTTTTAAATTATCATATCATTCTTCAATACCTTGCCTTTGACAGTAAATAATACTGTATTAGAAATCTTGTGCAAAAAGAGCAGTCTAGTTAGATCAATTTGTATACATTGTAAATCACTATCCTGTATTTAGACATATTAATATCAACCAAATATAGCTTGATAATAACTTTCTATATTTGTTTAGGTCAACTTTAGAATTGATTTAGATTTCTTAAAAAGCGTACTGATAGTTGCTTTATGAAAGATAAAATAGCAACATTCTGTTAAAGGCTTTTCTTTCAAAATATCTGAGAGCAGTTTTTCTTTCAGACTCTGCAAACCAGAGTCCACTCTGATTCCCTATGCAACTACCACAGGTAACTTGATCCTCAGAATAATGACAGAAGCACACTGAGTCCAATTTTGGGAATCACTTCCTTAAATCAAAACTAATATTAGGTTCTGTTATGCCTGGTTATATATTTAATTACATTTAGTTTTACATGGTTCTTAATTTCATGAACTCGGGAAATAATATCTGATTTGCTACATTAAAATCATAATTTTATTTCACCTTCTTTTGTAATTGAATTGATTTAATGGTGGAAGGTTTCACTTTTGTGCTGAAAGACATCGTTACTATGTCATTTGGTAGATCATATAGCACCAAGGTTACAATAATGCAATATTTAAAATGAAGATTATGATAACTATGCTGATTTGATATTAAATATTACAAATAAGTTTTGTAAACACTGAAGCTGTTTTAGGGTTTAATTTCTTTAAACCTAATCACCTAATGACCTGGTTATTTGCTCTTTGAGGTATCTAATCACCATTTTAGCTATTAATATCACATTTATATATTTTGAATCTTTTAAAACAAAGCAACATATTGAAAGAAAAGGATGGTCTTTAAACTTTGTATAATAATTTCTAATTTTTACTTGACATTTCCTGTTATTGAACTTACTTAAAATTCCGTTTTATGTCAAATGATGTTGTAGCACTCATCCTTTAAGTTATTTTTGTCATTATAAGAATAAGTAAAACATTTTAAGTGTCAGTTAAATATGTAATGGGCAATTCCATAGTCTAGGTTTTGAAATAAAGTTATTAAGGTAAAATAATTTGTGAATTATATTAATTTTATTTTAAAAATAGAATGGTAGTACAAGTCTAATTTCTAAACATTGAATTATTTCACCCAGAAATATAGGAAGGATAATGTCAGTATAAGCTGTTTTCAGATATTATAAAGATTTTGAAACAATTATCTATCAATTATCTATTTTCTTAATTTCCTAAAATATTTACTAATTGTTTTCATATTTATTAGTCAGAAATGCATTTAATTTTTTCTCTATCTCCTTACTTTTTGTCTTTTTTAACTATATTTCATTTTGGGGAATTAAATAATTCTCTTTTTTTTTTTTTTCAAATGATCATTTTTTTTTCTTTCTTTTTTTTTTTGGTTTTTCTCCAGTACCGAGAATCAGACTCATGACCTCGGTTTGCCAGGCAGGTGCAGTCCCGCTGAGCTAAATCCCCAACCCCTAATAATTTTCAATTGATGTGAATTGTGGTGGCTCATTTTATATGTCAACATGCCTGTATTTTGGAATTCACATTTGGTCAAATGTTATTCTATATTTTTCTGTGGAAGTGTTTCTTATGAGACTGGGATTTAAGTCAGTGGATATTTGTAGAGGTTATACTATTTGATGTGCATGTGTCTCATCTACTTAGTTATTCTGAGTGGGAAAAAGACTGACATAATCCAAGGAAGTAGGAATTCTGCAGGTGCTCTGTCTTCAGCCTGAGCTTACATTTCTTGGCTCCCTGTCTGCTCAGCAGCCTGTAGATTTTAGATTTATCAGTCTCATCGATAGATGAGTCAGATCCTTGACCTAACTCCCTCTCCTCCTCTCCTTCTGTACATATGTGCACACATGGGTGTAGATGGGTGGATCAAGATATGTATCCAACTGCTTCTGCACCTCTGGAAGTGAACAATTTCCCCTTAAATCATTGTTAAGTGCATGCCAAAATGCTGCAATGAACCATTTTTACTATATTCTATAAATGTATTCTGTAATATCTATTACTATTTATCCAAGAAAGTTTTTGACCAAAAGGTCACTTTAAAATTTTGTGTGTGGGTAAGTACATAACTGAGTTTCAAAATTCTTCCTTAGTATGAGTGA